>NC_134403.1:100615391-100929077 GCF_038048845.1 Mixophyes fleayi | reverse complement strand
GCTGAGCAGCTCGGTACTCTCCCGCCCATTCCGAATCCAAATCAAGGCCGAACGTCATTGTGACGTCGTCGGATCTCGGGGCTCGGTTCTCGCGATACTTCAACTTTATAAATACACGCCTCCACAGCAATCCATCGCCATTTGACAGAGGGAGAGAGCAGGGTGTAGTCATAGGCTAATTAGAGCAGGGACAGAGAATACAATATTGTTCTTGCAATTGCTCTAACCAAAATCGCTAGTGCAGAGAGGAGAATAGAGGTTTATTATTTTTTCTTCATATTTGGCACTCCCCAGCGCTTTTGGGGTGTCCCCCATAATTGTGCATAAATATTTCTGGCTGTCAAAAGTCATATCTGTCAGCAGTATCTACTAAATAATTTTTAGCACTCCTCAGTGCTTTTGGGGTGTCCTCCCTAATTGTGCATTAATATTTCTGGCTGTCAAAAGTCATATCTGTCAGCAGTATGTACTAAATAATTTTTAGCACTCCTCAGTGCTTTTGGGGTGTTCTACCTAATTGTGCATTAATATTTCTGGCTGTCAAAAGTCATATCTGTCAGCAGTATCTACTAAATAATTTTTAGCACTCCTCAGTGCTTTTGGGGCGTCCTCCCTAATTGTGCATTAATATTTCTGGCTGTCAAAAGTCATATCTGTCAGCAGTATCTACTAAATAATTTTTAGCACTCCTCAGTGCTTTTGGGGTGTCCTCCCTAATTGTGCATTAATATTTCTGGCTGTCAAAAGTCATATCTGTCAGCAGTATCTACTAAATAATTTTTAGCACTCCTCAGTGCTTTTGGGGTGTAATCCCTAATTGTGCATTAATATTTCTGGCTGTCAAAAGTCATATCTGTCAGCAGTATCTACTAAATAATTTTTAGCACTCCTCAGTGCTTTTGGGGTGTCCTCCCTAATTGTGCATTAATATTTCTGGCTGTCAAAAGTCATATCTGTCAGCAGTATCTACTAAATAATTTTTAGCACTCCTCAGTGCTTTTGGGGTGTCCTCCCTAACTGTGCATTAATATTTCTGGCTGTCAAAAGTCATATCTGTCAGCAGTATCTACTAAATAATTTTTAGCACTCCTCAGTGCTTTTGGGGTGTCCTCCCTAATTGTGCATTAATATTTCTGGCTGTCAAAAGTCATATCTGTCAGCAGTATCTACTAAATAATTTTTAGCACTCCTCAGTGCTTTTGGGGTGTCCTCCCTAATTGTGCATTAATATTTCTGGCTGTCAAAAGTCATATCTGTCAGCAGTATCTACTAAATAATTTTTAGCACTCCTCAGTGCTTTTGGGGTGTCCTCCCTAATTGTGCATTAATATTTCTGGCTGTCAAAAGTCATATCTGTCAGCAGTATCTACTAAATAATTTTTAGCACTCCTCAGTGCTTTTGGGGTGTCCTCCCTAATTGTGCATTAATATTTCTGGCTTACAAAAGTCATATCTGTCAGCAGTATCTACTAAATAATTTTTAGCACTCCTCAGTGCTTTTGGGGTGTCCTCCCTAATTGTGCATTAATATTTCTGGCTGTCAAAAGTCATATCTGTCAGCAGTATCTACTAAATAATTTTTAGCACTCCTCAGTGCTTTTGGGGTGTCCTCCCTAATTGTGCATTAATATTTCTGGCTGTCAAAAGTCATATCTGTCAGCAGTATCTACTAAATAATTTTTAGCACTCCTCAGTGCTTTTGGGGTGTCCTCCCTAATTGTGCATTAATATTTCTGGCTGTCAAAAGTCATATCTGTCAGCAGTATCTACTAAATAATTTTTAGCACTCCTCAGTGCTTTTGGGGTGTCCTCCCTAATTGTGCATTAATATTTCTGGCTGTCAAAAGTCATATCTGTCAGCAGTATCTACCAAATAATTTTTAACACTCCTCAGTGCTTTTGGGGTGTCCTCCCTAATTGTGCATTAATATTTCTGGCTTACAAAAGTCATATCTGTCAGCAGTATCTACTAAATAATTTTTAGCACTCCTCAGTGCTTTTGGGGTGTCCTCCCTAATTGTGCATTAATATTTCTGGCTGTCAAAAGTCATATCTGTCAGCAGTATCTACTAAATAATTTTTAGCACTCCTCAGTGCTTTTGGGGTGTCCTCCCTAATTGTGCATTAATATTTCTGGCTGTCAAAAGTCATATCTGTCAGCAGTATCTACTAAATAATTTTTAGCACTCCTCAGTGCTTTTGGGGTGTCCTCCCTAATTGTGCATTAATATTTCTGGCTGTCAAAAGTCATATCTGTCAGCAGTATCTACTAAATAATTTTTAGCACTCCTCAGTGCTTTTGGGGTGTCCTCCCTAATTGTGCATTAATATTTCTGGCTGTCAAAAGTCATATCTGTCAGCAGTATCTACTAAATAATTTTTAGCACTCCTCAGTGCTTTTGGGGTGTCCTCCCTAATTGTGCATTAATATTTCTGGCTGTCAAAAGTCATATCTGTCAGCAGTATCTACTAAATAATTTTAGCACTCCTCAGTGCTTTTGGGGTGTCCTCCCTAACTGTGCATTAATATTTCTGGCTGTCAAAAGTCATATCTGTCAGCAGTATCTACTAAATAATTTTTAGCACTCCTCAGTGCTTTTGGGGTGTCCTCCCTAATTGTGCATTAATATTTCTGGCTGTCAAAAGTCATATCTGTCAGCAGTATCTACTAAATAATTTTTAGCACTCCTCAGTGCTTTTGGGGTGTCCTCCCTAATTGTGCATTAATATTTCTGGCTGTCAAAAGTCATATCTGTCAGCAGTATCTACTAAATAATTTTTAGCACTCCTCAGTGCTTTTGGGGTGTCCTCCCTAATTGTGCATTAATATTTCTGGCTGTCAAAAGTCATATCTGTCAGCAGTATCTACTAAATAATTTTTAGCACTCCTCAGTGCTTTTGGGGTGTCCTCCCTAATTGTGCATTAATATTTCTGGCTGTCAAAAGTCATATCTGTCAGCAGTATCTACTAAATAATTTTTAGCACTCCTCAGTGCTTTTGGGGTGTCCTCCCTAATTGTGCATTAATATTTCTGGCTGTCAAAAGTCATATCTGTCAGCAGTATCTACTAAATAATTTTTAGCACTCCTCAGTGCTTTTGGGGTATCCTCCCTAATTGTGCATTAATATTTCTGGCTTACAAAAGTCATATCTGTCAGCAGTATCTACTAAATAATTTTTAGCACTCCTCAGTGCTTTTGGGGTGTCCTCCCTAATTGTGCATTAATATTTCTGGCTGTCAAAAGTCATATCTGTCAGCAGTATCTACTAAATAATTTTTAGCACTCCTCAGTGCTTTTGGGGTGTCCTCCCTAATTGTGCATTAATATTTCTGGCTGTCAAAAGTCATATCTGTCAGCAGTATCTACTAAATAATTTTTAGCACTCCTCAGTGCTTTTGGGGTGTCCTTCCTAATTGTGCATTAATATTTCTGGCTGTCAAAAGTCATATCTGTCAGCAGTATCTACTAAATAATTTTTAGCACTCCTCAGTGCTTTTGGGGTGTCCTCCCTAATTGTGCATTAATATTTCTGGCTGTCAAAAGTCATATCTGTCAGCAGTATCTACCAAATAATTTTTAACACTCCTCAGTGCTTTTGGGGTGTCCTCCCTAATTGTGCATTAATATTTCTGCCTGTCAAAAGTCATATCTGTCAGCAGTATCTACTAAATAATTTTTAGCACTCCTCAGTGCTTTTGGGGTGTCCTCCCTAATTGTGCATTAATATTTCTGGCTGTCAAAAGTCATATCTGTCAGCAGTATCTACTAAATAATTTTTAGCACTCCTCAGTGCTTTTGGGGTGTCCTCCCTAATTGTGCATTAATATTTCTGGCTGTCAAAAGTCATATCTGTCAGCAGTATCTACCAAATAATTTTTAGCACTCCTCAGTGCTTTTGGGGTGTCCTCCCTAATTGTGCATTAATATTTCTGGCTGTCAAAAGTCATATCTGTCAGCAGTATCTACTAAATAATTTTTAGCACTCCTCAGTGCCTTTGGGGTGTCCTCCCTAATTGTGCATTAATATTTCTGGCTGTCAAAAGTCATATCTGTCAGCAGTATCTACTAAATAATTTTTAGCACTCCTCAGTGCTTTTGGGGTGTCCTCCTTAATTGTGCATTAATATTTCTGGCTGTCAAAAGTCATATCTGTCAGCAGTATCTACTAAATAATTTTTAGCACTCCTCAGTGCTTTTGGGGTGTCCTCCCTAATTGTGCAGTAATATTTCTGGCTTACAAAAGTCATATCTGTCAGCAGTATCTACCAAATAATTTTTAGCACTCCTCAGTGCTTTTGGGGTGTCCTCCCTAATTGTGCATTAATATTTCTGGCTGACAAAAGTCATTTCTGTCAGCAGTATCTACTAAATAATTTTTAGCACACCTCAGTGCTTTTGGGGTGTCCTCCCTAATTGTGCATTAATATTTCTGGCTGTCAAAAGTCATATCTGTCAGCAGTATCTACTAAATAATTTTTAGCACTCCTCAGTGCTTTTGGGGTGTCCTCCCTAATTGTGCATTAATATTTCTGGCTGTCAAAAGTCATATCTGTCAGCAGTATCTACTAAATAATTTTTAGCACTCCTCAGTGCTTTTGGGGTGTCCTCCCTAATTGTGCATTAATATTTCTGGCTGTCAAAAGTCATATCTGTCAGCAGTATCTACTAAATAATTTTTAGCACTCCTCAGTGCTTTTGGGGTGTCCTCCCTAATTGTGCATTAATATTTCTGGCTGTCAAAAGTCATATCTGTCAGCAGTAGCTACTAAATAATTTTTAGCACTCCTCAGTGCTTTTGGGGTGTCCTCCCTAATTGTGCATTAATATTTCTGGCTGTCAAAAGTCATATCTGTTAGCAGTATCTACTAAATAATTTTTAGCACTCCTCAGTGCTTTTGGGGTGTCCTCCCTAATTGTGCATTAATATTTCTGGCTGTCAAAAGTCATATCTGTCAGCAGTATCTACTAAATAATTTTTAGCACACCTCAGTGCTTTTGGGGTGTCCTCCCTAATTGTGCATTAATATTTCTGGCTGTCAAAAGTCATATCTGTCAGCAGTATCTACTAAATAATTTTTAGCACTCCTCAGTGCTTTTGGGGTGTCCTCCCTAATTGTGCATTAATATTTCTGGCTGTCAAAAGTCATATCTGTCAGCAGTATCTACTAAATAATTTTTAGCACTCCTCAGTGCTTTTGGGGTGTCCTCCCTAATTGTGCATTAATATTTCTGGCTGTCAAAAGTCATATCTGTCAGCAGTATCTACTAAATAATTTTTAGCACTCCTCAGTGCTTTTGGGGTGTCCTCCCTAATTGTGCATTAATATTTCTGGCTGTCAAAAGTCATATCTGTCAGCAGTATCTACTAAATAATTTTTAGCACTCCTCAGTGCTTTTGGGGTGTCCTCCCTAATTGTGCATTAATATTTCTGGCTGTCAAAAGTCATATCTGTTAGCAGTATCTACTAAATAATTTTTAGCACTCCTCAGTGCTTTTGGGCTGTCCTCCCTAATTGTGCATTAATATTTCTGGCTGTCAAAAGTCATATCTGTCAGCAGTATCTACTAAATAATTTTTAGCACTCCTCAGTGCTTTTGGGGTGTCCTCCCTAATTGTGCATTAATATTTCTGGCTGTCAAAAGTCATATCTGTCAGCAGTATCTACTAAATAATTTTTAGCACTCCTCAGTGCTTTTGGGGTGTCCTCCCTAATTGTGCATTAATATTTCTGGCTGTCAAAAGTCATATCTGTCAGCAGTATCTACTAAATAATTTTTAGCACTCCCCAGTGGTTTGCGCTCAGAATGGATTCAAAGCAGTTCACATATGATCTGAATGAGCAACCAGGTTCTGTCACCAGTCCTGATGTTAGTGTTCCCAGTACGTCATCTGGCCAAGGCGATGTCAAACAACAGAGTGTTTTCAAATTAGTGCAATAAACAAAACCAAAAAAAAATTTACTGTATTGAAGCGAAAAAGAAGTGTAACTGAGCAAAAGTTAAGTGACGATAAAAAAAAAATTGCAAGCATGCCATTCTACACACGCATTGGCAAAGAGAGAATGAGGCCTTCACCTTTGGCTATTAGTGGCAGATCCCAAAAAGTTACCCAGCCTACAATTGGTGCACAACTACTGTTACGCGTCAAAGCCGAGCTGCAAGATAACAGTGAGGCATTACAGGAGAATATTTGCTCTGATTCACAAATGACAACAATCCCTGTGGAGAGTCCATCCAACAGTGGGATGTCTAATCGTGAGCATTCTGCTGATGTGTGCCTTAATAGCCCGAGTGTAGCCGGTGATACCCAAATTGAGGATGCCACTTTGGAATTAGAAGAGGATGAGTGGGAGATTTGTGTAGGCGACGAGGGCGCTAATGAGGATGTTGATGAGGATGAGGTTGTTTGTGTAAGTCCTGCACCAGTGGCAGCAGTTCTGGCACGTGACAAGAAAAAGGCCATTGTCATGCCTGGGCATAAAATTAAAAAAAAATCCACTTCTTATGTGTGGAATTATTTCTACCCAAATCCAGACAACAATTGTATAGCCATTTTTAGTGTATGTGAAGCCACAGTCAGTCGAGGGAGGGACCTTAACCATCTTGGAACCTCGTCTAGGTTACGCCATTTAACGAGAGTTCATGGCAAAGTGTTGGGAAAAGCTGAAAGTTCTTCCCAAAAGAATACAAGCACTCCCTCATCAGCTAAGACCCTCCGCTCACCGACATACCGACGGCTACAAAATACACCCACCACACCATCCTCATCAATATCCTCAGTAGCGCTCGGAGTTAGCCCGGCATCCCACTTAAGGCTGGATGACTCCGGCACTATTATTGATTCCCCTGAAGAAAGCGTTAGTCCTGCTGCTGCTGTTGCTGCTGGGGGTGAATCGTCATCCCAGAGGCAGGTTAATAAAATGAGCAGTCCTACATTTCAGCAATTAACTGTGAAACAATCATTTGCGAGGGGAAGCAAATATGACAGCAGTCACCCAGTCGCCAAGCGAATCACAGACGCCATGGCTGCAATGTTAGTGTTAGATCTGCGTCCAATCTCCACAATAAACGCAGCTGGTTTTTCACAGTTAATTGAGGTTTTGTGTCCACGTTACAGAATTCCATCGCGACACCATTTCTCCCGTAAAGCTATTCCACAACTATACCAAAAAGTGTGTAAAAATGTAGAGATTGCGCTGAAAAATGCCATTCTGCCCACTGTTCACTTAACCACAGATATGTGGACAAGTGGAAGTGGCCAAACCAAAGACTATATGACTGTGACAGCCCACTGGGTTGGTCATTCACCTTCACCAGCAGGAACAGCAGCAGCATGTACACCACTACGTAACATTTGTCACAGGCAGGCCACTCTTTGTATCACCGGCTTCACTAACAGGCATACGGCTGACAATTTGTTACGCAAACTGAGAGATGTGATTGATGCATGGCTTATACCACTCGGACTCTCCCCAGGGTATGTCATTTCAGATAACGCCAACAATATAGTGCGAGCATTACAGCTGGGTGATTTCCAACATATTCCCTGTTTTGCTCACACCATCAACTTGGTGGTGCAGAGCTTCCTACGAAATAACCGTGAGGTGCAGGAGATGCTTTCGGTGGCCCATAAAATTTCAGGCCATTTCAGGCATTCAGCCACAGCATGTAGGAGATTACAGCAGCTCCAAGAGCAGTTTAACTTGCCCTGCCACCAACTTAAGCAAGAGGTGGTAACTCGGTGGAATTCCACCCTGTACATGCTTCAGAGGATGGAGGAACAGCGCAAAGCCATCCAAGCATATTGCACAAGTCATGACATTGGGAAAGGAGGGGGGATGTATTTCACTCTTGCACAGTGGGGAATCCTTTCAGTGCTGTGCAAGGTGCTGAAACCATTTGAAGTTGTGACATGTGAGGTCAGTGCAGACTCTGCTAGTTTGAGCCAAGTCATTCCTTTAATTAGACTATTGGAAAAGCAGCTTGAGAAAATGAAGGAGGAGCTGAAAGCAAGTAATTCAGCAAAGTATGTTGGCCTTGTCGATCAAGTACTTAATTCGCTTCACAATGATCCTCGAGTTATTAAGATCTTGAACTCGGATCAGTACGTTTTGGCCACTGTGCTTGATCCAAGGTTTAAAACCTACATTGAGTCTTTACTTGTAAATGAGCGAGATGTGAACTTTTGCAAGGAGCTATTGCTCAGCAAGTTGGCCGCTGAACTGGGCCTCGGCTTGACGACGTGTCCTCCTTCACTTTCTCAAGCTGTTGCTCGTAAAAAATTAAATTTCCAAAAAAGAAGCAGGGAAGACACAGGGGGCAGACCAGAACAATTTAACATCTGGGCTGGTTTGAAGGATTTTTCAAAAAAATGTGTCACTTTGCCCATAACTCCATCCAATATGAGTATAAACATGCAAAGGATGGTGGAGGATTACTTTCAAGAGGTAGTTGATATGGAAATGTCAGACAGTCCCTTTCCTTACTGGGAAGAAAAGCAGGCCATTTGGAAACCCATGTACAAACTTGCTTTGCAATACCTAAGCTGCCCACCCTCCAGTGTGTACTCTGAACGAGTGTTCAGCACAGCAGGGAACTTAGTCAGTGATCGCCGTAGAAGGTTACTTCCCAAAAATGTGGAGAAAATGATGTTTATAAAAATGAACTACATCTTCCACGAGGAAGGCCTTCACCATCCAAGACATCCAAGCACTGACTGTTCTCTAATGGCGGATTCAAGCGGAGATGAATTGATAGTCTGTGATGATGACGTACACACTGATGAGGGTGAGGATTAAGCTGAAGATGATGCCGATAACATCTTTTTAAAACTTTCTATGTAAGTGTAGGGTGCAATCTACCCCCAAAAAGGAAAGGGACTTGTGGCATTTCCATATCACATACCATCTTGAAAGGCTGCTGTTAGGGCAATTTATCCTTAAGGGTAGGGTGTCATAGACAGAGTGACCCTAAACTGGCTTTGTCCATTTTTCATAATATTGTACAGTCTATAATGGCTGAATTTTTGGGTATTTTATACAAGTGGAGGGGGGCCTAGAGAGACAGAAACCAAACTGGCTTTTTCCATGTCAATTAATATTGTACAGTCTATAATGGCTGAATTTTTTGGTATTTTATACAAGTGGAGGGGGGCCTAGAGAGACAGAGTGACCCCAAACTGTCTTTCTCCATGTCAATTAATATTGTACAGTCTATAATGGCTGAATTTTTTGGTATTTTATACAAGTGGAGGGGGGCCTTGAGAGACAGAAACCAAACTGGCTTTTTCCATTTCTTTACATATTTAACTATAAGTGTAGGGTGTAATATACATTCAAAGACGATGGCTGCATTGCCAATATGCATAGATGGAGAGGAAGACAATCTGTTTTGTGTGTAGAATAGGCCTACCAACGAAGAATTAAACTGTTTTTTTGGATGATTTATTACCTCAACAATTAGATTACTTGTCTCTAAAACAGTTGGAGCACTAAATTGGGTTAATTTAGGCCCAAAAACATGGATTTTCCAAAAAAATAGCAAAACAAAACCAAACAAAACCAAAACCAAAACCAAAACACGCAATGGCGGTTTTGCAAAACCAAAACCAAAACCAAAACATGACGGTAATCCAGATCCAAAACCGAATCCAAAACCAAAACACGGGGGTCAGTGACCATCTCTATATATAACACATAGCATCCTTGTCACCACCACACAATACAGAGGGCAACTTTTTCCCTGCTACCCAAAACAGAGGGCAACCATGTCATCGCCACACAATACAGAGGTCATCCATGAGACCACCAACCAATACAGAGAAAAAAATAATACTTTTATTGATACAAACTGTACAGTTAATCTGTGAGAATGTAGTTGGTTATTTTCAACATCTCAAATGGCCAAAGGGGTATGTTTTAGATTTGTTATATATAACTATTATTTCTTTAAGTGTTCATACTTTAGAACAGACTTCAAAATGCAAATTGTCAAAGAGGGTATAATCTTCATTAAAAAATTGGTAATTTTGTTGTAAGAAAAGGAACTGATCTCTATGCTAATACGCGGCCATTCACATCTGCATATTATACTTTCACACCTGTTGTTACATATCCCCTGTTGTCACATATCCCTGTTGGGCTTGTTGTCACAAATCACCTGTTTTCACATATCCCTATCAGGATTGTTGTTACATTTTCCCTGTTGAGCCTGTTGTCACATATTGCCTGTTGTCACATATCCCCTGTTGGGCCTGTTGTCACAAATTGCCTGTTTTCACATATCCCCTATTGGGTCTGTTGTCACATATCCCCTGTTGGGCCTGTTGTCACATATCCCCTGTTGTGACATATCCCCTGTTGTAACATATATCACATATCCCCTATTGTCACATAACCAGTGTTATCACATATCCCTGCTAAAAATAAATTGTTCCTACCTGTTGTGCTGAGCACTATTAACCTCAGTCTGGGTGTAAGTTGATATAGAACGAGTCACACACAGCCTCTCTAGGCACAACCCCACCCAACTCAGGAACAGACAGCGCTGCAATTTTGATTCCTCCTGTCTGGGCTGGGCCTAGTTCTGTGGAAAGCTCCATCAGGCCCATTGTTAATATGGCCCAGGGGAAACTGTGATATTCAGTATAAGGCGGGGCACACACTAGCTACCTGCTGGCCCAATCCCCACACTGCAGGATTCCCTGTTATATTGTAACCAGCTCAGTCTGGCAAGGTCTGTATCTTGTCACTTTGGTATGGGGAACCCACCATCTTTGCCTCCCTGCTTTATGGGTAATCAGCCCCTCTAGTCACGTTTTCCCTTTTTATTTATTTAATTAATTATGACCGGGAATTACATTTTGTGAATGGATTCTTCAATGTACATTAAGAGTCCTCAAGCAACCAATACTGGTACAACATGCAAAAGATATTAATAGATGTGGAAATTATTTTAAAGTAAAACAATGCAAAATTGTTACTCAAGGGTTCAATGGTGTAATGATTAGCAATCTAGACTCTGCATCCAGCGATTTGAGTTCATCTGCGTGGCCTAACTTTATTCTTTCCTTCTGGAATGTAGCCTGTCATGGGCAGGATCCTCTCATGTTTGTCCACTCTCTGTCTACCTTGTATGTCCCCTGTCACGTCTGTTCCAGAATTTTTTAGGAGTACAATGCTCTTTGGCTACTCACTTGCACAGAATTTGTGCCCTTATCTGTAATTGTTTACACATTTGTTTTTTTTTATTGCACATGAAATTGCTTTCATGCACTATTTTTTTCATGTATCTGTTAATATGTAATGTTTTCATGCTATCATCATCATCATTACTTTACATAGCACCAGCAAATTCCGTAGTGCTTTACAATTGGGATCAAAGAGTATTAAAAAAATATTGGGTAATACATACCAAAAGAGATATAAAAGGTCCCTGTTCGCAAGCTTACAATCTATGGGACAATGGGGGTATGATACACAAGGGTAAGTGCTACATTATATTGCATATTGGTCCATCTAGAATGCAAAGATAAAAAGTATTGAGTGACCTGTATGATCAGGTACACAGCAATGATAGTCAGAGGGTTGCTGTCTTGTGTTAGCTGTGTTGAAGGTGGTAATAGAGTAACCTAGGGAGATATAAGCTTGCCTGAAGAGGTGGGTTTACAGAGAATGCTTGAAGGTTTGAATATTTAAGGAAAAGTTTTATTGTGCGAGGGAGGGAATTCCACAAAGTAGGTGCAGCCCGAAAAGCTGTAACGTAACGAGGAATGGGAGCATGTGATGAGAGTGGAAGAGAGATGCAGATCTTTTGCAGAACTGAGGTGGTGAGTTTAGAGATAATTTGAGACAAGTTAAATGATGTATGTTGGTGCAGTTATGTTGATGGCCTTGTATGTTATTATAAGTATTTTATATTGGATTTGGCGAAAAACAGGCAACCAATGTAGAGACTGACAGAGTGGTTGAGCAGAGGAAGAACGATTGTAATAGTAAGAGTCTGATTTGGGAAAGACCTTAAAGGAGGGAATTGCAGTTATCAATATGGGAGATAATGAGTGCATGAATTAAACTTTTTATAGTGTCTTTTGTGAGATATTTGCGTATTCTGGAAATGTTTTTTAGATGTATGTAACATGATTTAGATATAGAGTCGATGTGGGTAACAAAGGAACAAAATGTATGTCATATCTGTATTGATTGTCCAGCGCTACAGGTTCTTTGGTGCCCTATAAATAAACAATGAGGATGATGAATTGTAACTTATGAGTCTCATGATGCAATATTATCGTAAATTGATGGTGTCCGAAAATAACGATTGATACATACTATATGTACAGTAGTTAACAGTAGTTATGATGAATTTAAGAGAGGTAAGGCTTCTTTTATATCTTCTTTGTTTAGCACTGTAAGTCAATATGCTATTCTGTATGAAGGTTGAAAACTATAACATATAAAATAGTTAAAATGTAGAACTTTTTTATAATCTGTGTTTAAGGACTAACATAATTACATGGAAAATGAAAAAAAAAAAAGAAGTGTTTAGATTTTAATCATAATGAACATTTCATTAAACTAATCTGCATCAGATTGTTTATGCTTTTTCCCCCAGACATTGTTTCTTGTGCTGGCTTCAGACTATTACTGTGCAAGCACTGGGCATATGAAACTATAGTCTCAAGGTTACACAAGAGCTAAGCCTGGGAATATTCTTACCCAGAGATTATGGACATTGGAATGGGAAGTGCTAGTGTATCCAATCGAGAAAAAAATAAGACCAAAGGGAGGCAACTCACAAGCTAATGTAGATTCCTGCCAGGGCAATAATTATAAATGTAAAAGAAAAACACTCTTTATCACACTTAACCTTAGTGCAAAATATATGCATGGATAACCCATTTAATGTAAAAACCAAATACACATTTGCCTAACTTTTTAATTAGTATTTAACATGTAATTTACCATGCATAATTAAAAGATATCACAGTCAAGTACATTGATGATAATGTGATGTGTTAAAAATGATTCAGTTGCAATTTATTGGTGAGAAAATATGCATACATGGGAAATGTCTGACTAATATTTTTAGAAGCATCTGAAAAAGATCTAAAACCTCATTCAGTTTAGAGTTACTTACACTGCATTATGTTTTTACTAATATTTTAGAATTACTTGTTTTATAAGTACTGACAGTTGTTACAAACATCCAAATTGTCAGTTTCCAAGAATAAGGTATTATTTAATGCATCTATGTGACCTGTTTACATATTTAATTTAATTTAAGCAAAATCAATTTTTTGTATGTCTTAAAACATTAATTAATGTTATCACTAGTAAAGTTTTGTATTGTAAATCATCTCAAGATCAGCATGTTTAGAACTTAAAGGTTGCAAGTTTCATTAAGCAATACTGTTGAAGGAAACGCAGAGCGGTAATCCGCTCTGCTATCAAATCTGACATCATCGCTATGACATTGCAGATTAGTAAGAAGGACAAAGAGGTTTTCACTATGATACAGTGACAAATAAAAGTATTATACCCAAAAGAACACCATAATTGGGAGCAACCTTAATATTTACCTTTATTAATAATACTAAATGGTTTATCTTAATAAGTATTATTATTATTGTATTATTATTATTATTATTATTATTATTATTATCAGCCATCAAAATGTACCATAACACTGTCCAGCCAGGGAGAAATAAACATTGAATATATCATGGGTAATATTATATTGTCAAACAATGAAATAGAGGTGGGAGTGCGCTGTCTGCTAGAATTTACAATCTAACGAGTACTTACAATCTAAAGTACTTTCTTTGTACAGTGGACCAGCCTCATACACATAACATAGGTGAATTTAAGTGCTAAACAATGCTGTGCAAGCATTTTTTGTTAAATTAGAAAGACATCTTATTTTAGTACTCAAGTCAATTTTTAGAATCATCAATTATTATATGCCTTAATCTGTCAGTTTCATGGTTGATTTGTTTAAATGTCATGTTATGAGTAATCTACACAATTTTCCATTAGTACAACTTGGTAGAATTTGCACCCAAACATAATTATTCTTTTTTTTTTTTTTTTAAAAAACAACATATTTTACATAGTGATTATCCTTGTGACCAATCTATTTCATGGTGATGGAAAAGGAGGGATGAAATCTTCATATTCCCTTATGTTGTATACCACAGGAAAAACATATATGTAATAATCCTGGGAGTGTTGAGGAATTAAGTATAAAATAATAAAATAGTATTAAACTTCAAAGATCTATTTAACTTAGTTTAAAGTAATTGGACAGCTTTCCTTAAAACGGTCACATTAGGTCATTTTACTACTTATTCCCCCAAGATCTTGGCAAAGGAAATTAAACTGAAGTGGCAAGTGTTATCTCTTAATGGCTTATAATTCTTTTAATTAACAATTTACTATGAATTTTTAATGTTTAACCCTGTTTAATTTTGTCAGTCTGTCATTTTGGTTTAATTATTAGGTGCAAAAATATCTGACTTAGTCCTATGACAAAGAAAAAAACCCACAATGAAACCAGTAATGAAAAAGCACATGGCCTGTCTGCTTAAACACAAAACACTCAACTAGTAATGCTTAATTAATGAGAAAATGATTTCACCCGCTGCACACACAACACAGCATGAAACAATTAAGCATTAGCTAGAACAATGTGTTCAATGTGCACAAAAAGAAATATGACAGAAAGATGAAAACTGGAACATAAACTAAAGTATATGATTTTGATCCTGATCTTTTCTGCTAGTGACTTGAACAAAAGTTTAAAGAAAATCTGAAACTTAGCAGTAAAAATAAGTATTCTTTGCTAACCAACCTAGAGCCTGGACAATTTGGAAGGTGCCCAGCAGCAATTATTGGCGAAGCCATCAATTATGTAAAGACAGGATGTCTACACATTTTGAATTAATGGGAAGGTGATAAGTATAAGCAAACACTGATGTTAATATAAAATTGCTTCCAATAGCAAAAAAAGAAAAAGAAACAAAATGACCTATGCTGGCATACAGTAACTTATTAAAGGCCATAAGATATCATGCATGAAAAACAGCTGTCTATTCGTTTTTCACTTGAATTTGTTGGTTGCAAGGTCACATTGAAGATGGAAAATGGTGATATATAATTTAAATAAGGGTGTGCAGACTTTTTATATCCACTGTACATCATGTTAACTATTTGTTCACATGTTCATCTATTTCCCACACTGTTGTTGGAAAGTCAATGTCATCAGACAAACAGCAATTTAAATTGAAATATGGTCACTGAAATTGTACTACAAAGCAAAAACATGGTATACTATTGGCTAACAAGGAGGACAGTAATTCGGTGAAGTTTGAAAATTGTTTGATTTTGGACAGTTCAAAGGTCTTTAATCAGTTAACTAATCAAAATGAAGGAAGTACACTCATTGAAATAATCAATAAAAATAGAATTTCCTGCAACCTCCTGTTTTTAGGCTTTGTGTGCCTGCTCATTACTGACCCTGAATTGTCTCTTCTGCACATATCTGTAGTATAGAATGTTGAGAAACATAGTTCATTCAAATGATGGCATATCCCCCACGCAAGGAGCCTGAGGTCAGAGTCAAATAAAACTAAGACTTCAAGTGTGATATATAAAATGAATGATAACGTGATAAAGTATACAAATTATCAAAGTTTTTAAGGAGAACAAATATTAATTCTAGGTGGTTACGATTTTTCTTCTTCCCTAGAAGTAAAGGTAGAGAATGACATGAAGCCCCTTATAAAAAATAGATTTTAAAAGTATATTTTACTTAGTCATCTGATTGTTTAAAAACTAAAAGTTAACACAACTTGTTTTTGATCTTGTTGTAAATATACAGTCTAAAATGTCTAATTGTTGGTAATATGTTATATTCAGGTATACTGCAGCTACTGTAATATATTGAGCAGCATTTCAACTATATTATATAATTAGTTGTGTACCTTTTATGGCATTAAAACATGAGTAAAAAATATACATGTTGTTTTATATATATATATATATATATATATATATATATATATATACACACATATATATATATATATATATATATATATAAACACATATATCTATGTACTCACAAATATATATCTATTTATATATACACATATATATATATATATATCATCATCATCATCATCATCATTTATTTATTTATATAGCACCAGTAATTCCGCAGCGCTGTACAGAGAACTCACTCACATCAGTCCCTGCCCCATCGGAGCTTACAATCTAAATCCCCTATTAAGGGAGTCGTTGCAGCGCTACTGGGTTTACTATAAATCCAAAATACAGAGAGAGAGATTTTAAACTGTTATCCTACAGACAATAATCTATTCCATTCATATCAAGAACAATAAGGAATCAAAGATAATGCAGGAGACTTGACTGAGCATTTAAGCAATTTTTTGATCACCTTGAAAAAGACTTTTTGAAGTTGAAACGCGTCGGTAGTGTCATACAGACTGGGGAGCTTTGATTGCCTGTTACACACGTTCGGTGATTATAACATCGTGATCCCAACCGCTGAAGTCTTCTGTTTTACACCTGATTTCATTGAGCTTGTGACCCGCTCACCTTCTGAGGTGAAGATTGAAATAACGTCTGAACCACATCAGCTGCCGCTAATTCTAACACGGGAATCAGCTGTATTGCGGAGGACTGACATAGAACTCTTTGGGAAAAACTGCAGTATATCATCTGATACAAGTAACTGCTACGTGAACATCGTTTACTACTTGACTGTAAGTACATTTCTTATAGTCTGCAACTTGAAAAGTTTCAATTTGAGTGTGAAGAATACGACTACCGTTTGAAAGTCAGTGATTGCTTAAATGCTCAGTGAAGTCTCCTGCATTATCTTTGATTCCTTATTGTTCTTTATATGAATGGAATAGATTATTGTCTGTAGGATAACAGTTTAAAATCTCTCTCTCTGTATTTTGGATTTATAGAAAACCCAGTAGCGCTGCAACGACTCCCTTAATATCAGTATCTATTTAACTAACCTACAGCTTGTGTGCAGCTGTATTAGGAGCCGTTATCTGCTGCAATTGGTATTCCAACGCTGAGTGTGGATCTAAACTTTGTTTAAATCTAAATCCCCTAACCTACACACACACACACACACACACACACACACACGCAGACTGAGAGAGACTGAGGGAAAATTAATAGCAGCTAATTAACCTACCAGTATGTTTTTGAAGTGTGGAAGGAACCCGGAGCACCCAGAGAAAACCCACACAAACACGGAGAAAACATATAAACTCCACACAGATAGTCCCATGGTCGGGAATCAAACTCATTACCCTAGTCCTGTGAGGCAGAAGTGCTAACCACTTGTCACACGCCGGTCCCATAGATAGGTGCCGTCGCTGTGACTTCCCTCTAAGAACGGTGATTAAGTCTACTCCTGCTTCTGAGACTCTACTTGTGCACAGGTGTTCCTTGCTATCTTGTTCTGGACCTCCTAACGATTCTCATTGGTTCTGGAGTATTCTTTAAACTATCCATGGTCCTTGGCTCATTGCCTGTTCTTCGTGTTACTCAGTCTGCATTAGGTTCTAGCTACCATTACCTGACCTCTCGTTTGTCCACTGCTGAGGCGCCTCTCCGCTGTTCGTCTGCCTTGCTGGGCTACCACTATCTATTGCCGAAAGTACCTGTCACTTGTAGTTCCACGCTGGACTTATCTGAGACTCCTCTCTGCTGTTATCTGCACGCTGAACTTCTCCTGTGAGTTGATTGCCGCACCCTTGGCTATTCCTACGGCTCAAGTTTTCATTCCTTCACGGCTGGTGCAATACCGCTACTACTCCATTGATGAATCCACTGTCGAAGTTACCTGTTATTTGCAGTTCCATGCCGGGTAAACCTGAGACTCCTCTCTGCTGCTAATCTGCTCGCTGAACTACTACTGTCTAATGCCGAGGGTGTCTGTCACTTGTAGTTCCACGCTGGCTCATCGGATACTCCTCTCCGTTGCTAATCTGCTCGCTGAACTACTACTGTCTACTGCCGAGGGTGTCTGTCACTTGCAGTTTCACGCTGGCTCATCGGAAACTTATCTCCGCTGTTAACCTGCACGCTGAACTTCTTCTGTGAGTTATCTGCTGCACCTGTGGTTATTCCTGCGTCTCAAGTCTCCATATCTACCCGGCTGATTCTACATCGCTATTATTTGACAAGTCTATTACCGAAATTACCTGTCTTCTGTAGTTCCACACACGGCTCAGATACACTTCGCTCCTCAGCTACTTCTAGGTAACGAACTGTTTGATGTACTTATGTTCATTCTCGTCATTTGGGATTGTTATCTGTAGAACCAACAAGTTCAACGCTTATTGCTTTTTCATAATGAAAATTACCGTGATACCAGTAACTCACCTGCTACACTGAATCATCTTTGTCTTCAGGATCATCCAGTTCTACATTATCACTCTTTCTGGACTATTGCTGTACCAGTGATTCACATTTATCTGCCGTGTGTTACGTTATTGGATTCAATCATTCTCTGTTTATCATCTTTGTGTTTGGACTATTGTTTTGCTCATCCCATGCAGTGATCTGCATTCTGCATATTACCCTATATACCGTGTGTCTTGTATCTGCCGATATATATATATATATATATATATATATATATATATATATTTATATATATTTATTCTTCCGTTCTGTTGTTCTTCCGTATCAGCCAATACATTACTTTGCAGCATTACAACTATCTTCAGTATTATCATTATTACTGATGTTTGTGAGCCGTGAACTTCTAAATCTGTGAACATCATCATCCTCTTGTTCATTGTGTGTTGCCTCCACTACTCTCTGTTAGTTCTTGTCTGGGAGACCGCGACCTGCAGAATAGGAGCAGCGGAGTCCATATTCCCTTGCGGGAATCCCTGGGGAATACCTCCTATCCGTTAGACTCCGCACTCCTGGGCAAGTCCTATCTAATCAGAGGCGAGGGATCTACAAAATCATTCAGAGTCGTGATACCACTGAGCCACCGTGCTGCCCATATATATATATGTATATGTGTGTATATATATATATATATATATATATATATATATATATATGTTACGGTGAAACACCGAAATTGGAGAATGTCGACTTTCACCAGTGAATGTCAACATTCACATAGTCGCTTGGTGTATGTCCGAAATATTTGTTAAATATCCTTATTTCTGACTTACACCGGTGAATGTCGACATTCACCATGCACTAATGGTGAATGTTGAACATGTTCGAGATTCATATTTCTTTCTCCGTAGTTCAGTCGCAATTGTCTTCTCGTTTACTCGCAATTAATGCATTTAACTTTTCAAGAAAAAGATCACAATCCACTCCAGTATCCATTCTGTATGAATTAGGGTATCGGAATCACTCATTCCACCAGAACACGGGATTTGACAGGAAACAACCTGTCGCCTATATGTCGGCTCCTCCCTTTTCGTCCTTCACCAGAGCATGTCTGTGATTGTCGACATACACCAGTGAGGGTCCGAATGTACAAGAATGTAATGAAATATTCGATCTTTCACCGACGTATTTGGTGTTTGTTGACATTCACTGGTGAAAGTCGACATTCTCCAATTTCGGTCTTTCACGGTAACATATATATATATATATATATATATATATATATACATATACACATACATACACATATGTATATATATATATATATATATATATATATATATATAAAGCAAAAATAGAAGCGCCACACATAGTGTATCGCAAATAAGGTATTCTCCAAATAAAAACAAGTGAAATAGCCTCGTACCAAAAATAAAATAATGAGCAGCTTATCTAATGTAGTCACTCCAAAGTTAGATATACGATAAGAGTCCTCTTGTATATATTGTTTTTGACATCAGATAATTAGAACTGCACCTATTTGCACCACTTCTGAGACAGGTTGAAGGTGCACTCTGTGATGTCACTTCCCAGAGTGCACTTTCAACCTGTATGTATTCCGGGAGAGGCACGTGACCAGAGGACGGAGGGAGCTGGAAGCGGCCAAACGCGTCATTTTGGTCCCGCCCCCCGCAACGAAAATGCCGTTTTGTCATGAGGGCGGGTCCAAAATGACGCGATTCACTGCGAATTGCGTCATTTAGGCTAGGCAGGTTCAGGTAGTGGGAGACTTACCTGCTCTCCCGGGAGTCTGTGAGACCAACCCAAATTTCGTGAGTCTCCCGGACATTCCGGGAGAGTTAGCAAGTATGGTGTATATATGTGTGTGTGTGTATGTATGTGTATGTATATATATATATATATATATATATATATATATATATGTGCGTGTGTGTGTTTGTATATATGAGCATGTATATATATCTATATGTATATATGTGTATGTATAGATATCTATCTATATCTATATCTATATCTATTCATCTATATCTATATCTATATATATATATATATATATATATATATATCTATATCTATACATATATATATATCTATTCATATATAAATATGTCTATCTATTAGCTATCTATCTATCTATCTATCTATCCATCTTTATATTTATTTATCTATATATATATATATATATATATATATATATATATATTTATATGTATATCTATATATATATTTATATGTTCTATCTATGGTACCTTGAATTGCCAACACAGACATGAGCATTGATACATATTAAAATTTTTGCTGCACAGTAATATTTTCCATAAAAGTGGTATTTGTTTTTAGAATAGTCATACAGTTATCCATGAAAACTGTGATTAGAAACTAGTATTTTAGCGTTCTAATCTTATAAGAAGTTACAATAACTGAGTTGCCTTAGGCAGTACGTTTTGGAGGAGGAGTGCAACTAGTTTTGATTGCCAGCCTTATTTAATAAATATCAGAAGGCTGCATTTAGACTTCTGTGGAAGAAATGTCACATTATTTAAAGATCAATATAGGAGACCGAATAAAAATGCTTTGAAATATAAATAATGAGTGTTAAAAATAAGGTTAACTGCTTTATGGGGTTTAGTAATATACACATATAAATGATCAGGTGGTGTAAGACTTTATGCCAAAAGCATTCAAACTACTCAATTTAACAAAAGAAACACAATTCTATGGCACACTGTAGGTCTAAATCATATAAAACATGTTAAAAGTTAATAAATATGGAGGAAAACCACCTTTTACATGAGCAATGCCCATGTAAGAACCTAATAATAATTAATAAATACAAAGGTTGGATCAAAAACGAAGCTGTATAGGGGTTGTGTGAATCCTACTTTTTGGAAATAGCAAAAACTGTCAATAAACATAAACAGAAAATACGCTGTAGTTGACCAACTTCAATATTGAGATGCCAACACAGTGAGATATGATTAAAATTATTTTATTAAAATAACACATGAAAAATATATAAAAAAAATAATAAAATAGTGAAGCACAGTTTACTGTAATATTCTCATAAACAAACATATAATAATAGCACACATGATCTGACTAAACACTAATAGTAATGATTGTTTCTCTGTGCTACAATTGTGTGTTAACACTCTTATAAAGACAATATAACACTAGGCAACAGTCAATACAATCTCTATGCATATAGATAGATGTTAAACATAGACATTTTGTTGACTAGAAAATAAGGTGCCCATATTGTCTAATGATACTAAGCTATATAGGGTTAACATTAACATGTGACAGGAGAGTAATTTGGTGCAGAAACATTTAATCAATATAGCAAACTATAGCTATGAAAAGGTAGATGAAATATAATGTACATAAATGTACAATTATGCACATAGTTTGTGGCAATAGCTGCAATGCTTGCATTATAAATTGAACATAGTTTGGTAAAAGTAATATGGAAAGGATTTAGGAATACTAGTTGGAAACTAGGCAATAGCAAAACAATGGCAAATAAAATCCTGGGACTCCTAAACAGGAGCATGAATGCAGACAATGCAAACATAGTATTACCCATAACATATAATAATGTGTGCACAGATACAACCATATGGTATGTCTAAATGGAAAGCTGCTGTAAATATTGCAGGTGGTCCTGACCTGCTGGGGTTAACAAATATATAGCATTTATATAGTATTACCCATGTATAAATCACTAGTCAGGCCCTATCTTGAATATGGGGTACCGTTTTGGGCACATCAATGTAAGAAGGAGATATGAAACTGAATTAAAAGGGTATAGATTTGTTAACTTGCAAAGAGATATTAGGAAACTAGTATTGTTTGTTTTGGAATAAATGCACCTTAGAGATGACCTAACTGATACACTTAGATATTCAAAGTCAGTATAAAGTTTTGTCTAATAAACTTTTTGGAACAAGCACCATACAGAAGACAATAGGTCATCCATTTTGAATTTTCGTCATCAGCATATGAATGCACTCTTTAATGTAAGGCCGATTAAGATGTGGAATTTCTTATCACATAAAGTGGTGATCGCAAATTCACTAACTGAATTTGCCAATGCATTGGATTGAATATATTCATTCAAGAGATGGTATCTGTATTTATAGTTAATAGAAGACATTATGAGAATAATTAATCTAGGTAATTATAAGATTGCTATTATTGGGATCAGCAAGAATTTTTCCCACTGTAAGGCTAAAATGGAAATTGTCACTCTAGAGGTTTTGATTTTCTGTCTTCTGGTCAGGGGTACACAATTAGAATTTATTAAAGGTTGAACTTGATGGATTTGTGTCTTTATTCAACTGACCAGTGTAGCTTATACTACAAAAACTCTATTCCCTACACATCAACAACCAAATCAATATATTTATAGTAAAGAGGTGTGCCCATATATATATAATATACATTGATTGCAGAGATTTTAATTCAGATTTCTAAAAAATATGCATACAGTTAGCGTAGAATGTCCACTGAAATTACACTGCTATAAATTGTAGATATGCATACAAATTACGGTTAAACCCTTAACTTAATGTATACTGCAGAGTACTAAATCCAGAAATAAAAAGTGCTAGTATACAAGTTCGATTCCACATTTATTCACATCACTATGAGCCGACTCAATTTACCTTCTCTATTTCTCGTATTCACTTACACCAGACATCTCTAAACTCTTCTTTCTGCAGCTTCTCATTTCTCATTTCCCATCATTATTTCACCTCACTACTTTCCTCTTCACTTGTCTGCACTCATGAACTATTTGGCTTCCTGCACCTACCTCCCAAACTCACTGACCTTCACGAGCAGAAACAAATATCACATCCGTTAATCTTATTTACTTATCCAATCACTCATATCACTCCTTCTCATAGCTGCTGGCAATATCTTCACTAACCAGGGTCCTGTTAAATCCACACTATCTGTCCATGCTCCTCTTTCTAACACAAAATTTCCAATCCACCTTGTAACTCCAATCACTAGAAACCTTAACCACATGTCTCCACCACTCTTTCTTTCCTCTTCCTATTCACTCTAGAATGTGAAATCTGTTTGTAACAAATTCACCTTCCTCTATAATCTATTCTCTATTCATTTCAAATTCCACCAAAATCCACAAACCTCATTTCCATTGTAGAAATCTGTCTTTCCTCTTCTAACATTTTTTTCTATGCAGCTTTCTCTTCAACCACACTCAAAAAAAAAGCTATATGGCTGAGTAGTTATCTCACTCTTTCCATGCTCCACCTTCAAGGTCATACCCACAGTACCTTTCCCCTCCTTCTCTTCTTGAAGTCCAGGCTACAGTTTGTAGAATAGTTGAATATCAATGCCTTAAATTTAAAATGCACACTCTCATGTCATGAGACCAGACTGATTGTTGATCTGGATACAATATTGTAGGGTAAATTAGAGGCAACATCATATAGAAAACTGAGTGTTTCAAATAATTTAATAAATAGGCAGCACGGTGGCTAAGTGGTTAGCACTTCTGCCTTACAACACTGGGGTGATGAATTCAATTCCCAACCATGGCCTTATCTGTGAGGATTTTTTATGTTCTCCCCATGTTTGCGTGGATTTCCCACGGGTGCTCAGGTTTCCTCCCACACTCCAAAAACATACTGGTAGGTTAATTGGCTGCTAACTAATTGACCCTAGTCTGTGTGTGTGTCTGTTAGGGAAGTTAGACTGTAAGCCCCAATGGGGCAGGGACTGATGTGAGTTCTCTGTACAGGGCTGCGGAATTAGTGGCGCTATATAAATAAATGGTGATGATGATGATGAAATGCTGTTATTCATCTCCCTAACATGTTGGCCATAGGTGTCCCAACAATATAACATTTGAAGGCAAAAACAAACTGGTCTAGGGATGAGTACTGTGAAAAGGTTGCTAAAATTAGAAACAAATTGTTACAAAAATGTAAGTTTTAAAGTTTACAAAAAAAAATGAGCACAGGCAAATTAAGGACCTTAAGATAGTAACTAAAAAGACATGATTTTTCAAAACAATAAAGACACAGGATGCAAACATGTTGATCATTTACACAAGCTATAATGCTAAACATAAACAGTACTAAAACATTTTGAATAAATATTAGTATTTATTGATGAAAGATCAAGACCTGCAGCCCTATACACTTTAACAACCATTTCAGGTCTACAAGAAAGCATAGTTAATAAAGGATATTGTGGTACATAGTTTTAACACAAGGTCAAAATAAGCTATATATAAAGAATGATAAAACCTATGTGGTAGTCTGTATTATTAGCCAGCAATGGCTCATAGGATTTCATTCACTCTTCCGTATAAAAGTGAAAAGTGCTAAATATTTTGTAAACAGCACCACTGATTATGCAGTTTATTTAATGTGGGTATATTTATATGCGCAAATCAAAATATGCCTGAAACCACTGAATTTATAAATCTGTATCAGATAATGTTGGAGGCAATTTGAAAAGTACATTACATTAATATTTCTGTTTGAAATATAATGGGAATAGAAAACATGTACATTCCCAAGGTCTTGATTAAGGAAATTTTGGTAAAGTGCATTAAACAATCAAAATCAACAGGAGGTTTAGGCTTAAAAGAGGAAAATATATTTCTTGATCCTTAATGTGAATATCTTTGTGTTTGAATCTTCTGAACTTGCATAGCTGGTGTTCCATTGGAAGAACAGCCTATTATATCAATGAATTACATATTACTATTCATGTAAGTTTAATTTTATCATTTGTCTCCTGATTATTAAAATTGCTTGTTTGATAGAGATTTTCTTTTCCTGATATTGCCTTCAGACCACATAAGAATTCTTTAAACACCCAAAAAGTAATAATTATATTTAACATAAAGGTTGAGTATCATTATTCTGTATTAGACATTACTTTTAAATATGCTATTAAATATGAACAAATCCCAATCAACCTGAGACCATTCTCAGAACTTTTTGGTAGTTTTTTCCTAATCTTTGGATTATCTCACCTACATCAAATTAAAACATTTCCATCAACCCAATACAAAACAAATTGTTCTTTGCAAAATATCCTAATCCACTCTTGACATCTACTCTTCTATCTCATGATTTCCTACCCACTTATAAAGTATTATCTTATAAAATAACATGGACTAGAAGCAGGGAATAATTGGTAATGAGCAAGAAATATCAGCAATTGCTCGAACAAAAGCACTATCACACTATTAGTAATGATAAATGATGTATTTTGGTTGCAAACTGCTATGTTTCAATTTTAGGATTTTATCTATACGGTGAACACCTATAAATTCACCCAGTACAAACAAATGACCTTTTAGACAATATGTCTGAAGAATACAGGGAGCTATCATCACCAAGGATTTTTTTTCTTTTTCACCTCATTATTTTAATACTTTGCTAAGGCATACAATTGTTTTATGTAAACAAAAGTACTAACAAAGCGATGTATCATTTTTCACAAACACGCATCAAAATAGATATTTAAACAAGATTCATGAGTGCTCAATAAGAAAGTATTTTCTTTCTTTCTTCTGCTAATAAGAATGGTGACAAAAATAATACCTTTACACAAACAATTGAAACTAAACGGTCTTTTTTGTAATATTTTTCTGTATTCATGCAGCCCTTCTTTTGTTTTGGCAGAAGATAAAAAAAATGCATATGTTACGCTTATATAAATAGCAGATTATAAGTGCAATTACTACCTTGTTAAGCCTTCTTTATTGACAACAGCTATCTATATAAGCATCTATACATCTATCTCACCATACTGGTGCCCACAACTAAAGAGGAGTTAATCTTCATTGGTTGGTTCATAAAATCATTTAAACAAATTAACAAACTGTTGTGTTTTCATTGAATTTAGAAATATTTTAATTTAAAAGGTTAATTTGTTCAATTTGTTAGTTTAACAGAATGTGTTTTTTTAAAATTTAAATTAACACCTTGGAAACTTCTGGAAATTTGACTTCCAAGTTCATTTGAAACAACCAAAATGACCAAGGGCTAGATTTACTAAGCTGCAGGTTTGAAAAAGTGGTGATGTTGCCTATAGCAACCAATCAGATTCTAGCTGTCATTATGTAGAAAGTACTAAATAAATGAAAGCTAGAATCTGATTGGTTGCTATAGGCAACATCCCCACTTTTTCAAACCCGCAGCTTAGTAAATCTAGCCCCAAATCTTTTGATTCTGAATTATGTCAAATTGTTATCTGGGTTCTACACATGAACCTACCATTTTGCCAATGATGCATCTTATATTGTCTGTAGCTAGCACCAGCAGTAAAGGCCTATATATTTATATACAGATATATTCAATATATGTTTTAGGTATCTTAGCGTTTAGAACCATGACATTGACATGTCCTAGTAAAATGAAGTTTCATAGAAAGATGGAAATATCATAAATGTGTCTATGTGATTTAAATTAATTAAGCTTATATTGCGCTTGTGGATGGAAAATACATGTGCCTTAGATACTTGTTAAGCAGTTGTAATTGTTATTAGTGATTCTTTTATACATCACTTTAAATGCAAATATGGTAGTGTATCAGGAGCATTAGCACTTAAAAATTGAGACAAGATAGCATCTGATGAGTGGCGTGTTAAATGTAGCTGATGTAAGTTTGACACAAAGCTGTCTGGACTCTTGGGAATCTGTAAAGCTAAAATATTTAGCAAGGGGAATTTTCTCATTACTAAGTCATTAATAATATTAATTGACTGTAACTAAGTAAAAGAAATAGAAGGAATATAGTTTGCAGATAAGAAATGTTGCCATAAGCAGTGTGTTAGAAAGAAATCTAGTAGGAAAAATGGAAATATTCAGTTAACTTTCCCCATTCAAACTAATAAATTGTTCAGATTCAAACAAGAGAATTAATTAATCACTGTAATTAATCTATGTAAAACAGCATCTTGAAATTTCCATAAATTATTAATAAGGAGAGTTCTCAAACATAAACTATGTGGTTGCTCTTTTTGATGATATTATGACTCCAACAACACTTTAAAAGTCATAATTTTTGTCTATCTGGTCAATGTCCTTGACCTATCAAAAACGTCTGAAAATGTATTTGTCATCCATTTAATAAGTCATGATGGCTGTGAAAACTAATGAAAAATGAGATGGAGCAAGAAAAAAATTATTTCGTTCTTTTGCCCTCTGTTTTTCACTAAACTATTTACAAAGAGTTCCCCTTTTGATTTGAACATTGTAACTTAAATATGAGTTTTCACTGCAGCATTCAATACACTTATTTTGGTAGATAAAGCATGGCGTTGACAATTTCCCTACTCCTGAACCATGTGTGGTAATTCCTAAATACATATAAGTTAAATTAAACTTCTAAAGAACTTTAAATTAAACTGTTTTGAAAGTTTGCGGTTTGTTTCACACTGAAATAATTTATGTGGTCAAATACTTTGGGCAGTTTCTCCTATGCAGAAATGCAGCCACATGGAAAATAGTTTACCCTGAAGCCATGAATCAAGTGTATATCATATGCGATCCAAAAGAAATGTCTGCACTGGTACACCTGACCTAAAGTTTAGTAAGTAGTTATAAAAAATTGCTAATATCATTGAATTAAAATTCCAGGAAACCCAAAACAGCATTAAGAATAAAACGCTGACAATTTTCACTACCACACCAAGACATATCTGTGTATCTGTGTTTTGTCACACAGTACAAAACAGGAGCTCATCAGCTACTGTTAAACTATGAATAACATATAAGAACAATACCAGTTATAGTTTGATAGCAAGATGTACTATTCCATTAAAGCAAACATGTAGATAAAAATGCACAATGTCTTTAAAATGGTATATATAAAGTGGATGGAACACAGTTTTTTCTTAGATTTATTTACTGTAATATATTTCTTTTACAATTGAGACTGTAAATTTAAGTTTTGGCAGTAATGGAGTTGTTTTGTAAATTTTGTATTTTTGTGGGTAATGGATGGAAAATTTGCAACCTAATGTGCAAAATACTTGATAATAACATCCTCTTCAAACTCCTTACCTTCACCTACAGGCCCTCTCCCACTCCACTGCACCTTATATCTCTAACCTCCTCTCTATCCACACTACCGCCCGTTTCTTGCGCTCGGTCAATGACTGCCGTCTTTCCTCCGCACTGATCACCTCATCCCATGCCAGAATTCAAGATTTCTACTGGACTGTCCCCCTCCACTGGAATGACCTCCCTCGCTCCATCCGTCTGTCCCCTAATCTGAGTACCTTCAAACGACACTCAAAACCCATCTGTTCCTCAAAACATACCAGCTATCCACCTAACCTTCTCCATGATTTTTCTCCTCACCTCCCTCTTCCTTGTTCACGCTCCTCTTGTGCTTGATCCTCTCCACTCACTCCTTTCATGTCTGCTATCTGTTTGCCCTCCCTTTAGTATATAAGCTCCTCTTCTCTTCTGTCTCAATATCATTTATTCTCCTCCAATGTCTCTGTAATTGCAATGCTTGGACCTATTGGAGTCTTGACTTTAATAATTTTTTGAATGGCGCTGCAGAAATCTTGTAGCGCCATATAAAGAAAGGATAATAATAGTAATAATAATAATAATAATAATAATAATAGTCATGATGTAATGTAACAAATGGTTACACTTTTGCATGCACCCAATGTTGGTCCTGATTCATTAAGGCATGCAAAACAAATGTATTGTGCTTTTGTTAAAAAAATGCACGTTAATCGGCCATGCGCATGTCCATATTCAATAAATTCACAGTATTGACCCACGGCGCTAAAGTAGACAAAAGTAAAATGTAAATGAAGTCCAACAGGTTATCAAATGGTAGTGAGCGGACAATAGGCTCTGATGTAAATAACCAAATAGGTTTATTAAAGCTGGGTATAGAGGAAAGAAAAATGGATGTTCCATAAAGGATAAATAATAATAAAAATATTAATGATTAGGGTGGAAGAATGGACAGTAAATGGACAGACCTTAAAGCAGACCTTAGCGAAACGCGCGTCGGCGTCCTCGCTATCTGTCCATCTGATTTCTCTTATACTGGCAGCTGTAACTATACCCCGATATATCCAGAGCTAGTTCGGTGGTATTTATAGGTAGATAGCAATCCATTCCCCGTATCATGCATCTCCTCTAAGACTATCAAATCTTATTTGCTAAGTACTACATTTGGCACTGATTAGTAGCGCTACAGTCTAGCTTAATACCAGGGGAATGCTAGTAAGGAGTGGCTATGAACAATAAGCATATTTGCTAAAACAATTACCGTTATGCTACTACCATTCTTACCAGCATAAGTCCTAATATTAACAGAGAATATATAAACAGATAGCGAGTATTTTTATTCTTTTTAATATATATTTCGCTCCATTTTAACCAATACCCAATAAAAGTTAAATTTTATAATAAAACACGATCATCAGAAGGTATTAGTGCACCTACAATATAACTTTCTTTCTTCCCTTCTCTACAATATTAATATTTAAAGTTTAGGTGGCACCCCCAGGTAGATATATAAATTAGATTACGTACTCATTGGGGTTACATTTCTAGATGACAACTAGTGCGATAGAACCCCTTTATTTTCAGTTCTAATGCGTGTAATTTATGCAAGCCAAATTAAAGAGAAAATAATATAATTTTAATAAATGTAAGCTGTGAGCATAAGCTAACTTTAATACAGGGAACATATGTTGAAGACACGATTTAAACTTATCACTCTTGTGTATTGTGTAATGTGTTTTTAAACAAGTGTATATAAACAATGATATATAAACAGTATGACATCCCTGAAGCATATGTTATATATTTGCTTAGAAACAAAACTCATATCTTCACATTGGAAGTAATCTTATACTGAAGAATACAAACAATAATATATTTTTAAACTCTAAAAACAACTGTTTTCCTATGATGAACAACATTACAGACACAAAAGCGAAAATCTTACCTGATGCCTTAAAATAACAATTGATTAAATTGTTTTTAAACAAATCTCCCTCTATAACCATACAGGTGTGTATGCTTACAATGAGATATTTATAGGTGAATGCATGTGCTACATCTGAAAATAGATGCAGGTGCAAACATAATTAGATTAAAAAAAAAGAATAACAAGCACTGGCACTCTGCCCTGGGCTGGGACAATGAGCACTGGCTGTCACTGCAAAAGAGACAATCAATACCACGCTCAGTCAAGCTTGACTGGTCATACAATAACAAGGAGAACTTCAGCATGGGATCCCTCTGTCATATTGTGATGTCAGTCCCAGCCCTAGGGGAATTGGGCCACAAAAATGTTTACAGTTTAGACACACCCATCCCATGATGAGCAGTTCTAACTAGCACATGTGATGAGCAAAAGGGTAATGCAGTATAGTGTTAATAGTTGCCAAAAAAAGGGGAGGGGAAGGGAAAATACGCTCCGCACAGGACAGTACCTAACCTCACTGATACTTTGTATTAGTAGAGTGTAGGTGAGTGGGTGCTAAGCCTCATATAATTATGAGAGATAAAAAGAGAAGGAAACCAGTGACCTAAATAGCCCTCCAGGTACATATGAGTAATAAATGAGTACATTAATACATACAATTTTTATTGGTATACATTAAAACTGGTCAATGTGGGTGTGACCCCAAATAAGCGAAATATAATAAAAGTAGTCAATTAGATACAGAAACGGTGCGCACGATAGTTAAAAGTTCAGTTTTTGGTAGTGCTAATTCTTAATCGTTGTATAAGTCCACAATACTTTAAACGCAAGCAGACCGTACTCTGCGCATCATTCCCTTCAAACACCCGATCTCCACGGGGAAACAGCAACACACCTATAACATCAAAAAGACAGGGGCGCTTCCATAGTGTAAAATCCAAGTAAAATGTTTATTTCCAAAACATTAAAATTGCACGTACCAGAACTGAAAAGTTTTCAGGCATAAATCAGTAGGTATCTAGCATCCAAGTGGGGATATCATATCAGTGTGATCCTCACAGGTATTCCACAATCACCTCTACGCGTTTCATCCTTGAGGACTTCGTCAGGAGGTGTGGATCTCTCTACAAAAGGTTTGGCTATTTATAAGTATTTACTAATTGATTCACAGGTGGAACATCTCTGCTCAGGTGGAACATCTATGCTCACATAACGGAGCAGCAAGCACATATTAAACAGTATCAGTATCATTTTTACAATAATTGTAAACGTTATAAACATCCAATTAGAACATACAATATGTACAGAGTTATACAAAGTTGTAAAGTTAGAGCATACAATATGTACAAAGTTATACAGAGTAATAAGATTATAAAAATGGTGTGATCTCACACCCTTCATATTAGATACAATTATATGTTTGGTACTGTCTTTATATAGCATATAAGACTCCAGACACAAGGGCTTTTTGTTATATACTGTCAACCGTTTGCCTTTTTGCCTACTATGATATAAGAAGTCTGTTTATAGGATATATATTGTGGAAGAATAAGACAAGGCAACACTGCCACCTAGAGTCCACACTGTTAAACATACATAAATTAGTTCTACTCCATGATACATTGTATCAATACAGATACTACCCAATTAGTAATATGTATGTTCAATATAGACTAATTTATGGACTCTAAGAGCTAAAATATCATCAGCTCCTGTCTACATACCCACATTGCAGGTCCTTTAGCAGTCCACCTTCTTTTGGAAACGATATATAGGCTCTTTTCGGCCCCACCACAGGGTCATCCATTTTTAATCTCTATTTTCTTCAACACTACTTTTATTATATTTCGCATATTTGGGGTCACACCCACATTGACCAGTTTTAATGTATACCAATAAAAATTGTATCTATTAATGTACTCATTTATTACTCATATGTACCTGGAGTGCATTTAGGTCACTGGTTTCCTTCTCTTTTTATCTCTAGTGTTAATAGTTGTAAGTTCTATTGAGGAACTACAAGTAACAGCAAACCCTGGCAGCCATTAACTGCTTGGGCATGTTGGCACTTCTGGAACTATAAGCACTAGCATGTCCATGTATGTGTCAGCATGCTAGCTCTTGTGAAACTACAAGCACCAGCATACCATAAGCATTCTGGAACATATAGTTACAAATTATTAACTAGTATGAAGAAGCATATTTTTTGAAAACATTTTAATTTAAATAAAAACATCCCCCCTCTGGTCCCTACATGTCCCCCCTCCATTCATCACCCCCCCCCCTTTCCCCCTCTATACCCTATAACCCTGAAATGTTAAAACAACATCTTTACAGTACTAGATAAATACACAATTATCTCCTGAATACGAGGGTACCATGAGAGTGTTTAAGTGTTCTGTTGTATGTAAACACGTGTTATCTGTCACTGACTAACCTCTCGAGATTCTGTTTCTAATAAAAAGTTTTAAAAATAAATAAATAAAAACATCCCCATACACCATACAACAAGAATCTTAATTTCAGAAATCATTTTTTAATAAGTTGACACATACAACTTACTCCTCAATGTTACTGAATGAACGTATATCACTTGGAACGGTCAATAGGTGAACAGCTAATCAGAAGCATCTAGATATGTGCTGATGTGTCATCATCATCAGAATGTATCTTTACACCAGGCCTTCTGTAGTTGAAAAATATACGCCGCCAGAGAGACATAGCTGAAGATGTGGCCTAGTTAAAATAGGCTGCATCTCCTGACAGTGTGTTACACTTATGTGTGCATGCCCTTACTCTATACAAGTTACACTTCCCTGCCCCTTATCCAGGTCTTATCCAGGTCCACTAAACTTAAAATCATTTAATTAAAAACACAAATCCCAGCACATGCCTAATTCAAAAGTAGATTTGCATGGTATAGTGTGATAAGTACTAGCCAGTTTTATACCCATATTGCTTCTAAAAATGAAAACATGTGATCAAGCAAAGATAAAAATCACATGCACACGGGGCTTCCAAGTGGTAGTGGCATATTAATGGAAACCCTACAGCACCTTTGGGTAATTTGTGTTCCTATTAAAGCATATGCAAGAAGCCAGTATATTAAATTTTAGTACAAAATGTGATAGAAATAATTACTTGCCTTGTTAGTTAACAATTTTATGCAATATTCAGAAATGATTATTTGTTTGAAGGCTATCATCTTAAATCTTAATGAATACTAGCTAAAAACTAAATTATATTTTCTCTTCAAAATCTTAAATGCTTAAAATAATTTTGTAATCTTGTTTGATTATTTCAGATATAAGCAAAGCTTATATTATTTATCTGACCACTTATATTTAGTCTTAAATTTAGAATTATACTATAAAGGGATTAGTAATTATACTTATACATATAAAAGTTAATGTAAGCATTCTGTCTCAATATTCCCTAAAAAGGAAGGAAATATTGTTAATTATGCTGAAATTTAAGGAGAAAGCTTATAAATGATAAAATCAATCATTTCGACAATCATAAATTGGAACTAATTATACAAATTAATCAACACATCAAATGGCAATTATTCAAGAAAGTGACAAGACTGTAACAGAAAGAAAACACATATGTGTAAAATGTTTAAAGCATAGCTATTTGAAGACTCGTAATGGTTTCACAAAGGTCATCTAAATTTCTTAAGTGTAAAAAGATATTACCATCATTTTTATACATTATTAAATATAATGGAAAATTCAGTAAATCTCCTCTAAAACATCTTCACAAAACTGGTAGAGAAATGCGTCAGGTTTAAGAATATTAAGCTGAGAAATGTCTACCAGTTCTGTTTATTAATTGTTGTTATGAATTACGAATATCACTTTGTCTTCAGATCGCTGGTCCCCATACACGGTATGTACTAGTCTGTCTGTCAGACACACAGCTGTCTTACTAAACACATTTACTGACATATTAATTTTATTCAGTGGAGGGTCCTTTTACTGACTGTGATGTTTGCTACCACAGGATTTGTTAGAGAAAGTTACATTTGCCATCACTTATTGAATTTTTGTGCTGGCCAACATTGATCATATATTATTCTCTCAGCGCTTTGGGACTAACACAAAACACATCACAGAGCAATGGTATACAAACCATTAATTTTATAAGTACATAATGAACACTGTATATTCTTGCTGAATATTTGCAATTAAAAAACACAATAGAAATGAGTCCTCATCTGGCCTATTAAGCACTGCTGAAGTTGATCTGGCTAGGTCCCTGATTAGACTTTGGAATAGATTATGGATGTAACCTTACAACCTTTTATAAGAGCACTGTGGTCTCTGCAATTCCTATGAATCTCCTGTTACTTGGAATATTATTATTACTATTATGTTTTGTACAGAGGGTGATGAAATAACAGAGAATATGAGGAAAGAGGGCCCTGCTCGTTAGAGCTCATCACCTAAAGGGAGGGGAAAGACACAAATAAGGCGGCACCAGTGGTTGAAGTGGAAATTTAGAAGTGGCGGCATGGAAAATGTAATGGAAATGTAAGTGAATGGAATTTAATGCTTTTACAAAGAAAGCAGTAGGAAACGTGACATCATGGGGGAGTGGATGTGATGGCAGAGACAAAGGAGTTAGGAAGAGTAATGATTGACTTTAGTTTATTAAAGTTCACATTTTTTAATATTGATTACATGCATTGGCTGAGAGTGGCATTTGCTGTTCTCTCACATGTAGGTCAGTGCAAGCTGATTATTTTACGTTTTTTTCCCTTTTCTTTAAGGCTTTCCTCAAGCAGTGACATTACATCTGTGAACTACCTATGATTTTTATATATACATAACAGTTCATTATTTTATATCTTTAGATGGCTATAGTGCTAGTTGATTAGTTAGATTCCAGTGTGTCACGGGCACTAGGAGTCTTTACCCAGGGATCACCAGGTGATAGGCTTACCAGAGCAGTATAGGTGGTAATATGGTACTCTGGTAGCAGGGTGATCACGGAACAGGAAATAGCAGATGATGAGATGCTCAGGAAAGTCTATGACTAGCAGCACTGGCAATATGGAGGTAGTAATACACGAGGAACTGTATGGACAAAGGACACGTGAAGGTAGTCAGTGGTCTGCGGTAGCAAGTTGTACCACTGCTATAGTGAGGAGGAATGTCCAACAGAAACGAGGAGGTGATGAGAGTCAGCGGTCTGCGGATAGCAAGTTGTACCGCTGTCTGAGTGAAGGAATGGAATCCAAGTGGAGGTATCCGGGGAGTCAGTGGTCTGCGTTAGCAAGTTGTACCACTGCTATGTGAGAGGATACTGGAACAGGTGAAACTGTAAACAGGAGTCAGTGGTCTGCCACTAGCAAGTGGTACTACTGAATATATATGTGAGGAGGTGCACGGGGAGAGACTGCAACACAATATATACACGGGCACCTTGACTTTGATCCACAGTAATATGCACAATATAAATGTATAAATGACTGAACAACACTGCCAATATAGAAAGTCTCTTGAAGTAATCCGGCATGAGATAACACAGTCAATGATGGCAATAGACTCAGCGGATAGTACACTCCAGAGGAGAACCAACACAGTCCAGCAAGGTATGCAATACACAGCACAGTCAATGGGAAGTATGCATACCGTGGTTCAGGAGAAGGCAGTCAGACAGGAGTGCAGAGATACCTGAAGGGCAGGAGGCCAGCAGGATACAAGTCCCTGGATGGGTGAAGCAGGGGTCTAGCAGGTGCAGCGCACAGGTAGGTAGACCAGCAGGGAACACAGGAAGGCGTGGAGAGCGGATCAGCAGTAGATGGATGAGTAGCGCTGAGAAGTAACAGCAGCGGGTCTCTGCGGGAACACGGAGGTAACCAATAGCAACCAGCAGGTGCAGTAACGATGGGACACCGGAGCAGAGTTGAACTGGAACAGATGATCACGGAGAGTAGCGGGTAGCAATAGTGGCAGCAGACTCAAGGAAACACGGTAGTGTAGACAAGAACTGAAGACTGAAGCGCACAGAGGCAGCGGATAGGAATCAGCCAAACAGTCACGATGAAACACAGACGGGTTGCAGGTTGAAGACTGTAGTGCACGGAGGCAGCGGATAGGAATCAGCTAGCAGTCACAATGATGAAACACAGACGAGTTGCAGGTTGAAGACTGTAGTGCACGGAGGCAGCAGATAGGAATCAGCCAAACAGTCACGATGATGAAACACAGACGAGTTGCAGGTTGAAGCCTGTAGTGCACGGAGGCAGCGGATAGGAATCAGCTGGCAGTCACAATCATGAACAGGTGAGTGGATGTGAATGAAAGACTGTAGTGCACGGAGGCAGCGGATAGGCATCAGCTAACAGTCCCAATGATACAAGGTAGAGTTGAAGTGGTTAGAAGACTGTAGTGCACGGAGGCAGCGGATAGGAATCAGCTCACAGTCACGATGATACAGTAGATGGTAGAAGTGGTATGGGAACCACAGTAGTAGAAGTGGTTTGGAAACCACAGAGGTAGAAGTGGTTTGGAAACCACAGGAATCAGCTGGGCTGAATAAACGAGGAAACACAGGAACACCTTCAGAGACTCATGGGGAATGAGACTCCAAGATCAGGCAACGTGGTGTTGACCACAGGTGCTTAATATAGGGAGGTTGCCTGATCTGCCAATTAAGTTAAAGGAACATACACTGAAGGTTTGGAAAGGGCTGCGCATGCGCAGTCCCTCAGGATAGAGGACGTCCACGGTTCCTAATAGTCCGGGAAGAAGCACTCACAGTCCGGTGAGTGACAGTACCCCCCCTTTTAAAGGTGGGCACAGAACGCCTGGAACCGGGCTTGTCCGGATTTTTGGAATAAAACTTCTTCAGAAGGGCAGGAGCATTAAGATCTTCAGCTTTGATCCATGAACGCTCTTCAGGACCAAAGCCCTTCCAATGAACGAGGAAACGGAGGACTCCTCGCGAAATTTTTGCATCCAATACCTCAGTAATCTCGAAATCCTCCTCCTGATGAACTTGAACTGGCTGCGGTGCTGAGGGAGGAGTCGAGAAACGATTGATAATAAGAGGTTTGAGTAAGGACACATGGAAGGCATTGGAAATCCGAAGATTCTTAGGAAGAAGAAGTTTAACACATACTGGATTGATAACTTGAATGATCCTATATGGACCAATAAAACGAGGGGCGAATTTCATAGATGGAACCTTCAAACGAATATTTTTGGTAGATAACCAAACCCGATCTCCAATTTTTAGTGGTGGAATAGCCCGCCTCTTCTTATCTGCGAAAGACTTATATTTGTTAGATGTCTTCTTTAAACAGGTTTTGACCTGAGACCAGATATTTTTGAAGGTCTGACAAGCAGTCTCCACAGCAGGAACTTGGGTGGGTGGGAGGGCAGGAAATTCCGGAAAAGACGGATGGTGACCGTAAACCACAAAGAATGGAGTTTTGGATGATGACTCATGGTACATGTTGTTATGGGCGAATTCAGCCCAAGGGAGCAATTCTACCCAGTTGTCTTGGTTGGCTGAAGAGAACATCCTAATAAAAGTCTCAAGATCTTGATTGACTCGTTCCGTTTGTCCGTTAGATTGCGGATGGTAAGACGATGAGAGTGCTAATCGTATGCCCAAGGTTTTACAAAGGGCCCGCCAGAATCTGGAAACGAATTGTACTCCTCTATCCGACACAATCTCAGACGGACATCCATGGATGCGGAAGATTTCTTTAATGAAATGTTCAGCCAGAGTAGACGAGGAAGGTAAACCGGACAGAGGGACGAAATGGGCCATCTTCGAAAATCTGTCTACCACTACCCAAATAGTATTGTGATTCTTACTTGGTGGCAAATCAGTAACGAAATCCATACTAATATGGGTCCAAGGCTTGGACGGAATGGGTAGTGGTCGCAGCAACCCTGCTGGAGTTCTGCGGGAGGATTTGAACTGAGAACATAAATCACAGGAAGCAATAAACTCTTTGACGTCTCTCCTCATTGAAGGCCACCAGTAACTACGAGAGAGAATCTCAAAGGTCTTATGTTCACCGGCGTGTCCAGAAAAACGAGAGGCATGGAACCACGAAAGGATTTTCCTCCTCAGAGTAGGAGGCACGAGGGTCTTCCCAAATGGTAGCATTTTGGTGGATGAAGCAGCCAGAGAGATACATTTGGGGTCTAGAATAGCATGGTTGGGAACCTCTTCTACATCAGAGGACGTCACAAAAGCTCGAGATAGAGCGTCAGCTTTCTTGTTCTTAGCAGCTGGTTTGAAGGTTATAATTAATTCAAAACGGGAAAAGAAAAGAGACCATCTTGCTTGACGAGGGTTCAAGCATTGAGCAGATTGCAAATATGACAAGTTCTTATGATCCGTGAAGATCGTCACCGGATGGCGAGCTCCTTCCAACAAGTATCTCCATTCCTCTAATGCAGCTTTGATGGCCAGCAACTCCTTGTCCCCGATAGTATAATTTTTCTCTGCGGGCAGAAGACCCCGAGAGTAGAAGGCACAAGGATGTAATTTTTGTTGCTCCGAGCGTTGGGAGAGAATAGCTCCTAAGCCCACATTAGAGGCATCTACTTCTAGGAAGAAGGGGAGTGTCACATCAGGCTGTCGCAGAATGGGAGCAGATGAGAAGGCCTCTTTGAGGATTTGAAAGGCTTGGAGAGCCTCAGATGACCATTGCTTAGTATTAGCCCCTTTCCGAGTTAAGGCCACAATGGGAGATGCAATGGATGAGAAGTCTTGAATGAAGCGTCTATAGTAATTGGCAAAACCTAAAAAACGCTGGATGGCACGAAGAGTAGTTGGCTGAGGCCAATGTAGTACAGCATTTACTTTGTCTGGATCCATCTTCAGGCCAACTCCGGAAACTATATACCCCAAGAATGGAATCTGGGGTAACTCGAATGAACATTTTTCCAATTTACAGAACAACGAGTTTTTCCGTAGTCTGGAGAGGACCTCTGCCACATGTTGGTGATGAGAAGGCAGGTCCTGTGAGAAGATCAATATGTCGTCCAGGTAGACAACGACACATACATATAATAAGTCCCGAAAGATCTCATTGATGAAACCCTGGAAAACCGCGGGGGCATTACACAGCCCGAAGGGCATTACTAAATATTCGTAATGCCCATCTCTGGTGTTAAACGCGGTCTTCCATTCGTCACCGGAACGGATTCTAATTAAATTGTAGGCACCACGAAGATCCAACTTAGTAAATATCCGAGCTCCCTTGATGCGATCAAATAGCTCAGTGATCAGCGGAATGGGATACCGATTCTTGATAGTAATGGCGTTGAGTCCACGAAAATCTATACAAGGGCGTAATGATCCATCCTTCTTTTTGACGAAGAAGAACCCAGCTCCAGCGGGAGAGGTGGAAGGTCGAATGAACCCACGCTGGAGATTCTCCTGTATGTACTCAGATGTGGCTTGAGTTTCAGGTAACGAGAGAGGATAGACCCGACCCCTGGGAGGAGTCTTGCCAGGTAGAAGGTCGATCGGACAATCCCAAGAACGATGAGGAGGAAGACGTTCAGACTGAGCTTTATCAAACACATCGGCAAATGAAGCATACTGAGGAGGGAGTCCCGGGGAGGAAGATGAGATGGAAGATCGCTGTACTTTAAGAGGAATAACTTGAGAGAGACAACGATGGTGACATTCAGACCCCCAAGACGTAACTTGAGGGGTGCGCCAGTCAATCTGGGGAGAGTGACACTGAAGCCATGGAAGGCCTAAGACAATCGGACTTGTCGTAACAGGAAGAATTAAAAACGAAATTTCTTCATGGTGAAGTACACCAATCTGAAGGGTTACTGGAGACGTACTCTGGGTGATGAGACCATTGATGAGACGTGATCCATCTATAGCCGTCACAGTAATGGGTGTTTTTAAAGTGATCACTGGTAGGGACCATTGATTCACTAGTGATTTAGAAATGAAATTTCCTGCTGCTCCGGAATCAATCAATGCCTGTGACTCAAAGGATTTGGTAGCAAAGGAAATCGTAACATCGAAAGCGCAGACTTTAGATTTCATAGACAATGGAGAGGACTCCAGGGACCCTAACTTCACCTCTCCAGAACTAGTTAGGGCCTGGCATTTCCCGATTTCTTAGGGCAAGAACTGAGCATATGTGTGGAATCAGCACAATAGATACAGAGTCTATTCTTTACTCTTCGTTTCCTCTCTTCTAAAGATAATTTGGAACGTCCTATCTCCATGGGAATCACAGAAGGTGAAACTGGACGAAATTGAGGGTTTAAACGAAGAGGTGCTTTAGCAGAAGTTGTTTTCTCAGATTCTCTTTCACGAAATCTCATGTCTACACGATGGCAAAGAGAGATCAAATCTTCTAGTGACGAAGGAAGCTCTTGGGTAGTCAGTGCATCTTTAATTTTATCGGAGAGCCCCTGCCAGAAGGCGGCAACTAATGCTTCAGTGTTCCACTGAAGTTCAGAGGCTAAGATCCTAAATTGAATGACATACTGTCCTACTGTATGGGAGCCTTGTCGCAAACGAAGAATGCTGGAAGCAGCGGAGGTCACACGACCTGGTTCATCGAACACACTTCGGAACGTGGAAATGAATTTGGCACTATCTTGTAGAATTGGATCGTTTCTTTCCCACAGAGGGGAGGCCCAAGCCAGGGCTTGTCCAGAAAACAATGAGATAAGATAGGCCACTCTGGAACGATGGGTAGAAAAATTTTGAGGTTGGAGTTCAAAATGGACTGAACATTGGTTAAGGAAACCTCTACAAGTTTTGGGGTCCCCGTCATATTTTGACGGAGTAGGCAGGTGAAGCGTAGGAGCTGTAGACACCTGGGATGGCACTGGGGAAACGGAGGAAAGCACAGGAGCTTCAATACTAGCTGTAACAGTCTGTCCAGATGTTCCTTGGGAGGTTAACGATTGGTAACATTGAAGTAACAGCTGTTGGCGAGCATCCTGTTGCTCCACACGGCTGACCAGATGCTGCAGCATCTCTTTAGCAGTAGGTTCCGTATCTGGGTCTGTCATGGCCTGATCTTACTGTCACGGGCACTAGGAGTCTTTACCCAGGGATCACCAGGTGATAGGCTTACCAGAGCAGTATAGGTGGTAATATGGTACTCTGGTAGCAGGGTGATCACGGAACAGGAAATAGCAGATGATGAGATGCTCAGGAAAGTCTATGACTAGCAGCACTGGCAATATGGAGGTAGTAATACACGAGGAACTGTATGGACAAAGGACACGTGAAGGTAGTCAGTGGTCTGCGGTAGCAAGTTGTACCACTGCTATAGTGAGGAGGAATGTCCAACAGAAACGAGGAGGTGATGAGAGTCAGCGGTCTGCGGATAGCAAGTTGTACCGCTGTCTGAGTGAAGGAATGGAATCCAAGTGGAGGTATCCGGGGAGTCAGTGGTCTGCGTTAGCAAGTTGTACCACTGCTATGTGAGAGGATACTGGAACAGGTGAAACTGTAAACAGGAGTCAGTGGTCTGCCACTAGCAAGTGGTACTACTGAATATATATGTGAGGAGGTGCACGGGGAGAGACTGCAACACAATATATACACGGGCACCTTGACTTTGATCCACAGTAATATGCACAATATAAATGTATAAATGACTGAACAACACTGCCAATATAGAAAGTCTCTTGAAGTAATCCGGCATGAGATAACACAGTCAATGATGGCAATAGACTCAGCGGATAGTACACTCCAGAGGAGAACCAACACAGTCCAGCAAGGTATGCAATACACAGCACAGTCAATGGGAAGTATGCATACCGTGGTTCAGGAGAAGGCAGTCAGACAGGAGTGCAGAGATACCTGAAGGGCAGGAGGCCAGCAGGATACAAGTCCCTGGATGGGTGAAGCAGGGGTCTAGCAGGTGCAGCGCACAGGTAGGTAGACCAGCAGGGAACACAGGAAGGCGTGGAGAGCGGATCAGCAGTAGATGGATGAGTAGCGCTGAGAAGTAACAGCAGCGGGTCTCTGCGGGAACACGGAGGTAACCAATAGCAACCAGCAGGTGCAGTAACGATGGGACACCGGAGCAGAGTTGAACTGGAACAGATGATCACGGAGAGTAGCGGGTAGCAATAGTGGCAGCAGACTCAAGGAAACACGGTAGTGTAGACAAGAACTGAAGACTGAAGCGCACAGAGGCAGCGGATAGGAATCAGCCAAACAGTCACGATGAAACACAGACGGGTTGCAGGTTGAAGACTGTAGTGCACGGAGGCAGCGGATAGGAATCAGCTAGCAGTCACAATGATGAAACACAGACGAGTTGCAGGTTGAAGACTGTAGTGCACGGAGGCAGCAGATAGGAATCAGCCAAACAGTCACGATGATGAAACACAGACGAGTTGCAGGTTGAAGCCTGTAGTGCACGGAGGCAGCGGATAGGAATCAGCTGGCAGTCACAATCATGAACAGGTGAGTGGATGTGAATGAAAGACTGTAGTGCACGGAGGCAGCGGATAGGCATCAGCTAACAGTCCCAATGATACAAGGTAGAGTTGAAGTGGTTAGAAGACTGTAGTGCACGGAGGCAGCGGATAGGAATCAGCTCACAGTCACGATGATACAGTAGATGGTAGAAGTGGTATGGGAACCACAGTAGTAGAAGTGGTTTGGAAACCACAGAGGTAGAAGTGGTTTGGAAACCACAGGAATCAGCTGGGCTGAATAAACGAGGAAACACAGGAACACCTTCAGAGACTCATGGGGAATGAGACTCCAAGATCAGGCAACGTGGTGTTGACCACAGGTGCTTAATATAGGGAGGTTGCCTGATCTGCCAATTAAGTTAAAGGAACATACACTGAAGGTTTGGAAAGGGCTGCGCATGCGCAGTCCCTCAGGATAGAGGACGTCCACGGTTCCTAATAGTCCGGGAAGAAGCACTCACAGTCCGGTGAGTGACACAGTGTAAGTGTAGAGTAAAGCAATTAATTAAGTTTTGAGTGGCATGTACACAAAATACAGTTTTAAGCACACAAAAATATTAAAATCAACTTTACTCTTAAAATGTGAAATTTTCCCTTAAATATAAAATATACTCTTTGATTCAAGTGAGGGAAACAGACATGACAATATTTGATGTAAAACATTATTAGCAAAGACAGAGTTACCTGAAAAATGCAAGTATTGAAGGAGTTATGATATGTATATATGAAAAATTTAATTGTATTTATAAACGGTATACAAAGTTATTTCAGTATGTATCTATTAAAAGGTAAACAAATCTCAGGAGGCTGCATATTATTAACACACATAATAGAGTAAATTGGAGCTCTCCCAAAAAAATCTAAAGTTAATTTTAGAAATTAAACAGGATCACTTCAGGATCCACCAGGCTAATAACATTAATTATGTTGCTAAAAGTGCCCAAAATGCACAACCTTTGAAATTTATTATACAGTCCAGATATGTATAGCTCTTCAAATAAAAAATGAGACGTTTACCTTTTGATCTAACCATGTAGATTTACCTTTATGAGTAAGACTACTAGCTGTTTCAGAAGTCTGATGACTACCATATAACTGTGGCTAAACTTTTTGCAGACAATTACATGCATTAACTTCTGTGTAACCACTGTCTCGTAGGAAAAACATAAATAAATATTTATTACAAATGTAAAAGTATATACAAACTCTACTTTTAAACCTAGTACACTAAAAAGGCTTTCTTTCACCGTAGGCATAATGATAATAACAATAATAATAATATTATTATAATTATTATTATTATTATTATTATTATTATTATTATTATTATTATTATTAATTTTATTTATGTAGTGCTTTTTTCCCTGTAGGACTCAAAACACTTTATATTTGCAAAACATTGGGGTTGAGAAATAGACATAAGACATTGGGTAGAGTAGAGGATTGGTCAGCCTTCTTGGGCACACTAAAGTTATGCCTAAAAGAACATAGGGGACAAATTACATACAGAATGGATAAAACCAGAAACAGATGTGAGACAGAGGGTATAGAGGGCCCTGCTTTTGAATTGTTACAATCGAAGGGGAGGGAGTAGAAGTGAGGATAATGGATGAGATTCTAGAGTGCCAGTGCCAGTATTTTAAGGTGGGATGGGGATAGGCCAAAATGGGCTTTCATACTTGGTTCAGAGGTCTAGGTAGTGCAGTGGTCCAGGCAGAGCAGAGGCCTAGATGATTCAGAGGTCCAGGAGCCTGAGTCATTAAGGAAAGCAAAGCAAAACAAAAGAGTCACTTTGCAAAAGTATGTTACATTGGAGAGGAGGTAAATTTAAAATGTGGGGATAGATTGTCTCATTTGTTTGCCTCACTTTCCTTAATGACTCAGGCCCCAGATGTAGATGTACCCAGATAGCAGAGTCCAAATGCAAATCTTGCCTAAACAGCCAAGGGACATATGTGGATAGCAGATGCCAAGCTGGTACAGAGGCCAAGCACATGCCATTAAGACCTCTTGTTGCTTCAAAATAGCCCCAAATGCTCTCAGACTCCAACTTGACACAAAATACACCCACACACACTTAAACCTTCACATTTACTCCAAAACTACCCCACATGTCACTAAGACCTCCCAACATTCCACTCAGACCTCCTATCATGCTTCCATATGCCAATGAGACTATACATCACACCTCACCCATATGTTCTTCAGATCTCCCTATATGGCCATCAGACATCCCCCACTTGCCTCTCACACTTTCCTTACTTTTTCCTAATTTTACAGTTGGATCACACAGAGGAAGGAGATAAAGCATGCAGCGCAGAGCACACAGCACTTCCTCCTCCTACTTCCTGTTGCCCCCCCCCCCCCCATGTAGTAAGGAATCTCTAACAGTTTTGCTGCCTTAATACTGCTTATTCCACTTTGTTGTTATATGTTTCCCTGTACACCAGGCCTGACCAACCTGGGGCTCTCCAAATATTGTGAAACTACAAGCCCCAACATATTTTGCTAGTAGTCAGCCAATAGATAGCACGGCATGCTAAGACTTGTAGTTTCACATCACCTGCAGAGTCATAGGTTGGCAAGGTCTGCTCTTCGCCATAAGAACTTGTTATGTTAGTCTTGAAGATTCTGTAACTCTTGATTACAATGATCCTTAAATTATATCCATTAACCACTGTACCTTGTAGATTGGATTGTTATGGATCTAAATGTTTTGCAAAATATAATGGACAAACAAGTCATATATATTTTGTTTACGTCCTTGTTTACTATGGCCAAAGTAAGTTAATTTAAAATAAAAAACCTTTGCAAATACCATTGAGGAAATTGTATTATTAAGGTTGCACCAAACCTTACCCCATCAACCAAGGATTATTTGATGGCAGATCTGATATATTATCAGATAACAATTCCCAAAATAATAAAATAAATTATTTCATTAATGATATTACTAATGTTGTCATGTAAACCATTCCAAACATTATCTATTACATGTGATTTTAGGAATTATGCAATCAGATGATCATTGGTGGAAGGTGTAATTAACCATAATGACAGAAAATCCTGTATTTTAGTTATTTAGTAATTGGAGCTGATCGCAAAGTTTAAAAAAAAAATGTTCTGTAATATTGATATAGGTTTTAAATTGGAGTATGTTATATAAGATGTAGTGCCTTTACTAAACAAGCATTTGTTAAAGTAATGGCACACACAAATACTTGATAAAATCTAAAACATTGATGAAATATATAAAATGAAACTGTGAATGTGGTGAATTGATTTTGGGTTGGTTAATAAAAGAGACACTATGGGGAGATGCATGCTCAGCATGGATCATTACCTTAGATGATCTAAACTTTGTTAAGTAATGACCTTAATGGGGAATTTACATTATTAAATAAACTATGTTGAAAGACATGTTCAGAACTATATTATATGCAAATTAGCCACCCTAATTTGATCTTGTGCAACAGTGATCTCATTAGCGCTCTGCTGTGACTGCTAATTTCACTATTAACAAATGGGGAGACCTGTGATCATCAGAGGCCTCTCAGTGAAGAGCTAAGCTCTGTTCTGCAGTATATACATCCCGCTCAGAGAGGGTTGACCATATATGCCTCTGAAAATGATAAATTATTTGGTGGGAGGAGGACCATCATGAAAAAGAGGTGAATGATGATGAAAGGAAGTCAAGGCGAAAAAAAGAGGTATAATGATGTAAGTGAGCATGAGGATTGAAGTATTATGTATATTGTGTTGTTTATACCATGTTTAGATTTCAGACGTTGCTATCAGAGGCAGTTTGGAACTTGGTAGTCAGTGATACAACCTTGGACAGACAATATTTACGCATAATATTGTCACTTTTTTTGACCCATTGAGTGAGTTTGGCTTCACAACGGAGCTGTTGTTGCTACAAGACATTTCGACCTCACAATAACTGCACTTACACATGAGTGTGGCAGCTCTAGCAGGGCAGAAATTGACAAACTGATTTGTTGGAAAGGTGTCATCCTAAAACAGTGCTTTTCAGTATGACCCATTCCACTACTAATGTTTGACTATGGAGATTGCATGGCTGTATGCTTGATTTTATGCATTTGTCAGCAATGAGTGTGGCTGGAATAGCCAAACACACTAATTAGAAGGGGTGTCCACATATTTTTGGCCATGTAGTGATGTATTGTATTCACACATACATACACACACACATACATGTGTATAAAATATTTGCATTGGGCAGTGTACACAGAAGATGGGCATAACTTTTGAAAACATATATATTTAATGTACATGCATATATATGGTTTACAGATATGTAGTGTCCTACAAGAGTTTAACGTGAGTCAACAAGAGGATATACATATTATGATGGAATTATCCATTTTGTTGGCGAAATCACATAATTATGTAGTAATAATACCTATAAATAATAATTATTCAATTATTATTATTATTTATAAGGAGCCACAGACTGTATAGTGCTGGATACAATAAGCAAGCAAAAGATAGATAAGGTAATACACATAATTAGCACACATGAATGTGAGTAATGCTATGGGGACTCATACAGAGTGCAGCAAAAGACATGACTGGACGTATGTGGGAGTCAAACAGTAGACAGACATGGGACAATAGGTAGAGAGGACCTTGCCCGTGAGAGCTTACATTCTAGAGGATAATGTCTGTTACAAGGCTGAGTATATTGAGTATTTAAATATTGCAAATAGAACTGTATACCATTAAAAATGTACCTTGAGCAGTGAACACTATAAGATGTTCACAAGGTACAGGTTAAATGGTACCGTGTACCCTCCAGCAGCCTCTTGCAGACAGAACTGCCATGTAACTTTCAGAGTATTATCCTCCTGCAGTATTACCACTTCCGTTTAACTAGACAGTTTCAGTTTTCAGTTTAGCTAGACATGTTAAGATAAAGATGACTGTATGGGGGTAGGGTGGGTACACATTTTTACTCCTTTTTTGGAGGAGCTAGGAGAATCAGGACATATCCAGCTGAATTTGGGATAGTTGCAGTAAAGCTCCTCTCATTGCTCCTACATGCTACAACAACATTGTGCTATGATTAAATTTATTAATGAGTTTATGGGTGGCATTATCCCTTTACTCATCTTTAGAGATAGTGGAGATTATGCATTGGTCTAAAGCTGGCTACACACTTCAGGTTTTTCCCCAAACTATTAGGACAATTTACACAATAATTGACTGTTACATCCAATATGGTATTAGTGTGTACACTCCAACGATCATGTTTTATCATATCAAAGCACACTGGTTTTTTTTTAAATTTGATTTTATAACTGGGCTAAAAATCTTTCTAAACGATGGAACAATGTGGTGCCAATTCTGCAGTGTATTACAACCGTCTGTCCAAGAATTCTGCAGATAGTTCCTCCAACAGTGACGCCTTTCTGAGCGTGTATATTTAAATTTATGATGTTGTCTATTACGTCTTCGACGCGATTTGTTGTCTAAATGTGAAGCACAATGGAAATAGTGATCTATTCATAGTGAGTCAATAGTAAATATGTTTACATGCTCTATATGTAATCTATGTGTTCCTGTATGCAAGTGTATACAACATCATTGTCATCATCATCAGTTATTTATATAGCACCCCTAATTCCGCAGCGCTGTACAGAGAACTCACTCACATCCATCCCTGACCCATTGGAGCTTAGAGTCAAAATTTCCTAACATACACACACACACACACACACACACACACACAGACAGAGAGAGAGAGACTAGCAGCCAATTAACCTACTAGTATGTTTTTGGAGTGTCGGAGGAAACCGGAGCACCCGGACAAATCCCACGCACATATGGGGAAAACAAACTCCACACATGACCATGATCGGGAATCAAATTCATGATCCCGTGCTGTGAGGCAGAAGTGCTAACCACTGAGCCACCGTGCTACAACATGATTTGTAAACACATATTCTCAATAAAGTCTGATTTACTTATCAATTTCTTCAATTCTGTACAATCAACCTGTCATTTTGTCTGCTATCATACTATCTTATTATACACTCACAAACACACACATATATATACACTATAGATTTCCACTCTGAAGCTAATTTTTGCTGTGTTACTGTACACACTTTATCACATAGTTTTCATTCTGTAAGTAGATTTTCACTCTTTTACTAATCATGCTAATCTCTATTGTTATCCGTAATTACTAGCACCATTAATTACTAGCACCAACAAGTTTTACAAAGTTTTAATAACCACTTTTAAAACTTTTATGTTCGTTTGTATTCTCTTCAACTTACATTGATCCTTGTTCTTCAATCTGGCCATCTTTTCTTGTCTCAAAATATCTCCCAGCTCGGCAACTCTGTTCTGCACAAAATATGCGTCTCTCATACACCCTCATTACATCCTCCCATTCCTGGGTACAGGACTTTTTTCAGGCTGCACCCACTCTATGGAATTCTCTCCCTCGCACAATAAGACTCTCTTCTGGTCTACAAACTTTCAAGCGTTCTCTGTAAACCCACCTCTTCAGACAAGCTTATAATATTCCTCAACCATCCTCTTAACCTCAATACCTTACCCTATTACCCGTTACACAATTTCACACAAGACAACTACCCCCTTACCAACATTGTTGTGTGACAGAATCATTTAGCTTATGAGTCAATTTTACCTTTACAGCCTGGCTGGGCCGAAATGCAAAATGTAGACTTACCTTTAGCCTCATGTGTCAAACTCCCATTGTCCCATAGATTGTAAGTTTGCGAGAAGGGTCTTCTCACCTCTTTGTCTGTTTTACCCAATGTGTTTATTAGTTTACTATGTTTGTACCCAATTGTAAAGCGCTACGGAATATGTTGGCGCTATATAAATAAATGATGATGATAATGATGATGAATATGGAACTTGCTTCTTTCTTTTCCAAGTTTGTCATATAGCATATTAATCAGCTTCTGCATTATTATTTCCTTTCTGTAATTTAACTTCCAGTATTTTTTTGTGATAATCCTAGTCATGTTAGTCCACCACTCTGACCATCATCTCCATCTCCCTGGATCGCATTGGTTTGGCTCTTGTACCCACTTTCAATAGCATCCCTTCTTCTCATCCCCTCACATATCGCCTGATGTCACATATCCCTGTTAAAAATAAATTGTTCTTACCTGTTGTGATGAGCGTCATTGACCTCAGTCTAGGATTGGGTATAAGTTGGTACACCTCGAGTTGGTACAGCATGAGTCACACACTGCCTCCCTAAGCGCAACTCCCACCCCACTTAGCAACAGGCAGCCTCATGATTGGTTTCCTGTTGCTGTCCTACAACGGGTCTGAAGGGGAGTCTAAATCAGCACCATGCACCACTCATTGCCTCTCCCTCCTGCACGTCGGGTGCCATCACAAAAACTACTAAAAGTGACAATTGTGATTCCTCATGGCTGGCCTGGGCCTATTTCTGTGGAAAGGTCTGGGGCTGCAACTCCATCAGGCCCATTGGGAGTCACAGAACTCATACAGCATATGACATACTGTTTTGAAATTGCAGCAATCTAGGATCCAGACCACTGCTCCCACAAAAGGAGTCAGTAGCTTTTACAAGGGTGAGTACTAAATGGTAGAGGATTTGGTGAATGTTTTGTAAAGGGCAAGAAAGAAGCTTGGAAATACATTTGAATTAATTATCATGGAGTAGGGAGTTGGGAAATTGATTACAACTTGAGACAAAATTTGTGATTCAGCTTCAATGTCTTCCAGAGACTGGACTTTGTCCTTAATATAGAGACAGCTGGGAGATATGTCCTCATCTGCAGTATAGAGCAGCACAAAGCGCAAGCTGCATGCAGTAAACAGTGTCGTATACAGCTTTAAAGGGAGAATGAAGCTGGAGAAGCTTTGTTAGGTGCTAGTCACTCCGACTGCAGACTCGTCAGACCCACTCTTCAAATTTTTTTTGCACACGGAAACTTTGCAAAGCAGAACGTTTTTTTTATTATACTCCACCATCCTCCTGTATTCTGTTTTTCTGTCTTGTGACGTAGGCAGGACCTTGATGACACAATTCACATCACCAGTCCCCACCTCTGCTACATAACGATGGGAAACACAATATATAGCAAGGTCAATTAGGGTTATGATGGATGCTTCAGTATTCGATATATTCACTATTTTGTATTCATTATTTTTTTATTATTAATTATTAACATGTTTACAGGATTATGTAGTTCAATGTAGTTTTATTTTGGCTGTCATTTTCACTGCATCCACAGGTAACTGACAGACATGGCTAATGCAAAAATAGTGTTAAAGATAGTTTCCGTAAATAAAAAATAATACTTTCTGTAGCTGTCTCAGCCCATAATGCAGCGAACACTTCCTCAAGTGCCTATATTTTGCATGATACAGTGAGAGAGTTTCAAATTCTGAAATGTCCACTTTTTTGGCTTATTTTGCTAATTCACTTGTTGAAATTCCAAATTTTCTGAATTGACCAAATTTTTAAGCAAAGCACAATTCAAGAGGTTCATTTATTTCTGGCATAAAACAATGTATAGACAAAACTTTTTCTTGCATTTTGTAAAATAAATCAAGATGTCTTACTTTGTGACTAAATATACAGCAAGTGAAAATATATTCGGTGGAAAATGTTTGTTATGAACCACACATTCAAATGTTACAGTCGATAAACATATAGAAGAAACTGACACATATCAATTAGTTGGAAATGTGTTAGTGATATGTCTAAGAAAAAACATTAGAAAATATAGAGTTATTCCACCTACAGTGAACTGTATTAAAGAAATGTAGAACAAGCAAATGATTTTTGGATGCAAGTTTAATGGAAGTGTATATGCAATAAAGTGTTTTTTGTACAAGACTATTTAAATGAACAAATACATTTATTGAATTTATTTTCCGTTTTAAAACAGCAGTAATTTTTGTCAAGCAATTTTTAATTTAAACATTTGCGTGTATAGCAATAATTACAGAAGAACGACACACAAAACTTTAAAATTTTACTTTTGGTGGACTCCACTATGATAAGGTAAAATTAAGATTTATGTATCTATTAAAAACAGTGAGGCTGCCCCTCTACTTTGAACTTTCCATTTCCATATATCGGCCAACCCTAAGCAGAAACATGCATCTGGCTCGTAGTACTATTTTCATAGGACTAAAGTGCTACATTTTGCATTAGTATTATATAATCATTGTGTGTGAGGCACTAGTAAACAGTACAACTGTCCCTAGTGAATAAATAATGAATAAAGTAAATACAAATAATAATATTCAATTTATCAAGAAAAGGTAAATAAAAAAACAGATCTTTTCTGTCAAAACAAATTATCCTTGGTGAAGCATATGTCCTTCAGATGTGACACAAAACAGTTCAGTCTCTCCAATTCTTTTTCAGCAGAATATATGGTAAGATGCCAAACAGTTCACATTGTTCTATGGAAAATCATATGTACATAAAACTTGTACCCACATATCTACATCAACTTAAATTTGCAGCTTGTTTCCGTATCCCAGGGATTTTTACCATGGGTTTCATTATTGACTCAGTAACTACTCTATGTATCTCCTTTATGCTTTTGTGTGTGTGGTTAAGCATGCAAATGTTATAAACCTCGTCAGTGCGTGATTTGCTTCCTCTAACTGCATCCCAGCTGTTATGGCAACAGCCGCTGACACAGAAAGAAATCATCCTGCTCTTCACAGTCAGTTTCGTCTCCGACAAAACAAATGTTCTGCGTGTTAAAATAGAGGCAAAACGGCGGTGATAACCCACAATTTTAGTCCAAAAGTTCTCAAATGTATTAAGCTGCGACTTTTACCCTGCTCTTCAAAATCGCTGGTCATCTCTGGCAATTTGCTGCGATGTCAAACACTCCCGTGTTTAGCAAACTCTCCTGTGTTGTCCTCATCTAGCTGCGAGATTAGTAAACACATCACTGTTGCATTGTGCTTGCCTATAGAGCCGGAGGTCCCGGCAGCTGTCAAAGCTGTTAAAAATAGATTAAAGTTAAAAAAAAAAAAAAGTGTGGGGTCCCCCCGCCTGGCCACTATTAACCCTAGTGCTGCCAGCCTACTGCTGGTTACGTGAAAACGGGGAAAAAATTAGCGTGGGGTCCCCCCAATTTTCACTTAACCAGCGCTAGGTAAACCAGCCTGGGGTGGGCGGCACTATAGTAGGCGGACACGCAGCAGGGGTCCGCCTGCCATAATTACAAACCAACCACAGGCTGTTCAGTGCTGGGCTGGAATCCCTAGGGAGTGGGGTCTGCCGTAAAAAATGAGCAGGTCCCTCTCTTGGGACAACCAGCCCAGTGCTGAAAGCACTAGGACTCTTCCTACAATCCTGGGCAGTGGGTGTAGGGTAATAACGGCGATATAAATGTAAAAAAATAAACAGATGCCATTTTGTTTTGTGGAACTACAAGTCCCAGCCAGGCAGGGTGCCACAAACAGTGTGAACATGCTGATAATTGTATAACTACAAGCACCAGCATACCCATGGCAGCCAGGGCATGTTGGCACTTGGAGAACCACAAGTGCCAACATGCCCTGACACCCACGGCTGGCTGGGACCTGTAGTTCCACAAAATAAAATGCTAAATAAGCCACCACACTCTGTTTACAACCACATACATTTAATAAAAATAATAAAACCCCAATAAAGACACTAAACACCCTCATTTGTGCCACATACTTTTATTAAAAATAATAAATCCCCAAAATACTCACCACTGATGTTTTCATCTGTTGTCAGCAGCTTTTAATCCTTAAATGTCTGTAAACCAAATCCCAAATAAATTTGTATCCAATAGTCCGGCTTGACCAAGTCCAAAATAAATTTGTATCCAAAAGTCCTGCTTGACCAAGTCCAAAATAAATTTGTCACTCCCAAAATCCATGCTTGGCATATTCTTAATTTCTTCTGGCCAGGAGGGCCCTCTTGTTGATTGATGGGATCTTACAAATATGGGGCCCTTCTGGCTGAAGATAAGAAGACTTCTATCAACAAGGGTGCCCTCCTGGCCAGAAGAAATGAAGAATTTGCCAAACACGGACTTTGGTAATTGCAAATTTATTTGGGACTTGATTTACAGACATTTTAGGATTAAAAGCTGCTAACGACAGATGAAAACATCAGTGGTGAGTAAGTGCCAACATGCCCTGGCTACCATGAGTATGCTGGTGCTTGTAGTTATACAAATATCAGCATGCCCACACTGTTTATGGCACCCTGGCTGGCTGGGACTTGTAGTTCTATAAAACAAAATGGTGTCTGTTTATTTTTTTACATTTATATAGTCGTTATTACCCCACACCCACCGCCCAGGGGTGTAGTGCTCTAGTGCTTTCAACACAGGAATGGTTGTCCCTAGAGGGGGAACCCGCTAGTTTTTTTCGGCAGACCCCACTCCCTAGGGATTCCAGCCCAGCGCTGAACAGCCTGGGGTTGTATGTCATTATGGCAGGTGGACCCCTGCTAGTGACACCCACCCAAGACTGGTTTGCCTAGTGCTGGTTAAGTGAAAATTGGGGGGACCCCACGCAATTTTTTCCCCGATTTTCACGTAACCAGCAGTAGGCTGGCAGCACTAGGGTTAATAGTGGCTGGGCGGGGGGACCCCACGCTTTTTTTTTACTTTTATCTATTTTTAACAGTTTTGACAGCTGCCGGGACCTCCAGCTCTATAGGCAGGAGCTGTGTAACAGTGAAGTGTTTACTGAACACGCTGCTAGGATGCAGCGTGTTATATCTGGTGCGTTTTAAAGCAAACTCAGGAGAATTTGCTTAATCGCAGCTTCATATATTTCAGACTTGTATAGCTAGAGTGGCATACAGTCGGGAGTTTGATCTCTACCGATTTTGGAAATAGCGCTTTGGACAGAAAAACATCTCTGGTGATTTTACATGAAATCTCAGGTTCATACAGCTGCGAGTATCAACTCTCCTGAGAAAATTGCTGATTTTTTAAAATCGCGCCTTGATTCATTTACCCCACAAATTCATCCTATGGTGTCACTGCAGATTAATGCATGAAGCAATCTGCAGCACAGTCTGGAGACATCATGCAGAGTCAGTGCTATCATCAGCAAAATGCTGCTTGTGATTTGAAAATCTGATTGACGTCCCAGAATGTTGTGCACATGGACCGGCATTATAGCCCATAAATCAAGCATGCTTATAGAGGAAGTTACAGGAGAATAGAGCAGCCTGCCAAGGGCAAGAGCAAATTGAGGGGGTTGGACAGTGAAGCAAGAAAAGGATCATAGTTTGGGGGCACTGAGAAGCATGATAGAGGACAATGAGAGTGGCAATAAGAGACACACACAGACTGGCAATGAGAAACCCAATGTTTGCCCACGAAAACTAATCAAGCATCTTTGGGATGAGGTAGAACAAGCTCATTTGGAACAACTAGGGAACACATTGCAGATAAATTCAGAGAAAATTTGCAAAGTGAAATAGCAACTGTCAACATGCCATGTTCCTTAATTTGCGCAAATGTGCCTACATTTCTGGTGAGGCGCTTGGGTTTATTGAGCAAGAAGATAATGTTTGTAGAAGAGCAGATTTTTCCAAAGACAGGGGGTAAGCCTAGGTGAGGGTGATTCTAGAAAAGTATGGAGTAGGCACATCTCATTTTGCAGAGCAGTGCCTAAAAAGATCTCTCCTTTTGAAATCGGGTAAAGTAGGTGGGAGCATTTTTAGTGCATACTTGCCATTACGAGTGATGCACAGCCATTTCAACTCCACTATATAACTTAAATTTTACACAAGCTCAAATTTGGCAGTCTTTGGGCTTTGTCCTATATTATTAATGTGACCTGCTTAGAATGATTGTCAATCTCAAACACAGGTCCAGACATACTCCTAGTAATGTAATAAAAAGCTTCACACACAGAATTGCCATATACAACAATGACAACATTGATGTCCAATAACTCTCAATTAATGATCAATTTAAGTCATATTACTGAGAATTATTTTAGATGAAAATGAGAAAAATTTAGTTTTCTAAAAAGACTGTTGCCAAAATGGTACAGGGTAGGACTTGATGTGATGATTACACTTTAGCAAAGGGAACCTCTGAAAAGATTTTCACATCTCCGCACATCTTGTTGTACTTTTATTATGTGGAGGCAACTCCAGACAGCAATGGATAGGTGTGTACTTTGATGTGCACTGGGCAGAACCAACCAGGAGTTGCAGCGCACAACGCACAAAAAGGTGCTTTGCAGTGTGCATTGGGAGCACTTCATAAATGCCACCACTGTTAACAAAGTAGATTTAACTAATATAATGGTTTTATGGACAAACAAAATTCTAAATATTATTAAAATAATAAAAAGAATGATATTATTCCTAATTCATTTGAATTGCACTTGGTTATTTGTCATATATTGTACATGGAAACAAATAGAATCATACAGTGGGTATTGTGTCTACTGCAGAGAAGCACAGGTTGACTGTGCTATTTTACAGTGCTATTTTATAACTTCACTCCTGTCTGTGTGACGTTATAATGATAAACAATGTAAATTAAAATGCAGTAAAGCATTTGTTAATTACTAGGTACAATATTATTTAGAAATAATTTTCTTTAAAAATCCAACTGCTAATCTCCAAAGAATGTAGATTTTTTTTCACCGATTTTAAATTCATGCCATGAAAAACAAATATGATGTGTTCTTCATAATAGATGGTTCATGTATTATGAAATGCCCTAAATAACAAATGTCATGTTAACTAGGCATTGGATACATAATAAAATGCCAGGTTGTGTCCTAATTTTCCAGAGAGTGTTGCACTATTCAGTAGCTATTGTATTGCCCTTTGGCGTGTTAGTCAAATGAAATCAGTAGTGCTCACAAAATTAACTAGTAAACATATTGTTTATTTATGCTTAATTCATATTCTATAAGTTTTCCAAGCATGTATTGGCTGATTATTGCAGCCTATGTCTCTTTGCAAAGACGTGTATTTATTTTCCCATAATAATTTTGGCACTTAGGCAAGGCTATATTAAAAAGTTACATATGTTATTTATATGGCTGGACTTTTCCCCCCAAAGAATTGAATGTAAAAATAAAAAATATATTAAACGGATAGATGACAGATACATGATAAATGATATTTCATTTTCATTTTTTTTAGAAATTTCAATAACCATTTAGAACCATATTAATAACTAGAGATTAGTAAATGATTAAAGTTGTTTTGGTAAATATTCAACTGAATTTGACCATGAAATTTTGCATGTCTCAACATCAGAATTTGGCCATACTTCAAACTCACCACACAGCTGTGTAAGTTGACTGCTGCTGTCCCAGCTTTATTGATAGACAATGCATTCAGCAAAATATATATTGACACATGCAGCGTAGAATGGCATTTCGGTGTTGAATTGTGACACAAAGGTTGAAGAAGCACCTTCCTAAAATGGCATGCCCCATTCAGATCCTTTCCACAACTCATCTCTATTAATGACTATGAAACCTATTCACATTAAAATAATTGAATATAGTTGGGTTCTCAGTTAGGCAGGGTTATTGAAATATTTTTGCTAACCTTGGGCACCTCAGAGAGGTGAATCATAAAGTGACCAATTCATGAGTCTGTGACACTGACCAGAGATCAATGCAAAATAACATATTCAATTTAGGAACATAATTTCCTCTGGCTTATTGCTAACTTTAGTGATTGACTTCAAATGAACACTTTGGGCCTTAATTAGCATTAGGAGGAAACACAGCTAAAGCAATTTTTCACATGTATAAATCGTGTTGCAATGCAAGGAGTGCAGACACGTATGTAGGAAATACAGCCTGTTTTTTGCAATTAGCACACAAATACTGGTCAACTTTATTTTAACATTGCCAACTTGTCCTAGGATGTCACCCACTTCCAGCTTTAAATCTGACCACACATTTTATATGATACTTCCCCTGCGAGCTGCATCATGCATCAATGCATGCTGTTCATAGCATATTTACAGAATAAAGGACTGATTTTATAGTCAGGAAAGATAGCTGAACCCATGTGTGGATTGAACAATCTTGCCATTCAGAACATAACAGGAGCCACAATAAACATATGAATTATCAAGGCAATCATAATTATTGGTTAAAGGTGCGATATTAAATTATAACTAATGAGGCAATATTAATGTATGATTTTATTAATGGGGCAATATATATGTTTTAATATTGTGAAAGGTGACAGGTAGAATCTTGGAAGAGAGGTATTTTTGTCACAGGACATTGTTCTGTGTTTTTAAAGGGGTTAATTACGCTAGTGATCATCTGGTGTATGATGTTTTATAAGGAAGGTGTGTCTGTTGAACTGTGAGGAGAGGATTGGTGAATTGTCCTGTGATTATGTTTTAGACCAGTGTTGGTAGAATACACGCGTTGGGTACTTATAACCGAAGTTCAGATTGCCGAAAGAGTAAATTCCTACAAAATAAAGGTGATTGTAATAATCCTGGTAATAAGGAAATGCAGAATTCACTTAAAAAATATACAGTAGTTCCCCGACATGGCTGGTAAACGACTGCTCTATTTTCCGATTAAAGGAAACAGCAGCACTTGCTATTTACGTCACTAATCAGGACGGCAGTCGAATTTCCCGATTTAAAGAGGCAATAACATCACTAGTCAATCTACTGTTTTACATTATACACGGGTCTTGCTATTGCCGCTTTAAATCTGGAAATTTGTGATTCTGTTTGTGACTAGTGTTGGTAGAATACTCTGGTTATAGTTATGACTATGGGCAGCGCAGTGGCCTAGTGGTTAGCACTTCTGCCTCACAGCACTGGGGTCATGTGCTCAATTCCCGACCATGCCCTTATCTGTGTGGAGTTTGTATGTTCTCTCCGTGTTTGAGTGGGTTTCCTCCAGGAGCTCCGGTTTCCTTCCACACTCCAAAAACATACTAGTAGGTTAATTGGCTGCTAACAAAATTGACCCTAGTCTCTGTCTCTGTCTGTGTGTGTATGTTAGGGAATTTAGACTGTAAGCTTCAATGGGGCAGGGACTGATGTGAGTGAATTCTTTGTAAAGCTGCGGAATTAGTGGCGCTATATAAAATAACTGATGATGATGATTTGCTTTTCTGTTAGTACTCAGACAAGCAGGTTTTATTTTATCTTATTGTTTGATTGTATACAGACCAGAAAGTATGGGCAACCTTTGTTTTTGTTTGCCAATAAAAGCTATCCAGACTGTGTTTAAATCTTTACAAATGGACTATCTGGCTGTTAATGTCATTAAAATCAGCTGACTCTAACCTGAAAAGGAGCTAAAACCCCACAATATATCAAGCAATGGAATATAGATGAATAATTATATGAAGGGGCACTGTCACGGTTCACGGCAGGGCATATGGTTTCTGGGTTTGTCATGCAGAAATACAGGAACAGGTAGGGGGACTCTCTGAGCAGAGATCTGTAGATTTGACACACTGAACAGCTGAACTGATATGCTTGAAAGGATGGTAAACTCTGTGAGCTGATATCCAGGAATAAGCAGAGCTGAATCAAACATGCAGAAATACAGAAACTAGTAGGAGAGCTCTGTGAGCAGAGATCTGTAGATTAGTCACAATGAACAGCAGAGCAGAGATACCAGAAAGGATGGCAAACTCTGTGAGCTGAGTCAGACATGCAGAGATACAGGAACAGGTAAGAGAGCTCTGTGAGCTGAGAACTGTAGATTAGATACACTGGTGCAGCTGGACTGAGGTGCTGGAAAGGATAGTAACTCTGTGAGTTGATATCCAGGAATAAGCAGAGCTGAGTTAGTCATGCAGAGGTACAAGAACAGGTAGGCTGGAGCCAGGGAGCCAAGTCTTCACACAGTCAGGGCTGACAAACAAGGAACAGGCAACTGAGTGTCGGCTCAGGTGCCTTAAATAGTGAGGTGATGATAGGCATGACGAATGGGAGCAGAGAGGAGGAGTTCTATCTGACAGGATGGATGTGCACATGCGCAGACCTGGAATCAAAATGGCCGCTGCCATCGGAGGAACGCGGCGCCCGGCGCCAGCGGAGATCCCCGCATTTGGTAGGTGAGAGTATTGAGCCCCTTGTATGGTGGCGATATGTGATAGGCACTATATAAAATGTATCATTATACTAAGGGGCAGTACGAAATAGTGATAATGAAGTCAATAATAAGCTATTATTGACAGTGCAACACTTATTTAGTGATAGGGGCATCAATTATACTGCACATTTGTGACACAACAAGTGTCAGCATGCACTTTTTTCTGAACAGTTAATGAAAAAACAAATTATACACTGTTTCATTAAGAATATCTGCTGATTCTAACGAAAGTGAAGATGTGGTTTCTCACAACTTTTGTCTTATTTTGTGTCTCGTTCTGCTAAATAATTGAAATTATATGAATAAGTATTGTGGCAAAGGGAGTGGTATTGCAACATGCCTCTTATACCCCTTTCAGTGAGAGAGATGCAGGTACAGGATACTAGGTTTCACTTAGAAGCTGGAGACACTAGATGGCAGGTGTAATTAAAGAACTGCAGATACAGGATACCAGGATATCAGGTTTAATCTAGAAGCAGGAGACACTGGCTAGCAGGTACATTTGGTGGACTGCAGGTACAAGATACAAGAATAGTAGGTTTAGCTTAGAAGCTGGAAGCAAGTAATGCTGGAAAACTGCAGGTACAGGATACCAGGATACAGGGAGCCAAACAATCCAACAATTGAACAGGTAATAGGACATGAAGTTCTGGCACCACATGAAAGAGACAGGTGCCTTAAATAGCTGGGAGAGGCAAGTAGGAGTGGAAAATAATCAGCCCATGGCTGATTAGCAAAGGAGATATAAAACGAGTCACTGCCATCGGAACGGATGCAAATCACCAGGGAGCTCGCAATCATAAAGATAAGTATTGCGGGCACCAGCATGAAAGTCAAAGGGTGCTGCTTGTGATAGTACCCCTCCTGTAAAGGTGGGCACCAAACATCTTACACTGGATTTGTTGGGGGAATTTCCTGTGATATTTGTTTATTAGAGTAGGAGCGTGGATGTCTGAAGAGTTAACCCAAGAACATTTCTCAGAACCAAATTCTTTTCAGTGCCCTACGTGCTAATTTTTTCCTTAAGAAATTTTGGGTCGGGAAGTTGTTTGACCTCAAACTCATCTACTTTTAAGTACAGATTATGGAGGGGGAACTAGAAGGGGAAAAAAAGCAGTTGATAACTAGGGGCTTCAGTAAGGAAATGTGAAAAGTACTTTAAATGTGGAGTGAAGATGGGAGACTGGATCGATCACCTGGAGAATCTTTAAGGGACCAATGAATTGGGGAGCAAACTTTATAAAGAGTACTTTCAGGCAGATGTTCTTACTGGAGAGCCACACTTTATCTCCCACCTTTAAAGCTGACCCTGCCTGCCATTTATTGTCAGTGAAAAATTTGTATCGTTTGGAGGATTTCTTGAGGCTCACTAGTACATTGGTCCAAATGGAGAAAAAGTCTTGATGTAAGGCATCAACAGTTGGAACTTCATCATTGGACAAGGCCAAAAAATTAGGTTGAGTGAGATGGAGACCGTAAACAATAGAGAATGGTGTAGCTGAGGAAGACTTGTGGAAAATATTGTTATGTGTGAATTCAGCCCCGGGAAGAAGGTGTAACCAGCGATTGGAAGAGGTATAACATCTCATAAAAGTCTTCAAGTTCTTGTTTACTCTCTGTCTGACCACTTTATTGGGAATAGTTGGCTGAGGAGAAATTAAACTGGATGTTCGTGGACTTATAAAGTGACCTCCAAAGCTTAGAGATGAACTGTACTCCTCTGTCTAATCTCCAATGGACACCCATGCAGCCAAAAAAAATCCTTCATAAAGATTTAATTGAGGAGTGAAGCTAAAAGAAGGCCAATAAGTTGAATGAAATGGGCCATTTTTAAAATATGACTACCCAGAAAGTATTAAGCATTTTGCTTGGAGATATATCGGTAATGAAATCCATGGCAATATGGGTCCAGGTTTTCATGGGATGGGGCAGAGGTAGAAGTGACTGTAAGGAGTTTGTCGAGTGCTGAGCACATATCTCACAGGCTGCAACAAATTCTTTAATATCAGAATGGATGGTAGGCCACCATTAGCTCCTGGAAATGAGCTCCATGGTTTTAAATATTCTGGTTTGACCTGTGAAATGGGAGGAGTGGAAACAGCGAAGTAGTCTCTTCTGGAATTTAGGTGGAACATAGGACTTCCCAAGAGGAGGAGTGAAGATGTTAAGAGCAAACCAGAATAAGAACAGGGACCAATGAGCCTAATGAAAATTTAGACACTGGGCAGTTGGAAGGTATAATAAATTCTTGTGATCAAGAAAGATGATTGCAGGTTAAATGGGAACCCTCTAGAAGGTTTCTTTATTCTGTGAGAGCCAGTTTCACAGCTAAGAGTTCCTTGTCACTGATGGCATAGTTTCTTTCCGCAGGAAGGAATTTATGCAAAAAAACAAACAAACACAGATGTAGTTATCCCGAGGATGGTTTCTAAGAGAGTATCGCTCCTACTCCAACAGAAAAGAACTTCCAGAAAGAAGGGTAAGCTGGTTTCTGGTTACTTAAAAATAGGGGTGGATGAGAAGGCTCTCCAGAACAGGTTAGGACTTGGCATATTCTGAACACTTGGGGAGCAGGTGGCAAGGAAATGACTAGAGTCAGTACACTAAAGACAGAGATTATTATTTATCCTCCTCTCCCATTCTTCAGGAGAGAGCTGGGTTTCATGATGCACTGATTTCTTAATATCCATCCGGTTACATAAAAAAAAATCAGTGCATCATGTTAGGAGGAAAATTCCTAAGTGGCTAATACATCCATGATGTGATCTGGCAGGTCTTGCAAAAGGGCTGCCACCAACGACTCATTATTCTATTGTAATTCAGAGGAAAAGGTATGAAATTAAATGACATATTGGTCTATACAACGTGAACCCTGGTGAAACCATAGGATGCTGGAGGTGGCCGAGCAGACACGAACAGGCTCAGCAAAGATTTTATGGAAGGAAGTGGTGAAGGCAGCACAGTTCTGGAGCATCGGATTGTCTTGTTCCAAAAGAGGAGAGGCCCAAGCTAGAGCTTAACTCTAGAGCAGGGCAATAATGAAGGCGACCTTCACTCTGTCAGTAGGGAGGTTCTGTGAAAGAAGCTCAAAGTGAATGGAGCACTGGTTCAAATAAACATGGCAAGATTTAAGGTTGTCCGTCATACTTAGTATGCCTAGAGAGCCACAGAGTGGATGCTAAAGTAGTCAGAGCCACTGACACAGGTGGTTTGGATAAAACAGGAAGAGAAGGATTGGCTAAAAAAATGCTTAGATTTTCCAGCCAGGTAGCGAGGGCTTGAAGACATTACATCAACTGAAGCAGGGTTGCATTTTGATGCTCCATCCTGCCAAACAGATTTTGAAGAATTTCTTTGGCAGACAGTTCTACTGAAGAATCCATGTTGGCCAGGTATTACTGTCACAAAACAAGGTGGTACTTTAGGATTCTTCTCGGTCTGCTTGGTTTGACTCCATCCACCATGGAGTCGCAGAGTCTAATGAAGTGAAGGTGTTCACCAGGGACCCCTGCAAGGAGGTTTTGGCTTTGCTGCTTCGCTCCGCAGTTCGTGGTTCTCCATTTGGGTACCAGGCAAGACCATCGAGAGAGGATGGTAAGTTTAGAGAATAACAGCATCAGTGGGAGAGATACAGGTACAAGATACCAGGAAACCAATTTTAGCTTAAAAGCTGAAGACGCTGGATAGCAGGTGTAACTGGAGAACTACAGGTACAGGATGTGGCGGAATGGATATAACCAGGCTTGCTATTTCCCAGACGTCAACCTGAAGTAGAGGATTGAGTGGTCAGCTATTGTCTTAAACAGGGTCAGTTGTAATGTTTTTTTCTGGGTCAGTCACTTCCTGTAAAGAAGGGCAGGATGCTGGGAGCAGTTGGAGTCCCTCTGATAAACACAAATGACTAGAAGGGGTTAAAACAGGAAGTGACCAGCTATCTCCCACCATCACCAAGGGATTAATGACATCAAGATCCCATTGTTCTCCCCTAGGACTGAGTCAGACATTGTGGCATACAAACAATAGGGGGGATCTCATTTGGACCTGAGACATAACTGCTCTCTTATACAGCACCTCAATGAACTCTACCAATCAAGGGAGAACTTTTTCCTAAGAAGTATGTATAACACTGCAGGGAGGGATTCCCAGCAAGGGAAATTTGGTGATTTAAAAATGACTGCAGGAGAGGCTTCTGGGTGTGTGATTTTGCTTCTGAAAGCCACTTGACATTGGAGTCTAGGCTGCTGTCAGTGTGCTAAAAATTAAGCTTGAGAGTATCGTGATTACTGAACTACAAACTTTTCTGGGACTTACAGGTTTGCTGGCACTGCTGAATAGTAGCTCAATAAGACTCCTGTGGTCGTAGTCCATAATATTACATCAAGATCAGTTGGGCATTAATCAGGGACAGTGTGGGAAAGCTCTGGAAAGTCTACCGGTAAACTGGTGTTTATTGAGACCTGTTGGTCTGGCGTGTATTTTCATGGTTTATTCTTTTGGTGATTTAGATACCTTGTATTAGGCAGCTCTCTAATAAAGATATTGTTGTATCTTTCTCTGACTAGTGTCTCCGTGACTTGAACCAAAAGTCCCAGGGCATCCCTTTTGAGTTTAGGCTCTAATACCCTGGGTCTACACACAGGATACCAGGATACCACCTACAGTGACTACCACGAACCCACAAAAAACGAAACCCACTTGCCTGACTGATAATAAATGACTGACCTTAGCAATCACACAACAAGTCCCCGACAGTGTGATAACAAATCCCGATCACCAGTAAGAACGGCAGCGTCTTTTGATGTCATTTTCAATTGCAACCTCTATATCAGTCTTTTTAAAGCGGCAATGCCGATTCTCACAAGATCTAATTCTTACACTTAGGCTTAGGGTTAGGGTTAGGGTTGGGGTATAGGAATGAGAATAAGATTAGGTTTAGGGACCCGCCATTGCCGACTTAAAAAGACTGATATAGAGGTCGCAATTTAAATTCACGTCAGTAGACACTGCCATTCTTACTGTTCATCGGGATTTGCGATCACACTGTTGGGGACTTGCTGTGTCATTGGTAAGGCCAGTCATCATTTATTATCAGTGAAAGTGAATTTCGTTTTTGTCGGTTCGTGGTAGTTACTGTCGTTTACACCACCTCCGTTAATCTATACCACACCTGTTTTACTATGAATCCTACATCAGGATGTCCTGGTTTGATCTGACTGACTGCGCATATAAACCAAATTAATGTTCTTGGTGGCTGCCATAGCTCCTTAGCTGTCATATCTACTAATTCTGGGGCAATATTTCCCATTGTTTAAAGAGGTCCACTGTGAGCAAGACCAGCCAGACATGACAGAAGCCCGGTCTTAAAGTATCTGCCCAAGAAAACACAGTGTCTGGATCTGGATCTTTGATAACCGGCAACCTGGAATGCTATCGTGCGAGTCACAGCAGTATTTAAACAAAAGTGTCATTGTTTGGGGAAGCTAAGACAATTGAAATTGACGCTGACTATAGATGTTGCAGATGAGCCCTCTGCACCTATTGCTAAGGATATGGATTGTTCTGCAATATCAACTTTGTTTCCTTTGCAGAATTTTGCTGGTGACCAACTTAACGATGTAACTTTGGAACATGCATTTAAAAATGTACCTTAGGTGAATGGTGTAGCAAAAGTCGCTCAGCTTGCAGAAGATATACCATATTGTGTTGTTAATAGCTTTCTGAATAGAGTTGCTAATGTGCAAGGGTTAAAAGTAGAACGGTTAATGATTTCTCAGATTCATGTACCTCTAGTGTTAAAAACAACATATACACATGTCTTTGGGGGACACTTTGGAGAAGATAAGACACAGTAAAGAGCTATGCTCATCTTTTCTGGCTTGGTGTACATAAGTGTCACTCACCGGACGGTTAGTGCCTCTGGTTTAGGACATGGGTCTCTCTCTCTCTTGCCGGCGCCTGTTCTGCCCCGTGGCCGTCCGCCATCTTGACCAAGGATTGCGCATGTGCAGAAACCACGGACTGTTAAAACCTTGCTCATAGTCTCATTGGTCAATCAATCACCTCTCACTACTTAAGGCACCTGTTACTCTATCACCGTTGCCTGTTCTTGGTTCTCATTCCCTTGTGACTCCGAGGTGTTTCCAGTTTCTACTCGTGCTCTCTGTTTGCTGTGGAACATACCTGCGCCTGGACAAGCCTTCTATCCATATCGTGGTACAACTTGCCAGCTGCAGACCACTCCACGCTACCTGGTAACATACCTGCACCTGGACAAGTCGTCTCTCCATATCGTGGTACAACTTGCCAGCCGCAGACCACTCCATGCTACCTTGTTACATACCTGCACCTGGACAAGCCTTCTCTCCATATCGTGGTACAACTTGCCAGCCGCAGACCACTCCACGCTACCTTGTTACATACCTGCACCTGGACAAGCCTTCTCTCCATATCGTGGTACAACTTGCCAGCCACAGACCACTCTACGCTACCTGGTAACATACCTGCACCTGGACAAGTCATCTCTCCATAGCAGTGGTACAACTTGCTAGTCGCAGACCACTCTACGCTACTTGGTAACATGCCTGCACCTGGACAAGTCATCTCTCCATATCAGTGGTACAACTTGCTAGTCGCAGACCACTCTACGCTACCTGGTAACATACCTGCACCTGGACAAGTCGTCTCTCCATATCAGTGGTACAACTTGCTAGTCGCAGACCACTCTACGCTACCTGATAACATACCTGCACCTGGACAAGTCATCTCTCCATATCAGTGGTACAACTTGCTAGTCGCAGACCACTGTACGCTACCTGCTAACATACCTGCACCTGGAAAAGTCGTCTCTCCACATCAGTGGTGATGTCACTCACCGGACTGTGAGTGCTTCTTCCCGGACTATTAGGAACCGTGGACGTCCTCTATCCTGAGGGACTGCGCATGCGCAGCCCTTTCCAAACCTTCAGTGTATGTTCCTTTAACTTAATTGGCAGATCAGGCAACCTCCCTATATTAAGCACCTGTGGTCAACACCACGTTGCCTGATCTTGGAGTCTCATTCCCCATGAGTCTCTGAAGGTGTTCCTGTGTTTCCTTGTTTATTCAGCCCTGCTGATTCCTGTGGTTTCCAAACCACTTCTACCTCTGTGGTTTCCAAACCACTTCTGCTACTGTGGTTCCCATACCACTTCTACCATCTACTGAATCATCGTGACTGTGAGCTGATTCCTATCCGCTGCCTCCGTGCACTACAGTCTTCTAATCACTTCAACTCTACCATGTATCATTGGGACTGTTAGCTGATGCCTATCCGCTGCCTCCGTGCATTACAGGCTTCAACCACATCCACTCACCTGTTCATGATTGTGACTGCCAGCTGATTCCTATCCGCTGCCTCCGTGCACTACAGGCTTCAACCTGCAACTCGTCTGTGTTTCATCATCGTGACTGCTAGCTGATTCCTATCCGCTGCCTCCGTGCACTACAGTCTTCAACCTGCAACTCGTCTGTGTTTCATCATCGTGACTGCTAGCTGATTCCTATCCGCTGCCTCCGTGCACTACAGTCTTCAACCTGCAACCCGTCTGTGTTTCATCGTGACTGTTTGGCTGATTCCTATCCGCTGCCTCTGTGCGCTTCAGTCTTCAGTCCTTGTCAACGCTCCCGTGTTTCCTTGAGTCTGCCTCCACTATTGCTACCCGCTATTCTCCGTGATCAACAGTGCCTGTTCAACTCTGCTCTCCCGTGTCCCATCGTTACTGCACCTGCTGGTTGCTATTGGCTACCTCCGTGTTCCCGCAGAGACCCGCTGCTGCTACTCCTCAGCACTACTCATCCATCTACTGCTGATCCGCTCTCCACGCTTTCCTGTGTTCCCTGCTGGTCTACCTTCCCGTGCGCTGCACCTACTAGACCACCGCTTCACCCATCCAGGGACTTCGCATCCTGCCGGCCTCCTGCCGTTCAGGTATCTCTGCACTCCTGTCTGACTGCCTCCTGAACCACGGTATGCATACTTCTCATTGACTGTGCTGTGTATTGCATACCTTGCTGGACTGTGTTGGTTCTCCTCTGGAGTGTGCTATCCGCTGAGTCTATTGCCATCATTGACTGTGTTATCTTATGCTGGACTACTTCAAGAGACTTTCTATATTGGCAGTATTGTTCAGTCATTTATACATTTATATTGTGCATATTACTGTGGATCAAAGTCAAGGTGCCCGTGTATATATTGTGTTGCAGTCTCTCCCCGTGCACCTCCTCACATATATATTCAGTAGTACAACTTGCTAGTGGCAGACCACTGACTCCTGTTTACAGTTTCACCTGTTCCAGTATCCTCTCACATAGCAGTGGTACAACTTGCTAACGCAGACCACTGACTCCCCGGATATCTCCACTTGGATTCCATTCCTTCACTCAGACAGCGGTACAACTTGCTATCCGCAGACCGCTGACTCTCATCACCTCCTCGTTTCTGTTGGACATTCCTCCTCACTATAGCAGTGGTACAACTTGCTACCGCAGACCACTGACTACCTTCACGTGTCCTTTGTCCATACAGTTCCTCGTGTATTACTACCTCCATATTGCCAGTGCTGCTAGTCATAGACTTTCCTGAGCATCTCATCATCTGCTATTTCCTGTTCCGTGATCACCCTGCTACCAGAGTACCATATTACCACCTATACTGCTCTGGTAAGCCTATCACCTGGTGATCCCTGGGTAAAGACTCCTAGTGCCCGTGACAGTAAGATCAGGCCATGACAGACCCAGATACGGAACCTACTGCTAAAGAGATGCTGCAGCATCTGGTCAGTCGTGTGGAGCAACAGGATGCTCGCCAACAGCTGTTACTTCAATGTTACCAATCGTTAACCTCCCAAGGAACATCTGGACAGACTGTTACAGCTAGTATTGAAGCTCCTGTGCTTTCCTCCGTTTCCCCAGTGCCATCCCAGGTGTCTACAGCTCCTACGCTTCACCTGCCTACTCCGTCAAAATATGACGGGGACCCCAAAACTTGTAGAGGTTTCCTTAACCAATGTTCAGTCCATTTTGAACTCCAACCTCAAAATTTTTCTACCCATCGTTCCAGAGTGGCCTATCTTATCTCATTGTTTTCTGGACAAGCCCTGGCTTGGGCCTCCCCTCTGTGGGAAAGAAACGATCCAATTCTACAAGATAGTGCCAAATTCATTTCCACGTTCCGAAGTGTGTTCGATGAACCAGGTCGTGTGACCTCCGCTGCTTCCAGCATTCTTCGTTTGCGACAAGGCTCCCATACAGTAGGACAGTATGTCATTCAATTTAGGATCTTAGCCTCTGAACTTCAGTGGAACACTGAAGCATTAGTTGCCGCCTTCTGGCAGGGGCTCTCCGATAAAATTAAAGATGCACTGACTACCCAAGAGCTTCCTTCGTCACTAGAAGATTTGATCTCTCTTTGCCATCGTGTAGACATGAGATTTCGTGAAAGAGAATCTGAGAAAACAACTTCTGCTAAAGCACCTCTTCGTTTAAACCCTCAATTTCGTCCAGTTTCACCTTCTGTGATTCCCATGGAGATAGGACGTTCCAAATTATCTTTAGAAGAGAGGAAACGAAGAGTAAAGAATAGACTCTGTATCTATTGTGCTGATTCCACACATATGCTCAGTTCTTGCCCTAAGAAATCGGGAAATGCCAGGCCCTAACTAGTTCTGGAGAGGTGAAGTTAGGGTCCCTGGAGTCCTCTCCATTGTCTATGAAATCTAAAGTCTGCGCTTTCGATGTTACGATTTCCTTTGCTACTAAATCCTTTGAGTCACAGGCATTGATTGATTCCGGAGCAGCAGGAAATTTCATTTCTAAATCACTAGTGAATCAATGGTCCCTACCAGTGATCACTTTAAAAACACCCATTACTGTGACGGCTATAGATGGATCACGTCTCATCAATGGTCTCATCACCCAGAGTACGTCTCCAGTAACCCTTCAGATTGGTGTACTACACCATGAAGAAATTTCGTTTTTAATTCTTCCTGTTACGACAAGTCCGATTGTCTTAGGCCTTCCATGGCTTCAATGTCACTCTCCCCAGATTGACTGGCGCACCCCTCAAGTTACGTCTTGGGGGCCTGAATGTCACCATCGTTGTCTCTCTCAAGTTATTCCTCTTAAAGTACAGCAATCTTCCATCTCATCTTCCTCCCCGGGACTCCCTCCTCAGTATGCTTCATTTGCCGATGTGTTTGATAAAGCTCAGTCTGAACGTCTTCCTCCTCATCGTTCTTGGGATTGTCCGATCGACCTTCTACCTGGCAAGACTCCTCCCAGGGGTCGGGTCTATCCTCTCTCGTTACCTGAAACTCAAGCCACATCTGAGTACATACAGGAGAATCTCCAGCGTGGGTTCATTCGACCTTCCACCTCTCCCGCTGGAGCTGGGTTCTTCTTCGTCAAAAAGAAGGATGGATCATTACGCCCTTGTATAGATTTTCGTGGACTCAACGCCATTACTATCAAGAATCGGTATCCCATTCCGCTGATCACTGAGCTATTTGATCGCATCAAGGGAGCTCGGATATTTACTAAGTTGGATCTTCGTGGTGCCTACAATTTAATTAGAATCCGTTCCGGTGACGAATGGAAGACCGCGTTTAACACCAGAGATGGGCATTACGAATATTTAGTAATGCCCTTCGGGCTGTGTAATGCCCCCGCGGTTTTCCAGGGTTTCATCAATGAGATCTTTCGGGACTTATTATATGTATGTGTCGTTGTCTACCTGGACGACATATTGATCTTCTCACAGGACCTGCCTTCTCATCACCAACATGTGGCAGAGGTCCTCTCCAGACTACGGAAAAACTCATTGTTCTGTAAATTGGAAAAATGTTCATTCGAGTTACCCCAGATTCCATTCTTGGGGTATATAGTTTCCGGAGTTGGCCTGAAGATGGATCCAGACAAAGTAAATGCTGTACTACATTGGCCTCAGCCAACTACTCTTCGTGCCATCCAGCGTTTTTTAGGTTTTGCCAATTACTATAGACGCTTCATTCAAGACTTCTCATCCATTGCATCTCCCATTGTGGCCTTAACTCGGAAAGGGGCTAATACTAAGCAATGGTCATCTGAGGCTCTCCAAGCCTTTCAAATCCTCAAAGAGTCCTTCTCGTCTGCTCCCATTCTGCGACAACCTGATGTGACACTCCCCTTCTTCCTAGAAGTAGATGCCTCTAATGTGGGCTTAGGAGCTATTCTCTCCCAACGCTCGGAGCAACAAAAATTACATCCTTGTGCCTTCTACTCTCGGGGTCTTCTGCCCGCAGAGAAAAACTATACTATCGGGGACAAGGAGTTGCTGGCCATCAAAGCTGCATTAGAGGAATGGAGATACTTGTTGGAAGGAGCTCGCCATCCGGTGACGATCTTCACGGATCATAAGAACTTGTCATATTTGCAATCTGCTCAATGCTTGAACCCTCGTCAAGCAAGATGGTCTCTTTTCTTTTCCCGTTTTGAATTAATTATAACCTTCAAACCAGCTGCTAAGAACAAGAAAGCTGACGCTCTATCTCGAGCTTTTGTGACGTCCTCTGATGTAGAAGAGGTTCCCAACCATGCTATTCTAGACCCCAAATGTATTTCTCTGGCTGCTTCATCCACCAAAATGCTACCATTTGGGAAGACCCTCGTGCCTCCTACTCTGAGGAGGAAAATCCTTTCGTGGTTCCATGCCTCTCGTTTTTCTGGACACGCCGGTGAACATAAGACCTTTGAGATTCTCTCTCGTAGTTACTGGTGGCCTTCAATGAGGAGAGACGTCAAAGAGTTTATTGCTTCCTGTGATTTATGTTCTCAGTTCAAATCCTCCCGCAGAACTCCAGCAGGGTTGCTGCGACCACTACCCATTCCGTCCAAGCCTTGGACCCATATTAGTATGGATTTCGTTACTGATTTGCCACCAAGTAAGAATCACAATACTATTTGGGTAGTGGTAGACAGATTTTCGAAGATGGCTCATTTCGTCCCTCTGTCCGGTTTACCTTCCTCGTCTACTCTGGCTGAACATTTCATTAAAGAAATCTTCCGCATCCATGGATGTCCGTCTGAGATTGTGTCAGATAGAGGAGTACAATTCGTTTCCAGATTCTGGCGGGTCCTTTGTAAAACCTTGGGCATACGATTAGCACTCTCATCGTCTTACCATCCGCAATCTAACGGACAAACGGAACGAGTCAATCAAGATCTTGAGACTTTTATTAGGATGTTCTCTTCAGCCAACCAAGACAACTGGGTAGAATTGCTCCCTTGGGCTGAATTCGCCCATAACAACATGTACCATGAGTCATCATCCAAAACTCCATTCTTTGTGGTCTACGGTCACCATCCGTCTTTTCCGGAATTTCCTGCCCTCCCGCCCACCCAAGTTCCTGCTGTGGAGACTGCTTGTCAGACCTTCAAAAATATCTGGTCTCAGGTCAAAACCTGTTTAAAGAAGACATCTAACAAATATAAGTCTTTCGCAGATAAGAAGAGGCGGGCTATTCCACCACTAAAAATTGGAGATCGTGTCTGGTTATCTACCAAAAATATTCGTTTGAAGGTTCCATCTATGAAATTCGCCCCTCGTTTTATTGGTCCATATAGGATCATTCAAGTTATCAATCCAGTATGTGTTAAACTTCTTCTTCCTAAGAATCTTCGGATCTCCAATGCCTTCCATGTGTCCTTGCTCAAACCTCTCATCATCAACCGTTTCTCGACTCCTTCCTCAGCACCGCAGCCAGTTCAAGTTCATCAGGAGGAGGATTTCGAGATTACTGAGGTATTGGATGCAAAAATTTCGCGAGGAGTCCTCCGTTTCCTCGTTCATTGGAAGGGCTTTGGTCCTGAGGAGCGTTCATGGCTCAAAGCTGAAGATCTTAATGCTCCTGCCCTTTTGAAGAAGTTTTACTCCAAAAATCCGGACAAGCCCGGTTCCAGGCGTTCTGTGCCCACCTTTAAAAGGGGGGGTACTGTCACTCACCGGACTGTGAGTGCTTCTTCCCGGACTATTAGGAACCGTGGACGTCCTCTATCCTGAGGGACTGCGCATGCGCAGCCCTTTCCAAACCTTCAGTGTATGTTCCTTTAACTTAATTGGCAGATCAGGCAACCTCCCTATATTAAGCACCTGTGGTCAACACCACGTTGCCTGATCTTGGAGTCTCATTCCCCATGAGTCTCTGAAGGTGTTCCTGTGTTTCCTTGTTTATTCAGCCCTGCTGATTCCTGTGGTTTCCAAACCACTTCTACCTCTGTGGTTTCCAAACCACTTCTGCTACTGTGGTTCCCATACCACTTCTACCATCTACTGAATCATCGTGACTGTGAGCTGATTCCTATCCGCTGCCTCCGTGCACTACAGTCTTCTAATCACTTCAACTCTACCATGTATCATTGGGACTGTTAGCTGATGCCTATCCGCTGCCTCCGTGCATTACAGGCTTCAACCACATCCACTCACCTGTTCATGATTGTGACTGCCAGCTGATTCCTATCCGCTGCCTCCGTGCACTACAGGCTTCAACCTGCAACTCGTCTGTGTTTCATCATCGTGACTGCTAGCTGATTCCTATCCGCTGCCTCCGTGCACTACAGTCTTCAACCTGCAACTCGTCTGTGTTTCATCATCGTGACTGCTAGCTGATTCCTATCCGCTGCCTCCGTGCACTACAGTCTTCAACCTGCAACCCGTCTGTGTTTCATCGTGACTGTTTGGCTGATTCCTATCCGCTGCCTCTGTGCGCTTCAGTCTTCAGTCCTTGTCAACGCTCCCGTGTTTCCTTGAGTCTGCCTCCACTATTGCTACCCGCTATTCTCCGTGATCAACAGTGCCTGTTCAACTCTGCTCTCCCGTGTCCCATCGTTACTGCACCTGCTGGTTGCTATTGGCTACCTCCGTGTTCCCGCAGAGACCCGCTGCTGCTACTCCTCAGCACTACTCATCCATCTACTGCTGATCCGCTCTCCACGCTTTCCTGTGTTCCCTGCTGGTCTACCTTCCCGTGCGCTGCACCTACTAGACCACCGCTTCACCCATCCAGGGACTTCGCATCCTGCCGGCCTCCTGCCGTTCAGGTATCTCTGCACTCCTGTCTGACTGCCTCCTGAACCACGGTATGCATACTTCTCATTGACTGTGCTGTGTATTGCATACCTTGCTGGACTGTGTTGGTTCTCCTCTGGAGTGTGCTATCCGCTGAGTCTATTGCCATCATTGACTGTGTTATCTTATGCTGGACTACTTCAAGAGACTTTCTATATTGGCAGTATTGTTCAGTCATTTATACATTTATATTGTGCATATTACTGTGGATCAAAGTCAAGGTGCCCGTGTATATATTGTGTTGCAGTCTCTCCCCGTGCACCTCCTCACATATATATTCAGTAGTACAACTTGCTAGTGGCAGACCACTGACTCCTGTTTACAGTTTCACCTGTTCCAGTATCCTCTCACATAGCAGTGGTACAACTTGCTAACGCAGACCACTGACTCCCCGGATATCTCCACTTGGATTCCATTCCTTCACTCAGACAGCGGTACAACTTGCTATCCGCAGACCGCTGACTCTCATCACCTCCTCGTTTCTGTTGGACATTCCTCCTCACTATAGCAGTGGTACAACTTGCTACCGCAGACCACTGACTACCTTCACGTGTCCTTTGTCCATACAGTTCCTCGTGTATTACTACCTCCATATTGCCAGTGCTGCTAGTCATAGACTTTCCTGAGCATCTCATCATCTGCTATTTCCTGTTCCGTGATCACCCTGCTACCAGAGTACCATATTACCACCTATACTGCTCTGGTAAGCCTATCACCTGGTGATCCCTGGGTAAAGACTCCTAGTGCCCGTGACAGGTGAGTCTTACCGGTCACAGACCGCTCCACGCTATCTAGTATCATACCAGCATCTGCACAAGTCTTTACATTTACCAGCGGGAACATATGTCAGGAGCAGCTTACCCTACTATTTTGCATGGTACCTGTTATTAGGTCTAAAGCCTATAGTGCCTCTGAAGTATAGCTGTGAGTCGCTCACTCTCCTACTGCATTATTGATTGGTCCCTCCATAGACTTTATCCAGTTGTCATATATTGGTTTGCTGCATGCTACCTGTGTGCTAATGCACTTTGGAACTTTCTCCTCCTTCTATTACTGCTCATGAGTCTACCGTGTTACCATTGTTTCCATTGTTCAGAGACTCTGCATTTATATAATTGACATTCCCTTTCCTATTCAGTTGTACAGTTCCGTATATTCACCACACTTCCCAGAGGGCCGCGACCTGCACAGTGGAAGCCGCTAAAACCATACTCCCTTGCGGGAGTTCCTGGAGAAGCCCAGCCACTGTGTTAGACTCCGCGCCTCTGGTAAAGTGAAATTCCACCTGTGGAATTCTGGGTAAAACTCCTAGTGCCCGTGACAATAAGAATGTGAAAAGATATGTCTTGTCTTTTCCCACTTGTCAGAGAACCTGTCCTAACCCCATATATAGGTCACCACTCATACCAATACCAACAGTTCATGTTACCTTTGAACGTATAGGTATGGACCTTGTGGGGCCACCGGAGCTTGTGGACACCAATATATACTAGTGGTACTTGACTATGCAACCCAATATCCAGAGGCAGTTCGACAGTGGAATATAAAGTCCAGCAGCATTGCTAAGGAGCTCTTATTGATTTTTACATGTTTGGGAATTGCCAAGGAAATTCTCACTGACCAGGGCAGACCATTCATTTCCAAGTTGATGAGGGACATGAATAAATTGCTACAACCCCATACAGCTTATACAGCCACTTATTTAGATGAAATAGTGATTTATAGCCTAGACTGGAAGTCCTATCTAGCCAAAGTCGAGGCTGTCTTATCTTCATTGAGGTCATAATCCAAAAATGTGTGCCATAGCTATGATAGAAGCTAAATATTTGGGTTATATTGTTGGGCAAGGACAAGTAAATCTTAGACTAGACATGGTGGAAGCAGTCAAAAACTAGCCAAAGCCAGACAAGAAATCATTGTTAAGAACCTCCCTTGACCAAGTTAGTTACTACACTTATCCTATTATGGATATCTTAAAGAAAAGTTGTCACACACCAGGTCCTCATGTTCTGTCACTTAGCTCTTCACTGCCTTTTCAAGTTGTCTCTGTGGTCCTCAGGCAATGCTGGTTTCAGACCTTTCTGTAAGATGCTGCCCAGTTTATCGCCACTCCAGAGATCTTTCCAGAATCAGTTTATTGGTGCGGCCATCTTGGATTCAGTCACATGATTCTTTTCTGCCAATCAGGTGAAATCAGCCTCCATTCCAGGTGTCCCTCCAAAACCAGTTCATGGGAGCTGCCATCTTGGACTTAGACACTTGATCCATCCCAGCAACTCAGACAGCTGCTTTTGTCCTGAGCGCAGTTTCCAATCAGAAAACAACAACTACTATAGAAGGACTTCCTGGAGCCCTTACCTGTTGTCAATTGTCTAACACGCTTGCTATCTATCTTGCTAACAGTCTTAGATAGTGCAGTCTGCATTCTGGCTCCAGTCCGATTCCAGCACTCTGGTTCCATCAAATCTGGTTCCATTCTAGTTACAGCATTGCAGTTGCAGCATTCCAGTTCCATTCCAGTTCCAGCAATCCTCTTTCAGCATACCAGTTACAGCATTCCGGTTACTGTATTCCGGTTCCAGTCCGGTTACAACAATCCTCTTTCAGCATTCCGGTTACAGTCCGGTCCAACATTCCGGTTCCAGTCCCGTCCAGCAATCAAGTTCCTGTTTGCTCTCCTCTGCTAGTGTAATCACCACCTGCACCAGTCCTTTCACTACATGCAGTGGAACATTATCATGCCACCCAACTTTGTCCATGTAGTCACCAGTCCAGCTCCAGAGACACAACCCAGTCTGGGTACAGACAAATCCTCAGGCATGACAAACGTTTTTCAGACCTATTATCCTGTTCTGACTCTGCAGAAGCTGTGTCAGGATTTGAACCCAAGAATTTTGCTGTTCTGCTGACAAAGCTAATGTGACTGCCGGACAGATACTTGCCTTTACTCTGCTTTCTTGCTCCGATCTCCTGATGATCCAGTAAGTTCTAGTTCCTCCCCTTGTCTTCCTATAGAAGCTTGGCCTGTTCCAGTCTTCATTGCCAGATTATTGTGCTCCAGCCAGTATCATAGTTGCTGATAGTTGCTGCATTCTGCCTCCAGTTATCGACTACTGTGTACCGACTTCGGATTGTCTTCAACTACGCCTCTGCTTTAACCCTTTGCCTTAATGCATTACTGTGTACTGAAACCAGCTACCATTGATCATCCTTTTTTATGTAATCCTCTTGTGACCTGAGTTCCTTCTTGCCACCATTCAGTCTCCAGACCGTTACAGGCTGCTTGATCAGATCTTTACTTAGCCATCAGCTCCTCTCAAGAACTTCAAGCACCTGATTTCACGCAGAGGTTCTTCCTCTCAACCGATGCCTCTTTTCTTGGCTTAGGTACAGTCTTGTCGCAGTAGTAGAATTAAATAGAAAATCCTATCCTGTATCTGAGTCAGACATTTATTTCCAAGGGAACAAAATATACAACCATGGTGAAGGAATGCCTCACCATAAAATGGGCCACAGAAGCTCTGCAAGCTTATGTTTTAGGCAGTAGTAAGGTAGTTTAATAACAGATCATGCACCATTGTGGTTCATGCAGAACAACTGCATGCCAAGGTAACATGCTGGTTCTTGGCACTGCAACCTTTCAGATTTACAGCAGATGCATTGTCACGTCAAGAAAATTTGCGCTTCTTGCAAAGTCCCTACTCTACTCTATGACTTAAATTTGTGTGTAACTGAATCTCCCCCTACAAGTTAGCAAGACAAATTTTTGCAAATCATTGTAAGCAAATAAATGTTTCTTATAATTTTTAAATATAATTAGTTCTCAGAAAGAGGCTGTACAGTATAGGATGACTCACTAGGCCTGATGCAGAGTACTGCATCAGTTTATATAGCGTATCTACAACGAAATCATTCTGCGCATTCACAGAAAAGTGGCCACACGCTTATGTGCCTATGTAGATTTCTGTGATTCTGGCACTTATACCCACTTGCATGTAGAGGCAGGAAGGGGGAGGGAAGGAACAAGTACAGTAAGGACATGTTTGCGCAATCGCAAACAGATGCAGACTGGGACACAGGCAATATATATGCCTGTATTTGCCCTATTTTGTGTGGAAAATGGCAAATTAGCAGCAATAGTGGATCACTGGTGTTGTCTGTTTGTAAATGCTCCGCTAAAGCTGATAGGTGCTGATAGCAAAAACAAATTTAAGTGTATGTGAGAGAGGGAGTTTTTGCACTGTGTTAAAGAGGATTTTTAAGATTAAGTGATGCCTAAATAGTGAATATATTTTTTTCAAACAACACACATGGTTATAAACATGGGCCTAAGTGTAAGTGCAGTATGCATGGTGAAATCTGGGTGAATATGCTACTGACAACTGTAACTTTCAACATTGCATATGGATGCAATTGCTGCTTTTTTAGTGAACTCAATTTACACCGGAGATTTGGGGCACAACGGTCTGTGAACTAGCTCACGATACGGTACAAAGATGATATCTTTTAAAAATGTAATATATACATCAACTGGGTGCAATATTATATATATTTGTGTACACACCTATGTGCTACCAATAAATTATATAGATAATATAATAAATAGACATATACATGTCTCAGTTCAACCATACAAACATACAAACAGAAAGACCATACAAATGATGCTCTGTGATTTTCTTTTTTGGGAAAAAAAATGTTTCTCACATGTGATGAAAATTTCATATATAAAAAAAGAATATATATATATATATATATATATATATATATATATATAGCAACAACTTATTGCAAGTACCAAATGATACACCAAAGTAAAAGGGAGAATTTTAAATACTATTCAACTCACGTCTACTTTTATGGATTCACTTATTACACTAATACCGATTCCACATATATTTAACACCTTTAGTGTTAAATACATATTTCCGATTTAATCAATCTGGCATTCATATCGCGGTCTCTCCAATATAGTTCTATTTTTTTTTTAATACTTAAGAAAGACACCAATGATTTTGTAAGCATTTAAGTATGTCTTTGAAATGATTAGAAAGGGGATGTGTTAATATGCTCTTTCTAATATTTCTCAAATGCTCAGGCATATGTAACTGCTATGGACGGGTAGAATGCCTTATATAATATTTTACGCAATTGCATTTCAATAAGTAAACTACATTCTTAGAATGATAGGTAATAAACTGCTTTATGTTATATTTTTATCCCTCAATTTCAAATTGGACTGTTTTACTCTTTAGATTAGGAAGTAAGGTATGTTTGCACATCTGGCAAAATCCACATCTATGGAAGCCTTTTGTGTTAATCTGAACACCTATTTTTTTCTCATGTAGATCGCCCTTAACCAAATTGTCTCTTAGGATTCTTGCTTTCCGGACAGATTTGGGTTATTCTGGGTTTGTGGTCCTTTTAAAGTGTCTTTTTTTCAGGATGCCCCATCCTTTCTCTCTCTTCATATTTTTTGTGAATTATATCTTGTAAAGAATGTCCATTTTATATGTTTGTATCCTTTTTAATCATGAATTTGACACTTATTTTTAATAGATTGGATCTACCTAACTTCAGGAATTTTTTTTTAGCTTTTCCTACTGTCATTTCTTAATTCCTTTCAAATTGAATGAACATTTTCTTCATATGTGAATTTAATACTGAGTCTTCAATGCAATATTTTTTTTAAATGGACGAATTGTCCATAAGAGCTATTTTTTATCCAATTATAGTGATGTTCACTAGAAGCAGGTATACATGAATTTGAATCCGTGGGTTTGTTGTATGTCTTAGTGAAAATACATCCTTCTTTTATATATACCATCAGATCCAAAAACAATTACGCTTAAGTTACTGATTTTAAAGACTAATTCTATATTGGAAGTATGATGATTTAAGTATTTACGAAAATAATCTAGTGATTCTCTTTCCTCTCCATATAAATGCAATGTCATCAATATATCGATACCACATGTCCAGGTTTACCCCAAGTGGATTGTTTTGCCAGATTGCCAACTCCTTCCAATATCATCATCATTTATTTATATAGCGCCACTAATTCCGCAGCGCTGTACAGAGAACCCATTCACATCAGTCCCTGCCCCATTGGAGCTTACAGTCTAAATTCCCTAATATAGACACACACTAACACACAGACACAGACAGACACTAGGGTCAATTTTTGATAGCAGCCAATTAACCTACCAGTATGTTTTTGGAGTGTGGGAGGAAAACGGAGTACTGTGAGGCAGAAGTGCTAACCACTAGGCCACTGTGCTGCCCCATAAATAAGTTGGCATCACTCACAGTAAACCCGGTCCCCTATGCTGTCCCTAATTTTTGCAAATATTATTTATCATTAAATGGAAAATTAATATTAAGAATGAGTGAAATATCCTAAATAAGTAAATTTATTAAATTAATGTCAATATTTTCTTTACATGAAAAGCGTTCAGTGGCTTGAATACTGAAATTGTGTCTTATGATAGTATAGAGGACCATACATCTTCAGTGACCAGTAAACAATCTGGGTTCCATACAGTCTTATCCAATTTGTTTAAAAAATCTTCAGTGTCCTTTAGCTATGATTTTTGTATTGTGACTAATGTTTATAGATGCACATCTACAAATTCAGACAAATTTGTAGTAATACGATTCCCTTCTGCCACAATTGGTCTTCCGCAGGAGGGGAGGGGGTATGCTACCTTTGTGAATCTTTAGTAATATATAAAGAATTAGGATTGAAGGATTCTGAACCTCTTTACATTTTTGTACATTTGTAGTCAAAACATTACGTGTTTTATATTAATGTATGATGCAGTTTAGTTTTTTTTGGATAAGGTCAAAAGGATCTTTTTTGATCTTTACATATGTATCTTTATCATTTAAGAATCTGTATACTGTCTCTTCATATTTTTCCTGGTCCATTGTGAGCACTAGCTCAAAATAGGATAGAAGGTTCATATCTGTTGGATTAAAAAGTCTGTGCCACATATAAACAAAGAAGGTTAATTTATCTTATCCTTCAGCTGAATCACAGTAGGTTTCAACCTCTAAAAAATATAGACCTATTTTGCAACTATAGTAAACTTGACTGTGTTTCTTGTGCACTTCTACTACTTGAGTTACACCTGTTTTGGGCTCTAACACTTTTTTGGCAGATAGAAGTACTGTTCATAGAATAGTTTTCTTATGACTGGTATATTGTTAATAAATAACTCACAATTTCCTACAACATAAGTTGAAATTAACAGCAGTATTTGGTCTTCACATTTTTTGGGGTAATATACAGAACCTTTGTTTTTCATTCTGAATTTAATATTGTATATTGTTTTGAATCAGAAAATTAAAAGAAATTATATTGACAAAATTATTCATAGCTTAGACTTAATATTTGGTAGCACAGCCTTTGGTCAAAATAACTGCAATCAAACACTTCCAATAGCCATGGATGAGCTCCATGCACCTCTCTACTGTCAGTTTGGTCTAGTCATGTGCAAACTGCTCAAGTTCTCCCATATTTGAAGAGAACCTTCTCTGAAATGTTATTCTATATCTGTCCACATGTATTCTATGGGATTTAGATTAAGCCATTTGAGGACAGTCATGCATCTTCTCATTTTGCTTTCTGTAAAAAAAGGGATGATGTAGTATACCAATAAAGCTCTAATTTGGTCTCTTCTGTCCACAGGACATTCTTCTAGAAGGAAATTTGGTTATTCAGGTGTGTTTTGGCAACCACCTGTTCAGACAGGTAAATCCAGGGACAAGCAAAAGGTCAGGTAACAAGAGGTCAATAGTAGAATAAGGCAGCACAAGAACAGGCTTCACGAATTCAGCAAACGCTATAACTGTCGGCCTAGTGGTTAGCACTTCTGCCTCACAGCACTGGGGTCATGAGTTTGATTCCCGACCACGTCCTTATCTGTGTGGAGTTTGTATGTTCTCCCTGTGTTTGCGTGGGTTTCCTCCGGGTGCTCCGGTTTCCTCCCACACTACAAAAACATACTAGTAGGTTAATTGGCTGCTATCAAAAAATTTACCCTAGTGCCTGTCTGTCTGTCTCCCTCTCTGTCTGTCTGTTTCTGTGTGTGTGTGTGTGTGTGTGTGTGTGTGTGTGTGTCTATATTAAGGAATTTAGACTGTAAGCTGAAATGGGGCAGGGACTGATGTGAATGAGTTCTCTGTACAGCGCTGGGGAATTAGTGGCGCTATAAAAATAAATGATGATGATGATGATGACAGACTAAACACCCTGATAATGGTGGTCAATCTGAATGCTCCCTCTGGAGCAAGTCTCACACAGCTAATTGCTGTGTTGTGGCCATGTGACTGCTGATGAGACAGTAAGATGCTTCCAGCTAAAAGTATCCAGCGCAAGTTGGCAAGATTAGTGATGTGCCTCAAAACAGAAGGTCAGCTTGAATGTGTATTTCAGATGATTGTCCTGCTTTTATTATTTTTTTATTATTAATTTTTTATTATTATTATTATTATTACTATTAATTTTTATTTATAGGGCGCCACAAGGTGTCCGTGGCGCCGTACAGGGACAAAAACGAATTACAATACAAGGTGAGACAGCACAGTACAGTAAACATAAAGCACAGTAACTCAGTAAGCTCAATGCACAGCTACTGCTTCCTCTACCATTCGAACAATCCTGTGCTGTATTCTTCGATTATAATTTCTCTTTCCTATGGTATTAAACTTCTTAAAAACATTACATACATCTGGAAATAGAAACCTCAATGACTTTGGATATTGATTTGAAGTCTAGTCCATGCTTGGCTAGAATCTTCTGTCTGACCTCCTCACACAATACTGTGGGTTTCTTTCTATTCTCCATGCTCATTGCTGTATACACTATGACACAAAATAGGAAAATGAGTCATTATCCCTATTCAAGCTTGTTTCATTAATTATTTTTATATTGCAGGCACTTGCAAATCACCACAGGTAGCTTCTGTTCCAAAATAAAGGGGAAACACCTGCTTGTAAAACAAATTATTTCCGACTACATCTAAAAGGCTCCAATAACTTTGTATGGCCAGTCCAAGGATTTCTGTGTGGAATATGCTACAACTTAGTTAAATCTTCTGGATTTTGTGTTTTATTCCACTGCAAACTAAAGAAATACATATTTAGATACCATTTTTTTTCATTTTAACATTTTTTTTGGAAGAAAATGTGCATTATTAGAAGAAATCTGCAAAGGTACCAATAATTTTGCCCATCTTTGTATTTTAGACCTGCAACAGAGCTGAATTTTGGACACTCCTTTTGTTCCTGCTGTATAGTTTTTCCACCACTCTCAAGGTGGAGCCTCTGTCTCTAGACTTCATTGGACATAGTAACTGGATCGCGTCGCTGGCCATGCAAAATTCATGATGTTGGAGTTAGATAAAGATGGATTTTTTTTTACTGTAATTACTGCATAAAACTATGTAAAGCAAAAATACATCATTTAATCTGAAAATGATAGCCTGATTTATCTGTATGTTTGCATGTACTAGAATAAATGAAAGCTGCCATAATACTTGCATTTAAAAGTACAAATAATTCCTGCATAAATCATAAATTCCAATGGGAAAGTGTCCGTAGTGGCAAAATCATTGAAAGACGTGGTAGAATGCTTCCATTTACTGAGCAATTATAATTATTTACCTTTTATTTTTAAGCACTTTATAGACAATATTTAATCATTCATGTCAGTCCCTACCCTGGTCGAGCTTAAAATTGGTATTCCATATCACACAAATGCGTGTTAGATTCAATTTGATCAGAATCTAATTAACTAATCAGTATGTTTTTTGGAATGTGAGAGAAAGAGATTGTGCCTCATATTTACATGTTTCTTCTCTTTCATTTTGTGTTTCACATTATTTCCATGTATTGGGTGCACCAACCATCATTGAATATGAATTTATAATGATTATATAATTACATTTACAGGTATTGTGACTACCTGGTGCGGTGGAGCTTCTTGCAGTATTGTTACTCTTTGATTGTCATTTCATCACCTCTTTGTTCTTATCCACACAGCACAGGATTCTTATAAAGTATTAGCCAGTATTTAAGAGGATTAGGACCCTGAATAGTAACTATTTACAATGTCGTCTTTTAGTATCAGTCAAGATTTCTGTAATAGACAAGGAAAATTGCTTAGAGACTCAGAAGTTAATTTTGAGGATGATAATTCTAGATTTAACATAGATGGGAATGGCTGGTCAGGTTACCTATCAGAGTTGAGAAATGTTTTTACAAGCAAACGAAAACTTTCTGGAACAAAAACAATGTTTAATAACTACCTCAAACAAAATATGGCCCCTAAAGGCCTACAGCCTAAAATGTTTCCCAAATTTGAACTAGCTAATTTAGAACTTAAAAAAGAGTGGAAGATTATCCTAACAAGATGCTCCAACGACCTGATGAAGGTCTTAATAAAACAGGACAATATGAATCAATATGCTGGTGAAATAACTCAACTTGGAGATAAATTGAAAACATTTAAGGGTCTGGAACAATTCCAGAAAGCCTATAGCAAAATCAAGTTAGAACTTAATGAATTTGAAAATATGATTGTGGATAAAAAATGCAAAAAGTTCTCACGAGATAAGAATGATTATGCCCATAATAGAATATTTAAGAGGGATATACAAAAATTGAAAAAAAACCATAATTCATAAGGGGGAATTCAATTCCCCCAGAAGTGCCACTGCATTATAGATATTACCGTTATTATGGTAATATTAAGCAAATAGGCAGCGTTAGAACTACCGTTATAATGGTAATTACACACAATACTACCATAATAATAGTAATAGTTTTAGCACGGCGGTACTTCAGGGGCAATTGAAATGACCCCATATAGTACCTGGAATCCTCAGAAAATGAAATGTCAGATATCCCCCCTAGTGGTAGGGACCGTCTCCAGTATACAAGATCTTCTTTAGGGAGAGGTCTAAGGCACCTGGATGGAGAGGGAGATATGAACGTAAACCAATACTAAGGGGGGGGCACAAAACCCAACAAATACAAAAAAAGAAAACAAATGGAGGGACAGGAGGGTCTTCAACCGTATCGGAGGATCAACAGATGCCCCAAATATTAGACAATACTTTAAGAACTTTCTAACAAACAACTAGGTTCCATTCATAAAGAGCTATTGAGTCGAGGCTTAACGTTTTCTCCTACACGGTTCTTTGACTGTTTTGAATGGGAAAAGGACCTTAAGTTGTTTATAAGGAAATTACTACTGAAAAAATTCTTTGGTAAGAAGAACATAGATAATGAACAACTAGATCAGATCTTGAATGAAGATACTAACATGAACCCGGGTGAAGTTATTTTTGAAATAGAAGAAGAAAGACACCTTATTGAAAGTAGAAGAATTAAACAAATCTGCTTGTGATGTCAATCTAACACAACGACATAGCAGTCAATCCCAACAACTCAAGAAGAATTTGACATTCTCTCATGATATATCAATCTGTCTACAGATTAAGATATATAGGGATTTGGTACCAAAAGATCTAGATGCACTATGTATGAAAAAGGGGATAAAGAGAAAAAATTCAACAACAATTTGAATAAACAAAAACTCAATGTCCTCTGTGAAATTGAAAGTTGGGAGGACACTGTGATTAAGCCATCGGATAGGGGGGCAACCTTGTATTATGGCCTATTTCTAAATACACAGCAGAGATATTGAGACAACTAAATAACAAACATTGCTATAAAAGGCAGATTTTTAATCCTACAGCAATTTTTTTAATAGCATACAACAATTTACTTAATAATGTATTTAGAAATGGTGTAATATTAAAACAAGATTATGAGTACCTCCAAGTTGAGAACCCGAAGGTATCGACTTTTAATGCCCTACACAAGATCCACAAAAGTAAATATAATCCTCCTGGGAGACCTATAGTGTGGGGGTAGGGAGTTTAAAAGAGAATGCCAGTAAATTTGTAGATGCACATTTGCAGAAATTTGTTACATGTTTACCTTATATATACAAGGGATACCCTTGAGGTGTTATCATAAATTAAAGAAATAATGGTCAACAAGAATACCAGACTGGTGTCATATGATGTTGTGTCTCTTTATACGAACATCTCTCATCAACATGGAATCAATGCAGTACAATATTTCCTTAATATGGATGTCAAAAGTGATTTCAATGATTTCATCATATCAATTTTGGAATTTATATTAACTAAAAATTACTTCACAATCCAGACGAATGAATTTGTTGACAGATATTCCAAAATTTGGAAAATTAGGGAATTTGTCAATTGTAACTCAGCATGAGTTGTTTACTGTATCAGTTGTCCCAATAAATTACAATATATAGGTATGACAACTAGGCCATTTAAAAGGAGACTTTTAGAACATTAAAACACCCTCAAAGATAAAGCAAGACTAAAACCACTCACTACTGTAGCTAAACATTTTTTACAGTTTCATGAGGGTAATCCGGATTTGGTAAAAGCCTTTGTGATGGAGAAAGTAACCCTAGGCATTAGAGGTGGAAATCTCCAACAGGAATTATTGAAAAGAGAATCCAAAGAGATTTTTCTGATTAATAGCCTTATACCTTATGGATTGAATAATCATATTAATTATACAGTTTTCATTTGATGCAAATTTTAATACAGAATATTATGTGTTGTTAAGTTAATTCCCCTGATCTTAACATATACATGGATTTATGCTAAGGGTATACATAACGGCTGATTGTGACATAGCTCATGGATACTGTATAATACTATATGCTGACAATCAACTAATATACATATTTTGGGTGTTATTTTGGAGTTAGTTTTAGGTTCAACATATTTTGTCATTCATCAATTCATTTCTTCTTATGATGTCACTAGTTTATTTAATAATTTTATCACAGTTTTCCATTTTATTAGAACATTTTATTAATTCAAATTCACATTATGTGTTTTCCGTAGCGTATTTTCCTATGGTACATTTTTCACTTGCTATTCAATATAACTTCATTTTTGTTATTAGTGTGTGTTTAGTTTCACTTTATATGGATTAATCCGCTTAAAGTATTGCTAAGTACCGCAATCCATTTAATTCTCTGCACAATTTATGGTTGAGCGTTTTAATTAAAATTATTCCATTAGCCTAGATATGTAATATTATTTAGATTATATCTTTTAGCATTATATAGAAAGGACTTCTATGATTTTTCTTTGGACTTCTAATATTTTTTTCTATGATATTGACTAAACATTAAATATAATCAAGCATTCTCCATGTACTTTTATACAGTACTTTTTAATTGAGCTGGCATATGGCCAGGATATTGCCTTTTTTACTTATTTACCTGTTTATTTAATAGACGGGATTATCTGTTCTAATCATTGTGTATATTTATTAAAATATAGACGATTCTGCACCAGTTACAAGAGCCCAATATCGGGTTGTAAATCACTACTAATACCTGATTGATTACGTGTGATGACAATCATAGAGCTAGGTTGTTAAGAATATGATTGGCTGGCTGAATGTGACATCAGCTTAAGGGGTGTTTTTTCACTATAAAAGAACTGTCAGTGCATTACTTCGGCTTGCTGGACAAAGCAAGTATGCGAAATGCGCGGCAGGATTCGCCTCGCTATGCTTATTTAGAGGAATCTCCAACTAATGAATTTAGAGACCATTCCGATTATTATTATTATTTTTATATATATATATATATATATATTATAATTGTTATATAGGAGTAGTGACTAACCCTAAATCGCTATTAATAGAGAAGGAGGAGGTGTCTATCATATAGAGGCAGCTTTACTAGTGCAGCAGGAGATATAGGACATACCTTAGTGTTATTTACAAACTAAGATTCGCAACTGATTTGCATACTAAAGATATCTGTTCTCATCACATAGCAATGAATTATAAAGTCTATAATAAATGAATTATCATTCAAAGTGTAAGAGTGTTAATAGCTAAACCACGTTTAAAGGAGAACATGCTAGTGAGGCTGATGATGTAATTTAATTAATGTTATATCAATACTAGGAATGGTGTGTCTATAAAATTATATGTTGCAAGCAACAAAAATCGGAGACCTCTTTTTCATGAGTAAAGTTCATTGAAATAATATATTTTTATTACAGCATTATATAGGAGTGTTTAGTATTATAACACCCATTAACACAGCGAGACGTGGCAGTCTCTCTGCCATTTTAAAGCACTATGTTTTCACTGTCACAAATTTTGCTGTAAACAATACAGTGATTTTTAGGGAATCCTCTCCTCCTTTTAGAATCATTACTAATAAGATACTTTCATTAGTCACAGAGTCCCCCGTATTTACATGTTTCCTCTTTTTTATTGTGTGTTTCATATTATTTTTATTTATTAGGAGCACCAATCATCTTTGAATATGGATTTATAATGATTATAAAATTACATTTACGGGTATTGTGACTACCTAGTGCAGTGGAGATTCTTGCAGTAAGAAAGAGGAACAGCCAGAGACAACTGACTAAAACATGGGCAGCACATAAAATTCCACACAGATAATGCCATGGTTGGAATGGAACAGATGGACAGAATGCTAAATAACAGTGCCACCATGGAGACCCAAAACTAATTATTCTTGTTTTATATGGTTCTCCCAAGACAATTCTTTTTATTCCATCTGTGAGGAAATGAGGGGTTAATTTTTAAACCATAATTGTTGTATCACATTTTCTTCACATTAATGTTAAACACTAGAAAGAATTGTTAGAGACAATGCTTTGTTTACTACAGATATGCAACTAAGTATGTGATTTATGCATAATCATACATGGGCCTCAGACTAAGTAAACTGTAATCTTTAGAAGGAGTATGTATTTTCTATAATAAAGGGACTTTTGTATATGTTTGTATTGAATGTTTATTATTGTCAGAGTAATATCTGTCTGCTGGACAGCAACATTCAAGGCTAATATACTGGATAATGCCATCACCGGTGATTAGCTTTTGAGGTATTGGGACAATGCTTTGGGCTAATTTCTTCTACAGTGAGTGAATAGACATTACCCTGGATGAAGGGAACCAAAATGCTATACTAGGCAGGTACCAGAGCAGTTGTGAGAGTGTGTTTGGAAGTGGCTAAGAGTTTTAATTTGTGAAATTAACCCTGCTTCAGGGAAGAGCGTGACCAGCTAAAAGGGATCGGATTGTTGCTGCGAACACTTCTATTTTCTTAGGATTGTTGTGCTTATTAACTAAAGGAAAAGACATCGTAAACTTGGTGAAACTTTGTGCCCACCTAAGAAGCAGTGTGACAGATAACCTTGCTCCTATCAAGCTGGTAGAGGGGTGAAGATAGCGGAGTATGGACCACAGAACATCGTAACCAGTCGCTGAGATTTTCAACCTGGATGATTGAAACTGGAGAACTTTAGTGACTATTCGGAGACTGGCTCTGATAGGTCCTGTGGATTATATTGGCACGGATGGCCAGCATCTTTGAGATGGTAACCAATTAAAATATCTGGCTAGAGTGAGCGATGTTATGGTCCCAATGACCAAAGGTATTGAACATTAGGTAGCAGTAAACCACTGAATTTTATATATAGAAGTCTGAGTGTTGTTACATAATACAATATAGTTATGTTTTCATCTAACCTTTTTCCTGAATCATCTGAGAACCCAGTGTTACACCACCCAAAACAATTCAATCACAAATTATATTTTTCTATACATAACAGGATAATTAAAAATAGATTCATCTAACTGCTCTACGTTATTTGGCAACTAGAATGTATGGATATTATGAACTGAATAAAGTTCAGGTCCCATGGCTGTCCAGTATTTAATTTTGAAATGATGGTAGCCCTATTTATTTAGTATATTAAAAAGTTTTATACATACAGTATATTGTTTCACGTTTATTTATTTTTTTAAGTATAATGACCTTTAAATCATTACATCAAACATGCATTGCCTAGCAATGTACAAGTGCCCTTTTATTAAAAATAAAAATGTTATTAAAGAAAAATACAACCAATGTTTCAAGCAAAAGAATAACAAATGCATTATCAAAGAGTAAAGGGATGAAATGCTTATACAAGTTAGTTTAGTGTATTTCTAAAATATAAAATAGGATAATATAGTGGGACATCATATTGCTCCATCAAACAGTTATATAGAGCATACACTGTGTACTGGAAGCTGCTTCACTTCTTATTTCTAGGCAGTATTTCATGCATCAATAGCACATTTTGATTTATTTAAAATGACTTGTGATATTACAAGTTATTCATTTTGAATACAGAGAAGATTCTTGATTGAGCAAACATTAGCATCCTTTGTATGATGTTTAGAGGCAGTAAACAATGTTAAGAAATGGTAAAAATCTCCATTCCTAGTGAACATGGTAATTTTAGAATTGAATCTCTATTACAAATTTGTATTGCTTGTAACTTTTCCAGAAATCGTTAAAGCAGCTTTCAAATACATGAAACTGAGCATACAATGTATGCAAAATATATGCAGTAGATATATATACTGTAAAATGTTCTAAAGTAATTTGCATTATACACCAATGGAGCATAAAGCAAAACTGCTATTCCATCTGAAACCTGAAAGCATCAGTAATACATAAGGAATGTTTATATTCTTTCTTAAAGTGGTATGTGCTGCAAGATGCAGGCAATGAGGGGCATTGATTAAGGCGGTATAAGCTGGGTTTTTCATTCAAACATTCAAATTGTTAACTGATATGATTAGACTTGTGGGTAACCAAGAGAATAATCTGTAAGCTTTTACAAGACAAGTGTTTTTTTTAAGTTTTTTTTGAAGCATTGATCAGGACCCCATTCATTTAAAAGGTTCTGGTTGGTTGCATATGTAAGCTGTGTCAGGAGTGGGGGTTTTTTTAAAAAAAAAAAAATGCTCTGTCATAAATAATAGTACATATTGTTTCTCCAGCATTGATAATCTGCAGCTAATTGATGTACACTTCAAGGTAATTTGCAAAAATGTCAAAGGAAATGTGTTTATACTGGTCATGTTTAACAAAGCAACTAATGCTCAGATTAGTAGCAGAATCCACCAAAATCACTCATTTTTTGACCAATATGCAATGAATATACAACATATCTCTTTAATGCATTACTTGGCTTCTTAGTGTTGCATTGCTGACTCTCTTGAGTGGTATATGTGGGGGATGGGATAAAAGTGTTCCTAGGCTCATGTGTCTCTAGTTTAGGCACTTCCCACACAACAGACACCACAGCTGTGAAGGTGCCAAAGTTTAGAGAGAACTAGCAACAAAATATTGTATAACTTAACTATATTATCTCTTAAGGTTCTGCAAGGCACAAGCAGTGACATAGACACCATTCTAACTCACGTCCACATTCACCATAAACATAGGTTTATGGTAAAATATATATTTTAAACACAAATATATTCACTTCTACAGCTAACAAAATATTAAAACCACTAAATTTTTGGAGCAAGAAATGTAGCATTTTTCCCATTGATTCCATGTTATGCTGCCATTCACAATCTTCTGCTGAGACACCAGCTTCAGTTTGGAATATAGGCACAAGTCACTATATGCATACATCAGTCACAACATTAAAACCACCTGGTTTATATTATGTAGTTCCCCCTTGTGTCACCAAAACAGATCTGAGTTATTAAGGCATTTCCAAGAGCTGACTCCGCCAGTTTGTCTTCTTCCCATAGTGCATCCTGGTGTCATCTGTTCCCCAGTTAAATGACACACACACACCTCACCATCCACATGACATAAAAGAAAATATGAGTCATCAAACCAGGCCAACTTCTTCCATTGCTCCATGGTCCAGATCTGGTGCTGGCCCACTGTAGGCGGTTTTGGAGGTGGACAGGGGCCAGCATGGGCACTCTGACTGCTCTGTGGCTATGCAGCAAGCTGTGATGCACATATATTCTGACACCTTTCTATCATAGACAGCATTAACTTTTTCAGCAATTTGAACTACAGTAGCTCTTCTGGAATTGGACCAGTCAGGACAGCCTTCGCTCTCCATGAGCATCAATGAGTCTTGGTTACCATGACCCTGTCGTTGGTCGTCTTGGATCACTTTTGGTAAGTACTAACCACTGCATGCCAGGAACACCCCACAAGACCTGCCATTTTGGAGATGCTCTGACCCAGTCATCTTTGCATCACATATGTGTCCTTGTCAAAGTCGCTTAGATCCTTATGTTTGGCCATTGTTCCTGCTTTCAACACATTACCTTTATGAACTGACTGTTCATTTGCAGCATAAAATTTCCCACTGCTTGACAGGAGCCACTGTAACACGATAATCAATGTTAGTCACTTCACTTGTCAATGGTCTTAAATATATATATATATATATATATATATATATATATATATATATATATAGTGTCAAAAATGTATTTAATCCGAGGTTTCCAACATTTCAGTTACAAGCAAACTTTCATCAGGGATACCATACTTAGTAATGAGAAAAAATACAGCTATAAGTAGATATCAAGATAATGATAAATCACCCAGGTACAGAAACTTAGCGTGTACTTCCTCTATTTAGACCAATGACAGCATGCAGTTAGAATCGAGAATTGCAGAGTGAACATAACAATCAGAAAAAACATATTATTGCAGAGAAAGGAAAGATGTGGTAAGTGATGCGGGGACATCCCGTATGTGAAGTACGGAGTCAAGGTAACCAGAACGCTATGTGTAAAATAGGTGCCGAAACAAGAAATGAAGAAATAGAAAAAAGAGATACATAAGAATACAAGGAGACAACAGTTTAGACTAATGAAAACTAAATGCTATGTGAGACAATAAATAAAGGGAATGTCATACAGTAGTAAAGACAGAGCTGGATTAAGGCTCTGGGGGGCCCGGGGCACTTTAGGCAGGGGGGCCCCTATGATGTAACATGGTTATCATTTTAGACAAATACACAGGCAATGCAGTGTGCACTACGGTTAGGTGCACGCAGCTCTGCCTTTATGAGCAGTACAGTGTGGAGGGGGACATACCTCCCAACTGTCCTTGTTGTCGGACCCAATCCTGACTACACAAGACAGTCACCCAAATTCAGGACTGCCCGACTAGATTCAGGACAGTTGGCAGACTGTCCTGCTCTCTCCTACCTGTTCTTGTCACTCTCACCACCTGTGGCTGCTAGTTTCTCTAGTTGCTGCTTGCCTGGATCCTGGAAAGTTGGGGGCCCTATTTGGAAAAAAACATGGGTACATGAAATTTAGAAAATTCCAACCAGCCCCAGCATTAAATCAATAGTATTCCCATTTAATATATAAAAATATTTTCCTCCCTCGAAACAGCCCCAGCAATAAATTAAATGGCATTTACGTTTAAAAAATATAACCATTTTCCACAACCATCCTGGCATTAAATAATTCATATTTCACATTTAATAAAGTCTAATTTTCCCCAAACAGCCCGACATTCATTTATGAGCTTCCAAACCACCCCAGCATTAAATTTAAAGGTCCAATTACCCCATCTTAAATTGATAGCCCCCACTATTAAATTAAATTGCCCCACCATCACCCCACAAATAAAATAGCACCCATTAAATAAATAGCATCCACCTGCAATTCAAGATTAAATTAAGAACCCCCCTTCCCTCACACATTATATTAACATACTACCCCCCTCACACACACACATTATATTAACATACTACCCCCCTCACACACACATTATATTAACATACTACCCCCCCTCACACACACATTATATTAACATACTACCCCCCTCACACACACATTATATTAACATACTACCCCCCTCACACACACACATTATATTAACATACTACCCCTCTCACACACACATTATATTAACATACTACCCCCCTCACACACACATTATATTAACATACTACCCCCCTCACACACACATTATATTAACATACTACCCCCCTCACACACACACATTATATTAACATACTACCCCTCTCACACACACATTATATTAACATACTACCCCCCCTCACACACACATTATATTAACATACTACCCCCCTCACACACATAATATTAACATACTACCTCCCTCACACACATTTTATTAACATACTACGCCCTCACAAACACATTATATTAACATACTACCCCCAATAACTTTGCTCTATCCGCTCACTGTATGACCTTGTTTCTCTTCACAAATGGGACGGCACCTGTCACGTGGTGTTCGTCCCATGTGACACCAACAGCAGGCCACACATAGGGGAAGGGGAGGATGGATCATAAGAATCCAATACCAATGATAGAAGGTGGCTGGTCTCAGAGGAGGGGCCAGCCACCAAGTAATAGAGACTTGGGCCAGTGCAGGGACCAGACCAAAATAGTCTTTTCTCTGCCCGGCCCAACGGGCATATGCCCCCCAGCTCCCCATCCCAGAAAATAGCATTGATACTGCACATTAAAAAAAAAAAGAAACACTGATAAAATGACATCAGTTTTAAGTAATATATATATTTATATATATATATATATATATAAAATGATTAATAAAATAGAGGATCCTAAAACTTATAAGTTATAGGAACCTCTATTTTATTAATAATTATTAAAGTGATTACTCAAGCAAATATATATATATATATATATATATATACACACACATACACACACACACACATATATACATATACACACACATATATACACACATATATACATACATATACACATACATATACACATATACACACATATACATACATATACACACACATATATACATATACACACACATATATACATACATATACACACACATATATACATATACACACACATATATACATATACACACACACATATATACATACATATACACACACATATATACATGCATATACACACACATATATACATGCATATACACACACATATATACATATACACACACATATATACATACATACATTGATTTACCAGTCTTTGTCACTTCTCATGGAGTATGAGTCCATTAAGTCGTAACATGGGGCATTTGTATTGAACTACTGTCATACCGAAACTTTATAAACTTTTGTAACATAACTAAAATGACAGTTTTGAGTTTAATAAGCAACAATATTAAGTAAAATTGGCTGTAAAGAAGTAATAATAAATACTTCTTTAAAATTGAATGTGCTAAAAATATTGATATATCTGACTTTAACCAGTGTAAGTTTTGGGCACTGGGTTTAGATGCAGAAAAGAAGGATGTTTACCTTTTGCTGACCTTCTTTTTTCCTCCTGCTTGCTTGTACCATACTCCAAGTGAAAGTGTGATTCTGGAAGCCATGTGTAGCGCTGTAACCTCTTTTGGTATGGGAGGAGCTGCTGCACATGCGCAGCAGCTTAATTTCGGCCATCATGGAATGGCCTGATGTACATCAGCACCGCGGCTGCTGTACATCAGGCAAGCTGTCAAATTTTGTGGGGGCGGGGGGCGTGGCGGTATGCCTGCGTCAGGCGGGGGGCCCACAACCGCAGAAGCACTAGAATCGGATCACTGACAGGTGATCCGATCAGCGTGTGGCCGGCGGCGGGGGGACCTCAGAGAGAGGGGGGCCCGGGGCACGTGCCCCCTGTGCCCCCCCTTAATCCGGCCATGAGTAAAGATAGTTACTGAGCACAATAATATTGTCACACACTGTGCCCACAAGTGGGTCCTGGTGCACTTACCTGGTCCATGCAGGCACCTTCCTCGGAGCTGAACGCGCGACCTGGACATGGTGGCCGCCATCTTTCTTTTGGGTCTGTGCAAGCACAGACCCTTCTACCATCTATCCTATCTCCTCCTGATTGGTCCCCAGTGTATTTAAGGCACCTGTCATAGCAGTCAGGTGCCCGTTCTTTGTACACACACCATTGAAGTGTTTGAACATGGCTCCTGTGCACCCTCTCTCCATTGTTTGGCTCAACTCCCTGTTCCAGTGACTCTTCGCTCTGCTGTTCAGTGTCCCCTCCTCATGCTCAGCCTGTTGTGCAGTAATACCCTCTTTGCAGTACATCTCCATTGTTTGGCTCAACTCGCTGTTCCAGTGACTCTTCGCTCAACTGTTCAGTGTTCCCTCCTCATGCTCAGCCTGTTGTCCAGCGATACCCTCTCTGCAGTACATCTCCATTGTTTGGCTCAACTCACTGTTCCAGTGACTCTTCGCTCTACTGTTCAGTGTCCCCTCCTCATGCTCAGCCTGTTGTCCAGCGATACCCCCTCTGCAGTACATCTCTGATATTTGGCTCAACCCCCTGTTTCTGTGATTCATCGTTCGGTTATTTGCTCTTCACTTCCTCTTGTAGAAGTCTTTGCCCTGGGATTCTTCTCCACTACCTGTTACCTGTACTCTAGTCTACTAACGGGCCTTGTCTTGTACTCACCCAGAGAGCCACGACCGGTGGGGCAGTGACCGCTAAGTTCATACCTTTTGGTGAAGACAACCTGTCCCGTTAGACTCCGCTCCTTTGGGTAAGAGTAGTATCAATCTAGACAGACATGGGGGATCCAAGTTCTCATCCGTGCTCCGCTACAAATATGAACAAAAGGAACAACTACATATATGTCAATAGCAAATAGCAGATGATCCTTAATTACTAGTCCCAAACTAAAGAATGAGACAGAAACAACCTGTATCTATATATTGTGACAGAAGCACTGGGGAAGTTGTTAATGGCAGATATACAATACTGTGCAAAAGTTTTAGACAGGTGTGGAAAAATGCTACAAAGTATGAATGCTTTCCAAAATAGAAGTGTTAATAGTTTATTTTTATCAATTAACAAAATGCAGAGTTAGTGAACAGAAGAGAAATCTAAATCAAATAAATATTTGGTGTGACCACCCTTTGTCTTCAAAACAGCATCAATTCTTCTAGGTACACTTGCACAAAGTTTTTGAAGGAACACGGCAGGGAGGTTGTTCCAAACATCTTCGAGAACTAACCACAGATCTTCTGTGGATGTAGGCTTGCTCAAATCCTTCTGTCTCTTTGTGTAATCCCAGACATACTCAATGATATTGACTTCCACAACCTCACATTTGCAGCAGAGTTTGGCCGTTTCTCACCCAGTTTTAAACCTCCTATGCAGCTGTTTCTGTTTCAGTTAATGACTGTGTTTCAACCTACATATGAAAATGATGATCATTATCACCTTTTTGGTATGATTGGTTAATCATACACCTGAGTATTATCCTACAAAATCCCTGACTTACTGAAAGTGTACTTAGAAGAACTGATGCTGTTTTGAAAGTAGTATAAGATCCGGTAAACATTTATTGAGTATAGACACCCATCTCCATCACTGATCTAGTCAATGTCTCATTTTTTGACGTTTGGTAAGGTCTCAAATAAAATATTAAAAGTTAGCTTGGCACTGGAATATAATATAAACAACTGACCTTGGTGCTCGTCTCAAGCAGGGTACAGCTCTCCTTCTAATATATATGTATATATATATATATATATATATATATATATATATATATATATATATATATATATATCTCCAGAGTGGCACTCAATGATTTAAATGAAGCAGATATGGTACCAAAAATCCACTTAATTTGTGGTTTCAAATTTTTCAGGGATAGCATACTTTGTAATGAGAAATATAGAAAAATATAGCTACAGGGATTAATTCCCAAATTGCATGGTATTGCATTCCACTTCTTCTTACCTTCTGAGGCATTACTTGGGCACTGTGGCTCTTCCTATTGCTCTAGTCGCTAGGCACTCATTGCAGGAGTGAGCATGGTAACTGATATGGTAAGAGTAGCAGACACATGAAAACAAGAGTACTTTCTCTCACTCTCCTATTCCTATTTGTCTCATACTATAACTGTGTTTGTTCCAGTGATGAGTAGCCAGTAACTGGAGTGACAGGGGTGAGGAGAGAACCTCATAGCTACCACTCCCAAGATGGTGCCACCTGAAACAAAGTTACCACCTCACCTCAGGAACAGTCCTGGGTTTGCATTTACACAATTTGGAACATGGATAAAGGTAAACACAGTTTTTATATTGCACAGTGGAACAAACTTTGAATGCTATGTACTGTGTTTTCTTGCATCCATGATCCAATCAGCTTCTGCAATGAACGTCATGCATGCAGTGCATAAGTTGTACATAAGGGTATTTGACTCCTATACCAAATGTCATACATTTTTAGTTCAATATGCATTAGAATGTAGCTCAAACTTAATCTGTTATATATACAGTATATATAATTTTTATTAGAGTTTAAGAGCCCTGATTTCCCATTTGACTCATACTTTATTTCATATATCAGGTTTTTTTCCTTTAGTTTACCACTGATATAACCTTGTTTTGTATGACCAATTGTAGTTTGCAGGTCTTTTAAAACAATATATTTTTATAAAGGTTTAATCTTTTTTCCCATCAGAGTGTTTTCAATTGTGTACCATTGTTGTGCATGCTCCCAAATGTACTATACCTTGACTTCTACCTGAAATAGTTTGTGAATCAGCCTACACGATCAATAACAGAAACAAATAAGCCGTGTGCAATTAAATTAGAGACAGATACAATTTAAAACTCCTTATGCAGCTATGAAAACAAAAGAAAACCTTCCATGTTTCAATTTAAACAAAATAAAACATCATGCGCACACACATAACTGAGGAAATGTAATTCACTCATAATAGTATTATACCAAATAAATTCTATTTTTTCCTCTTACTATTCTTCATTGTATGGTATTAATGTAGCACATGTACTTTATAACATGTTATTTCAATGAAAACATAAAAAATAAGGTTAGTTCACAAAAAAATATTAATTATTTTATGAAAATACACTGATCAGCCACAACATTAAATCAACTGCACAGTGAAGTGAAGAACATTATCTCACTACGAGGGCACCTGTCAAGGGGTGGGATATATTAGTCAGTAAATCAACAGTCAGTTTTTGAAGTTGATGTGTTTGAAGCAGGAAAAATGGGCAGGAGTAACGATCAGAACAACTTTTTAAAGGGCCAAATTATGATGACTAGCTGACTGGGTCAGTGCATTCCCAAAATGGCAGGTCTTGTGAGGTGTTCCCAGTATGCAGTGGTGTGTACCTATCAAAAGTGGTCCAAGGAAAGACAACTGATGAAAAGGCAAAGATGAGTCATTGGTGCCCAAGACTTATTGATGTACATGGGAAGCGAAAGCTAAGCTATCTGAGAACTTTTGAAGGAACGAGGGGGACCTGCACAATATTAGCCAGGTGATTTTAATGTTGTGGCTGATCAGTGTATGTAGCTGTGCTATTTTAAAATCCAAATCCATTCCTCTCTAAGTTTCAAATCATATTTTGTGATTTCAGCTCATTCACAGTTCACATTTTTTTTTAAAAAAAAAACTTTAAAAATGTACCTTTACATTTTTGAAAGTAATTAAAGTTTTTTGCAATGTCACTTGCATATTTTTGCACAAATGTACCCATCTTATTTGGAAAAAAATACTAATGTGGGACAAGATTGCTGTACTTGTGGAAATGCAAAATTTTGCATGAGCAGAGATGAGTACATACCAAGCAAAGTGCAGGCTAGGTACATACTGTAATTAGTGTGGTATGGCATTTACCACAACCTAGAGCAGAAAACTCAGGGGGGCGTGTCAATTCTGAAGAGAGTGAGAATTGGGTCACGGCCACTCTGACTGCCACAGTGATTAGTGACAATGACAATCAGATAATTTTTGATCCGCTCCTTACTCAGATCATCACGCCCACCTACGTCCCTCGGGTGTCAGAATAAAAGCCACCTTTTGTATGTGCTGCAGATCTTAGATCCATTCCTCTCATCTCCGCTCCCTGCCTGCCCCCTATTGCTCTCTTTCTTTCCCGCTCTCCTCTATCTCCTACCCTTTCCCTCTCAATTTCTTTTTCCCCTCCCAAATCAGAGACCACAGTGAGCTGGTTGGGGAATGACTTGTCCCTGAATAAACCCACCATTGCAAAATACTAATCTAGCTGGAGAGCAAGTAAATCTTTTTTTTGTGGTATCAATGTTGTGTAGGTCTGAAGGGGATACTAATGATATTTGGGGGCTGGAGGGGGTATTAATATTGGTGTTATATTTTAATATTTTCTGGGAGATGGGGGCTTTAATTTTTATGTGGTGGTAGGTTGTGTGATATCAATGTAATTTTGTGGGCTCGTTGTGTTGGGGACTGTTAATATATTTGTTACTCCCCACAATTAATGTAGACAATGTATTTTAGAAAGGATTACACATTGTACATGGGTGCATACTTAACTCACCCCCTTAACAATAGCGACAATGCTTTTCTGCATGCTCAATGATGACATTAGCTGCAACCGCCTTCTTGCTTCATCTTCATTGGCGGCTGTCTGGATGAAGAGGAGTCGTCATCGGGCAGGGTCGGGAACCAGCTCCTTCTGAATAGTCACGTTGGGGTGAGTCTTGTCAGGGTAGTCAGCATCAATATGCTGACTACCATCGCATGCTTCACTGTAGGGAAGGTATTGGCCTGGTGATGAGCGGTACCTGGTTTCCTCCAAACATGACACCTGGCATTCATGCCAAAGAGTTCAATCTTTGTTTCATCAGACCAGAGAATTTTGTTTCTCATTATCTGAGTGTCCTTCAGGTGCATTTTGGAAAAATTCAGGCGGCTTGCCATGTACTTTTTACTAAGGAGTGGCTTCCGTCTGGCCACTCTACCATACAAGCCTGATTGGTGTATTGTTGCAGAGATTGTTGTCCTTCTGGAAGGTTCTCCTCTCTCCGCAGAAGAATGCTGTAGCTCTGACGGAGTGACCATCGGGTTCTTGATCACCTCCCTGACTAGTGCCCTTCTCCCTCAATCGCTCAGTTTAGACGGCTGGCCAGCTCTAGGAAGAGTCCTTGTGGTTCCGTACTTCCTTAATTTACGGATGATGGAGTCCACTGTGCTCATAGGGACCTTCAAGAAACAGATATTTGATGTACCCTTCCCCAGATTTGTGCCTCGAGATAATCCTGTCTCAGAGGTCTACAGACTATTCTTGTGATTTCATGTTTGGTTTGTGCTCTGACATGCACTGTCAAGTGTGGGACCTTATATAGACAGGTGTGTGACTTTGCAATCATGTACAATCAACTGAATTTACCACAGGTTGACTCCAATCAAGTTGTAGGAACATCTCAAGGATGATCAGTAGAAACAGGATGCAACTGAGCTCAATATTGAGCTTCATGGCAAAGGCTGTGAGTACTTATATACATGTGATTTCTTAGTTTTCTATTTTTAATAAGTTTTCAAAAATCTCCAAAAAAATATTTTCACGTTGTCATTATGGGGTGTTGTGTGTAGAATTTTGAGGGAAAAAAGGAATTTATTCAATTTTGGAATAAGACTGTAACATAACAAAATGTGGAAAAAGTGAAGCACTGTGATTACTTTCTGGATGCACTGTAGTTCTATTAAGTAAATGTCTTTCTGGTCGTCGAGCAAGAGGCCCAGCACATCCCCTAGTGTGGTGGTATGCCATAGAGCAGCAAGAAATCGAATTGCATTAGTGACTTTTGTGTTGAGTGGTAAGTGTCCCCCAAGTGCACAGTACTGGTAATATAAGCAAATAGCAGTAATGAATGGAGGAAATTGAGGTATCATTAGGTGATGAGACATGATAGCACATGCCCAGTTCAATTATTTAAGATTGTGACATACCATGTATCATTTTAATGCTTGCTACATTTATTTTTGCATTGAATTAATCAATACATGCATGGAAATATATATTTAAAAGAAAGGGAATCAAATTAAGGTGTTAGGTAATAAAATGGGAAGAAAATAAAAGGGCAGAGACCTTGTTCTCAATCACAGGATCAAATGAGAAGAGAGTACATGGATTGGCAGACAAATAATACTCTTGTGGATAAAATTATTTTTGCCCTTAATGTGACAGGTAGGATAATAGGCAGGTACAGCAGAAATGGTTGTTTTCATTGTAAAGCTAAGGAGGGAATTGAAGATACTCAATATTTTATATGTTTAAAATTAACATGTAGCAAAATGTGATCTAGAGATATTGTTTTCATTATGTGTGCTAATGTTGTAGTTGGCAATAATATGAAAGGTAGTGCATTGCAGGGGCTGATTTGTTTATTTCAATTGTGTTTCTTTACAGTATGCTTCAGCCAGGTGTGTACATGAGATAGATGTTATATGAAGAGTAATGATTTTAAAATAGAAGTTAAAGTTTGCATATTAACAGATTTTAAGTCTGGGTGCATGATCTTTTTTGAAGACATAACCACATGGAATTGAGAGATTGCATGACACAAAATTAACATTCAGCAGATGGTAAGGGGAGTTGGTAATGTTATAAGAATAGAGACAGTTGAAAATGAGATATTAGTGTGAGATAATTAGTAAACTGGAAGAGCATTAAGGAAGAGGTTACCAAGAAGAAGTGTTGAAAAGAAATAGTTAATGGAAAGAGCTAGACTAGGTACACACTACAGTTTTTTCAGCCAATTATCAAGCCAATCACACTATAAATGAACGTTCATCCCGATACCGCATTAGTATGTACGTTCCAACGATGAAAGATTATCGTTCCAAAGCACATTGCATTGTTTCAATTGATTTTTAAACTAAACTAAAAATCTTGTTCAATGATGGAACAATGTTGTTCCAATTCTGCAGTGTATATGCACTCGGGACTGGTAGTGCCAATAGCTCTCTATGGACCGTGCAGAGTCACAATCTTTTCAGTCGATGTTTATGACAGATGAAGAGCCCAGATCTGAAGGTAAATCTTTCAAAATGTGTTTAGTGTGTACACATGAATCTGCATGACTTTATGTTTTTCAGTCATTGGTAAAATGGTTAACTATATCGCATCGGGAGAAATTTACAGAAAATTTACAGAAAATTTCTCCTGATGCGATATAGTTAGCAACTTTACCAGTGACTGAGAAAAAAAGTCCAGATCAGCATGTCGATTTATGCGTACACACTAAGCATGGACACTGCCAGTTCTGAATACATACACACTGCAGAATTGAAACGTCATCACTATCATTGAACGTGATTTTTTTTAAAAAAAAAAAATCATACGATATGATGCACTTTGGAATGATAATTATTCATCGTTGGAGCGTACACACTAATTTGATATCAGGCCGAATGTTCGTTTATCGTGTGATTGGCCCGATAGTCGGCTGAAAAACCTGTAGTGCGAATATGGTTTTAAGCTTGTTTTACAGTAAGGAATATGTAAAGGGAGATGGGAACCTCGCTGCAGGCGTTGGGAATTAATTTACCATAATTCCTTGAGTTCATAGGAATGTGAAAAAAGAGAGAACAAGCTACTAAGAACACAAGAAGGGAGCATATAAACAGCAGACGTAAACCAACAAGAATACCTAAAACCATTAAATGTTTATGATAGTTTAATCAACTCATACAACAAATACATAAAAAACAACAACTGTTTAGTAATAGTAATAGGATGTTGTTTGTTATCACTTGGGATTATTTACTGTAATAATAACTACCACTTTCTAATCGCTAAAGAACAATAATATTTTACTGCTCATTAATTATAACTTACAACAAGGAGCACTAACTCTGCAATGAAATAGCCTCTCTATATATTAATTTTCTATCATAAGCAATACGCTCCTTGACAATAAACTGTCTTGAAATCAACACATTCATTACAAGATGTCAGAAGTGCACAAATCTCTGTGTTTATCATTAACTTCACAGAAGTTGCTGATGTGAAATGTCTGCTTATAATTTATATTTTACTAATAAGGTCCATTCTAGACTAAGGTTGTCCAAATCATTATTCACACAGCTAAAGCATCATAGATCCTCTAGACAGGTTTTAAATTGAATGTTGAAAATGTAGCGTATCCAGGAATTTTTAAACTATCCACATAATGCAATGCCTTGCTTCTCATTTTTGTTTTTCTTACTTTTCATTTAATAGTATAACAATTTTTTGATGGTCGTTAACTTGATTCTGCCACTATTGATAGACACAAATAAAGTTAAAATGTTGCAGTCAAAGTTTATTTGGAAACATTTTGATAGAAAGCACAGATTTCTTTTCAAGTATAAATTATTAGCAAAATATATATCCTAATCATGCGACACTGCTATATCAGCATATTGTACTAGGTCTACCTGGTAACCAGGGACAGATTATAAACTTTGCATTATAGGTACATGCCTACAGATTTTGGTCTTATTGAAAAGTAAGCTTTTTCAGTAATATCCACATGTTAATGCTGCAGCCACTCCTTACTGCTGTCCTCTGTCTCCGGTCCCCAATACCATTTTTAATATAGTTGGTTACTGTGCAGACTTGGCTGTTGTAAAGCAAGGATATCAATGTACACTTTCTTTTCATGTTCTTGCTTGCTGCAAACTGCATTTTGGAATGTGCCCTGATGAAGTGGCTAGAATCTCACAAAGTGTGTGGCAAGTTTTAAGATTGCATTCAGAGAGCAACATGAACAATAGACCATGATTAAGGATTCAGTATTGTTGCCAACCTTCTATTGTTGCCCTCCGGTAGATCCCAGAGGGGGTGTGGTGGGAGGGCAGAAGAGGGGGGGATGCGGCGAATCACGTCTTTTAGGCTCCCTATGGCCAGGTTGCCGGAGAATTCCCTGCTCTCCCAGGAGTCCAGGAGACCAACCCAGAATTCAGGAGTCTCCCAGACTTTCCAGGACAGTGGGCAATTATGGAGTTTAGGCCAGCCTAGGCTATTATGCTTATAGTGCCCCTTACCTTTCACGACACTCCAATAGGTAAAAACTAACTCATGCTTACTTTAAAGTCAGGTTTCCTTCATCCCCCCACCAATGTTTAAGTTAAGTTAAAATGTGATGGTGGAGGGGACTGTCATGCTTGAATCTGTCTCCATCCTTGTCTCTACTACTCGCTTATCCTCAAGCGCCAGCACCAAGATGATTCTTTACCATGGGAATTCATCAAGATTAAAGCCTAGCTACATTTTTCGTTAATGTATTTTTTTCTTTGGAAAACAACTATATTCTTATATTTTAAAATGATTTTCAGTTTATACCTCTCCCTATCACAATTTTAAATTCCCCAAAATTGTACTCCCCTCATAAAGTCTTGTGTCCTAAGCTGCCGCCTAGCCAACATATTGGATAATCAGGCCCTGGGGAACAACATCTACTGATTCTCTCTGGTACTGCAGATCAGGATAGAATGTAAACCTGTTATCTCTGTTCTCCATGTGAGTGAACCATTTGTTTCTGAAATTGTGACTGATATATCAAAGATGATTACGAATGAGGAGTAACTTATCATGTGAATTAAACACTGATTATTGAAACCTATATATTAGAAATATATCAACATTTGAATGTGAATATAAGAAATGGGGAGAATAAATATACAGTGCGTGGCGGTGGTCTCTCATGACAGGGAATTACAATGTGATTAGCATTAAGTTCACCTATTTAATCATTAAAGGATTCAATGTATATTAAACTAATAAAACGAATGAGATTATTCTTAAGAAGAGAGTGTAACTTATGCTAGTAAGTAAAATCGTTAATACATTTTCTATTTGAAGTCTATCTGTTCCTAGCCAATGAATGATAACTGTGGGGGGTCCGAAGGAAGGATAATAACCTATGATGGTTTTCAATTTGATGAAGCAATGTTATAGATTGGTTAAAGAATAACGTTCATAAAGGGGATAAGTTGGATAGAACATTTAAACCCAAACATGGCAGCTCACAGCATGCCCTGAAAAAGTAATTATTAGTGAAATGTATCAAATTGTGAATGAAATAGTAATTATAATAGAGTTAGAATCTACAATACATTCAGGTGGCTTAGCAATAGTTCATTGTATGTTTACTGACTGCATGCCGATTATCAACCATAGTGACCTGGATATGGGCTACTAGAAGATATGTTATAATGACATGAGTTTAAAGCTAATTTGATTTAGAATCCAATGCGGAGGATATATGGTTTGGCAGCAAGATTGTCAGCACTGTCACAATAAAGAGATACAGTGATACTTTGCAGCCAGAATACATAGTACAACAGTATAATAACAGTAGAAGCTGCTGACAGCTTCCTATGTCAGTGGCTTGCATTCTTTGAAGGTGAAAATAAAGACACTGATTGAGTGACATTATGTATCATTAGAATGGTATTGATGGGCAGGGACCTTTCTAACACTTTCATTGCCCATATCGAACTTGCACCTCAGCTGACACTAAGATTTTTCTCAATTTCATACTGCATCAGTTTCACGGAAAATAACTTTGTTTAGAAAATCCCATTTTGGCTCAAATATACCAACATTTTGGTGTATAGGACAAAAGTGACTTTTATGCAAAACCAAGCTTTGTTTTTGTACTGGCGACAAGATGAAAGAAGCAAAGTATAGCAAAAAAGCCCATTCTGATGGCTATTTAAAACATCATGGGGTAAATGAATCAAGCTGTGAGTTTCTGGCGGGTTTGAAAAGTAGAAATGTTGCTTATAGCAACCAATCAGATTCTAGTTGTCATTTTGTAGAATGTACTAAGTAAATGATAACTAGAATCTGATTGGTTGCTATAGGCAGCATCTCCACTTTTCAAGGCCACCAGAAGGCTCGCAGCTTGATACATTTACCCCCAGAAACCAATTGCTAGTGAGCACAGCAGAGCCCTTTGTATTGGCTTGTATACAGCGTAGCCCCTTATTCTTATGGCTACTATACATAGCAGAGTCCCATTATAGTGATTATTAAATACTACATGATTCTATTTTAATGACAAGTGCACACAACAGATCAAAAGTATACACAGCAGAGTATATTTTTTTATTACTGTCCACCATGTCCTTATTTCTATACAGATATGCCAGGAGATATCTTAACAACTAGTATGCACCACCTGGTGCTCTAATTATCCAATTGTTTCAGGCAGCAGCTTCTATATGAGCAGCAATTGGCAGACCTAGACCACTGACGAGGTGGATGATCATGAAAAAATAAATCAATCCAGAGGTTGAAGGATGTGCTCTTTGCCTACTTTGTGGTAGCAATATTTTTTTGTCCCTTTAAAGCAATGGTGATATTTCATTTTACAGTTAATTACATAATTTTCTCCAGCACCCGGATAATTTACAATTACATAGTTTTGCAAACAAAACAATAAATTTAACTGTTTTATTTGTACCATGTGATTTATAAACACAACAGGGAAGTTAACTGACTCTTCAAGATCTTTAGTGAGAGCTTATTTTATTCCAGCAGTAACAGATCAACAGCTAAAGTATGAGCACATTAAGTTTTCCATGTAATGAAGTTGTTTTAGGGGAAACATTATCAAAAGAAAGCATTCCCATTAAAAAAATATAATGACAAACAAAATATCGTATAAGGTTTTGTGTGAATAAGACTTTCCAGTGCAAAGTCACTACTTAAAATGGCCACCCTCTACCATGCGTTGTTAAGAGCAGGCTGCTCTCTGGTGGCCATTTTTCGAATTGGCTGATTTATACCACTTGAGATATGTGGCTATAATAAAAGAGCACTTCTTAACACAAAACCATGTCACAATACAGCTTTTATAACTATAGCAACAGGCCCAGTTTTTAGCTTATTAAACTTTACAGTCAATATTAGCAATAAATCTCCAGTAATACAATGCAATACTTGCAAGTCCACCACAAATATCTCTTTATCTAGCAGTCATTACACATTGTCCACTAATCTCTCTTAGGTCTCACAGGTTATTAACACAAAACCTTACAGTCGGTATATTTATCCAGCAACCATTCCACATTGTCCTCACATGTCTCAAAACTTCCCTTAGGATGAGGAGGGTGAGAGCACATGTTAACAAAGCAAATTACACAATACAGTCCGTATTAAAATCAACAACCAGTATCTGGCAATATTAATACTAAATTCAACACGACACAGCAATATTTGCAAATATCACCTTGCTGTCATATTAAATAAAAAGCTGAACCTATGCCTTGTAACACTTAATTCTGTTTCATCATGTCCCATAAACCATCCGCAATTGTACATTAGTGCAGGAATCATTATATCTAGCCACACTGTTCAATTATAATGCTTTCTCATAATATGTTTACAGTGTTAATCAATACAATCATAAGCTTTATTATAGGCACAGTCAAATACAATGTAACTATTAGTTATACCTGTGATGTTGTGAAAGGTATCAGTGGTGTTAAGTGGATGTGAAGTTACAAACGTTTTTGAACTTAAACAGGTTGCTGGTTACTGAACTTGATAAACAGATATATATATGCAAGTGCTCACAGTAGTAGTAGTAGTAGTAGTAGTAGTAGTAGTAGTAGTAGTAGTAGTACAGCAGGCAATCAGGTTTAAGCAGTCTTGTATGCATATATACCCTTATGCAGTTATACAGATGATAAAAGGAGAAGAAAAGAAGTTGACCATTACACCTGGAGTGCTGTTTTTGGTCAACTTCTTTTCTTCTCCTTTTATCATGTGACTATTTGTATTGACATAAGCACCCCCTCGCACAAATTATAATTAACCAATATTGAATGTGAGGTTGGTTACTACCTGGTGCGGAGCTGTTTTCCCTTTCCCCATTTTCCCTCTTTTCCCTTTGGATATATTGCAGTTATACAGATGCAGACTTGCTTGGTAGTATAGACTGATATATGCTGGTATACAGTGTCTGACACTATATGCATATATATGCAGGCAGGTTAGACACACTGCACATCCGTGCAGGTGTTCAGACTCTCTCCTATATTAGTGGGGGTGCCTCCAGGTCACTTTGTTAAAGCTATGGGACTTATATAGATAACAAGTATGCAGCTATCACTGCTGCGTCCAGTCTGTTACTCAGTCTGTATGGAAGTGTCGGCACTAGTAATGGGTAGTTCACGAATGATTAGTTCAAATGAACTAATCTTCAAAGTTAACTAATTCATTTAGTTAGTTCACAGCTCTGGCAAAGATTAGTTCACCAGGAACTAAAACAAGTGGGAGGAGTTAGAGATAACGCAGAGCAGCTCCAGCAGCCTCACTCACTGTCTCATTCACACTGGCTCTTTCGTTTGTATTAAGCTTTCTCATTTAATACTCATGAGTCAGTACCTCTAAACTACCAAAGGTGGCACTGCTGTGCTCAGACATTGTGTGAAACTCCAAGAAGCTGATCACTGAATTACGAGTCATGAGTCATTCTCCTGGCTCAGGAGTTCAATAGTTCATCTAGTTCATTTGACTCATTTCACTCATCTGAATCTTTTCACTCATCTGAATCTTTTCACTGTCACGGGCACTAGGAGTCTTTACCCAGGGATCACCAGGTGATAGGCTTACCAGAGCAGTATAGGTGGTAATATGGTACTCTGGTAGCAGGGTGATCACGGAACAGGAAATAGCAGATGATGAGATGCTCAGGAAAGTCTATGACTAGCAGCACTGGCAATATGGAGGTAGTAATACACGAGGAACTGTATGGACAAAGGACACGTGAAGGTAGTCAGTGGTCTGCGGTAGCAAGTTGTACCACTGCTATAGTGAGGAGGAATGTCCAACAGAAACGAGGAGGTGATGAGAGTCAGCGGTCTGCGGATAGCAAGTTGTACCGCTGTCTGAGTGAAGGAATGGAATCCAAGTGGAGGTATCCGGGGAGTCAGTGGTCTGCGTTAGCAAGTTGTACCACTGCTATGTGAGAGGATACTGGAACAGGTGAAACTGTAAACAGGGGTCAGTGGTCTGCCACTAGCAAGTTGTACCACTGAATATATATGTGAGGAGGTGCACGGGGAGAGACTGCAACACAATATATACACGGGCACCTTGACTTTGATCCACAGTAATATGCACAATATAAATGTATAAATGACTGAACAACACTGCCAATATAGAAAGTCTCTTGAAGTAATCCAGCATGAGATAACACAGTCAATGATGGCAATAGACTCAGCGGATAGTACACTCCAGAGGAGAACCAACACAGTCAATGATGGCAATAGACTCAGCGGATAGTACACTCCAGAGGAGAACCAACACAGTCCAGCAAGGTATGCAATACACAGCACAGTCAATGGGAAGTATGCATACCGTGGTTCATGAGAAGGCAGTCAGACAGGAGTGCAGAGATACCTGAACGGCAGGAGGCCGGCAGGATGCAAAGTCCCTGGATGGGTGAAGCGGTGGTCTAGCAGGTGCAGCGCACAGGTAGGTAGACCAGCAGGGAACACAGGAAGGCGTGGAGAGCGGATCAGCAGTAGATGGATGAGTAGCGCTGAGAAGTAACAGCAGCGGGTCTCTGCGGGAACACGGAGGTAGCCAATAGCAACCAGCAGGTGCAGTAACGATGGGACACCGGAGCAGAGTTGAACTGGAACAGTTGATCACGGAGAGTAGCGGGTAGCAATAGTGGCAGCAGACTCAAGGAAACACGGGAGAGTTGACAAGGACTGAAGACTGAAGCGCACAGAGGCAGCGGATAGGAATCAGCTAAACAGTCACGATGAAACACAGACGGGTTGCAGGTTGAAGACTGTAGTGCACGGAGGCAGCGGATAGGAATCAGCTAGCAGTCACGATGATGAAACACAGACGAGTTGCAGGTTGAAGACTGTAGTGCACGGAGGCAGCGGATAGGAATCAGCCAAACAGTCACGATGATGAAACACAGACGAGTTGCAGGTTGAAGCCTGTAGTGCACGGAGGCAGCGGATAGGAATCAGCTGGCAGTCACAATCATGAACAGGTGAGTGGATGAGAATGAAAGACTGTAGTGCACGGAGGCAGCGGATAGGCATCAGCTAACAGTCCCAATGATACATGGTAGAGTTGAAGTGATTAGAAGACTGTAGTGCACGGAGGCAGCGGATAGGAATCAGCTCACAGTCACGATGATACAGTAGATGGTAGAAGTGGTATGGGAACCACAGTAGTAGAAGTGGTTTGGAGACCACAGAGGTAGAAGTGGTTTGGAAACCACAGGAATCAGCTGGGCTGAATAAACGAGGAAACACAGGAACACCTTCAGAGACTCATGGGGAATGAGACTCCAAGATCAGGCAACGTGGTGTTGACCACAGGTGCTTAATATAGGGAGGTTGCCTGATCTGCCAATTAAGTTAAAGGAACATACACTGAAGGTTTAGAAAGGGCTGCGCATGCGCAGTCCCTCAGGATGGAGGACGGCCACGGTTCCTAAATGTCCGGGAAGAAGCACTCACAGTCCGGTGAGTGACAGTACCCCCCCTTTTAAAGGTGGGCACAGAACGCCTGGAACCGGGCTTGTCCGGATTTTTGGAATAAAACTTCTTCAGAAGGGCAGGAGCATTAAGATCTTCAGCTTTAATCCATGAACGCTCTTCAGGACCAAAGCCCTTCCAATGAACGAGGAAACGGAGGACTCCTCGCGAAATTTTTGCATCCAATACCTCAGTAATCTCGAAATCCTCCTCCTGATGAACTTGAACTGGCTGCGGTGCTGAGGGAGGAGTCGAGAAACGGTTGATGATGAGAGGTTTGAGCAAGGACACATGGAAGGCATTGGAAATCCGAAGATTCTTAGGAAGAAGAAGTTTAACACATACTGGATTGATAACTTGAATGATCCTATATGGACCAATAAAACGAGGGGCGAATTTCATAGATGGAACCTTCAAACGAATATTTTTGGTAGATAACCAGACACGATCTCCAATTTTTAGTGGTGGAATAGCCCGCCTCTTATCTGCGAAAGACTTATATTTGTTAGATGTCTTCTTTAAACAGGTTTTGACCTGAGACCAGATATTTTTGAAGGTCTGACAAGCAGTCTCCACAGCAGGAACTTGGGTGGGCGGGAGGGCAGGAAATTCCGGAAAAGACGGATGGTGACCGTAGACCACAAAGAATGGAGTTTTGGATGATGACTCATGGTACATGTTGTTATGGGCGAATTCAGCCCAAGGGAGCAATTCTACCCAGTTGTCTTGGCTGGCTGAAGAGAACATCCTAATAAAAGTCTCAAGATCTTGATTGACTCGTTCCGTTTGTCCGTTAGATTGCGGATGGTAAGACGATGAGAGTGCTAATCGTATGCCCAAGGTTTTACAAAGGGCCCGCCAGAATCTGGAAACGAATTGTACTCCTCTATCCGACACAATCTCAGACGGACATCCATGGATGCGGAAGATTTCTTTAATGAAATGTTCAGCCAGAGTAGACGAGGAAGGTAAACCGGACAGAGGGACGAAATGGGCCATCTTCGAAAATCTGTCTACCACTACCCAAATAGTATTGTGATTCTTACTTGGTGGCAAATCAGTAACGAAATCCATACTAATATGGGTCCAAGGCTTGGACGGAATGGGTAGTGGTCGCAGCAACCCTGCTGGAGTTCTGCGGGAGGATTTGAACTGAGAACATAAATCACAGGAAGCAATAAACTCTTTGACGTCTCTCCTCATTGAAGGCCACCAGTAACTACGAGAGAGAATCTCAAAGGTCTTGTGTTCACCGGCGTGTCCAGAAAAACGAGAGGCATGGAACCACGAAAGGATTTTCCTCCTCAGAGTAGGAGGCACAAGGGTCTTCCCAAATGGTAGCATTTTGGTGGATGAAGCAGCCAGAGAAATACATTTGGGGTCTAGAATAGCATGGTTGGGAACCTCTTCTACATCAGAGGACGTCACAAAAGCTCGAGATAGAGCGTCAGCTTTCTTGTTCTTAGCGGCTGGTTTGAAGGTTATAATTAATTCAAAACGGGAAAAGAAAAGTGACCATCTTGCTTGACGAGGGTTCAAGCATTGAGCAGATTGCAAATATGACAAGTTCTTATGATCCGTGAAGATCGTCACCGGATGGCGAGCTCCTTCCAACAAGTATCTCCATTCCTCTAATGCAGCTTTGATGGCCAGCAACTCCTTGTCCCCGATAGTATAATTTTTCTCTGCGGGCAGAAGACCCCGAGAGTAGAAGGCACAAGGATGTAATTTTTGTTGCTCCGAGCGTTGGGAGAGAATAGCTCCTAAGCCCACATTAGAGGCATCTACTTCTAGGAAGAAGGGGAGTGTCACATCAGGCTGTCGCAGAATGGGAGCAGACGAGAAGGACTCTTTGAGGATTTGAAAGGCTTGGAGAGCCTCAGATGACCATTGCTTAGTATTAGCCCCTTTCCGAGTTAGGGCCACAATGGGAGATGCAATGGATGAAAAGTCTTGAATGAAGCGTCTATAGTAATTGGCAAAACCTAAAAAACGCTGGATGGCACGAAGAGTAGTTGGCTGAGGCCAATGTAGGACAGCATTTACTTTGTCTGGATCCATCTTCAGGCCAACTCCGGAAACTATATACCCCAAGAATGGAATCTGGGGTAACTCGAATGAACATTTTTACAATTTACAGAACAACGAGTTTTTCCGTAGTCTGGAGAGGACCTCTGCCACATGTTGGTGATGAGAAGGCAGGTCCTGTGAGAAGATCAATATGTCGTCCAGGTAGACAACGACACATACATATAATAAGTCCCGAAAGATCTCATTGATGAAACCCTGGAAAACAGCGGGGGCATTACACAGCCCGAAGGGCATTACTAAATATTCGTAATGCCCATCTCTGGTGTTAAACGCGGTCTTCCATTCGTCACCGGAACGGATTCTAATTAAATTGTAGGCACCACGAAGATCCAACTTAGTAAATATCCGAGCTCCCTTGATGCGATCAAATAGCTCAGTGATCAGCGGAATGGGATACCGATTCTTGATAGTAATGGCGTTGAGTCCACGAAAATCTATACAAGGGCGTAATGATCCATCCTTCTTTTTGACGAAGAAGAACCCAGCTCCAGCGGGAGAGGTGGAAGGTCGAATGAACCCACGCTGGAGATTCTCCTGTATGTACTCAGATGTGGCTTGAGTTTCAGGTAACGAGAGAGGATAGACCCGACCCCTGGGAGGAGTCTTGCCAGGTAGAAGGTCGATCGGACAATCCCAAGAACGATGAGGAGGAAGACGTTCAGACTGAGCTTTATCAAACACATCGGCAAATGAAGCATACTGAGGAGGGAGTCCCGGGGAGGAAGATGAGATGGAAGATTGCTGTACTTTAAGAGGAATAACTTGAGAGAAACAACGATGGTGACATTCAGACCCCCAAGACGTAACTTGAGGGGTGCGCCAGTCAATCTGGGGAGAGTGACACTGAAGCCATGGAAGGCCTAAGACAATCGGACTTGTCGTAACTGGAAGAATTAAAAACGAAATTTCTTCATGGTGTAGTACACCAATCTGAAGGGTTACTGGAGACGTACTCTGGGTGATGAGACCATTGATGAGGCATGATCCATCTATAGCCGTCACAGTAATGGGTGTTTTTAAAGTGATCACTGGTAGGGACCATTGATTCACTAGTGATTTAGAAATGAAATTTCCTGCTGCTCCGGAATCAATCAATGCCTGTGACTCAAAGGATTTGGTAGCAAAGGAAATCGTAACATCGAAAGCGCAGACTTTAGATTTCATAGACAATGGAGAGGACTCCAGGGACCCTAACTTCACCTCTCCAGAACTAGTTAGGGCCTGGCATTTCCCGATCTCTTAGGGCAAGAGCTGAGCATATGCGTGGAATCAGCACAATAGATACAGAGTCTATTCTTTACTCTTCGTTTCCTCTCCTCTGAAGATAATTTGGAACGTCCTATCTCCATGGGAATCGCAGAGGATGGAGCTGGACGAAATTGAGGGTTTGAACGAAGAGGTGCTTTGACAGCCGTTGTTTTCTCAGACTCTCTTTCACGAAATCTCATATCTACACGATGGCAAAGAGAGATCAAATCTTCTAGTGACGAAGGGAGCTCTTGGGTAGTCAGTGCATCCTTAATTTTATCGGAGAGCCCCTGCCAGAAGGCGGCAACTAATGCTTCAGAGTTCCACTGAAGTTCAGAGGCTAAGATCCTAAATTGAATGACATACTGTCCTACTGTATGGGAGCCTTGTCGCAAACGAAGAATGCTGGAAGCAGCGGAGGTCACACGACCTGGTTCATCGAACACACTTCGGAACGTGGAAATGAATTTGGCACTATCTTGTAGAATTGGATCGTTTCTCTCCCACAGAGGGGAGGCCCAAGCCAGGGCTTGTCCAGAAAACAATGAGATAAGATAGGCCACTCTGGAACGATGGGTAGAAAAATTTTGAGGTTGAAGTTCAAAATGGACTGAACATTGGTTAAGGAAACCTCTACAAGTTTTGGGGTCCCCGTCATATTTTGACGGAGTAGGCAGGTGAAGCGTAGGAACTGTAGACACCTGGGATGGCACTGGGGAAACGGAGGAAAGCACAGGAGCTTCAATATTAGCTGTAACAGTCTGTCCAGATGTTCCTTGGGAGGTTAATGATTGGTAACATTGAAGTAACAGCTGTTGGCGAGCATCCTGTTGCTCCACACGGCTGACCAGATGCTGCAGCATCTCTTTAGCGGTAGGTTCCGTATCTGGGTCTGTCATGGCCTGATCTTACTGTCACGGGCACTAGGAGTCTTTACCCAGGGATCACCAGGTGATAGGCTTACCAGAGCAGTATAGGTGGTAATATGGTACTCTGGTAGCAGGGTGATCACGGAACAGGAAATAGCAGATGATGAGATGCTCAGGAAAGTCTATGACTAGCAGCACTGGCAATATGGAGGTAGTAATACACGAGGAACTGTATGGACAAAGGACACGTGAAGGTAGTCAGTGGTCTGCGGTAGCAAGTTGTACCACTGCTATAGTGAGGAGGAATGTCCAACAGAAACGAGGAGGTGATGAGAGTCAGCGGTCTGCGGATAGCAAGTTGTACCGCTGTCTGAGTGAAGGAATGGAATCCAAGTGGAGGTATCCGGGGAGTCAGTGGTCTGCGTTAGCAAGTTGTACCACTGCTATGTGAGAGGATACTGGAACAGGTGAAACTGTAAACAGGGGTCAGTGGTCTGCCACTAGCAAGTTGTACCACTGAATATATATGTGAGGAGGTGCACGGGGAGAGACTGCAACACAATATATACACGGGCACCTTGACTTTGATCCACAGTAATATGCACAATATAAATGTATAAATGACTGAACAACACTGCCAATATAGAAAGTCTCTTGAAGTAATCCAGCATGAGATAACACAGTCAATGATGGCAATAGACTCAGCGGATAGTACACTCCAGAGGAGAACCAACACAGTCAATGATGGCAATAGACTCAGCGGATAGTACACTCCAGAGGAGAACCAACACAGTCCAGCAAGGTATGCAATACACAGCACAGTCAATGGGAAGTATGCATACCGTGGTTCATGAGAAGGCAGTCAGACAGGAGTGCAGAGATACCTGAACGGCAGGAGGCCGGCAGGATGCAAAGTCCCTGGATGGGTGAAGCGGTGGTCTAGCAGGTGCAGCGCACAGGTAGGTAGACCAGCAGGGAACACAGGAAGGCGTGGAGAGCGGATCAGCAGTAGATGGATGAGTAGCGCTGAGAAGTAACAGCAGCGGGTCTCTGCGGGAACACGGAGGTAGCCAATAGCAACCAGCAGGTGCAGTAACGATGGGACACCGGAGCAGAGTTGAACTGGAACAGTTGATCACGGAGAGTAGCGGGTAGCAATAGTGGCAGCAGACTCAAGGAAACACGGGAGAGTTGACAAGGACTGAAGACTGAAGCGCACAGAGGCAGCGGATAGGAATCAGCTAAACAGTCACGATGAAACACAGACGGGTTGCAGGTTGAAGACTGTAGTGCACGGAGGCAGCGGATAGGAATCAGCTAGCAGTCACGATGATGAAACACAGACGAGTTGCAGGTTGAAGACTGTAGTGCACGGAGGCAGCGGATAGGAATCAGCCAAACAGTCACGATGATGAAACACAGACGAGTTGCAGGTTGAAGCCTGTAGTGCACGGAGGCAGCGGATAGGAATCAGCTGGCAGTCACAATCATGAACAGGTGAGTGGATGAGAATGAAAGACTGTAGTGCACGGAGGCAGCGGATAGGCATCAGCTAACAGTCCCAATGATACATGGTAGAGTTGAAGTGATTAGAAGACTGTAGTGCACGGAGGCAGCGGATAGGAATCAGCTCACAGTCACGATGATACAGTAGATGGTAGAAGTGGTATGGGAACCACAGTAGTAGAAGTGGTTTGGAGACCACAGAGGTAGAAGTGGTTTGGAAACCACAGGAATCAGCTGGGCTGAATAAACGAGGAAACACAGGAACACCTTCAGAGACTCATGGGGAATGAGACTCCAAGATCAGGCAACGTGGTGTTGACCACAGGTGCTTAATATAGGGAGGTTGCCTGATCTGCCAATTAAGTTAAAGGAACATACACTGAAGGTTTAGAAAGGGCTGCGCATGCGCAGTCCCTCAGGATGGAGGACGGCCACGGTTCCTAAATGTCCGGGAAGAAGCACTCACAGTCCGGTGAGTGACATTCACTCTCTGAATCTTTTCATTCATTTGAATCTTTTGAATCATTTAGATCATTTAGCTCATGAGTCACAGGATACATTCCCTCCCCTGTCAGCTCAAGGCACTGCACTGCTGAGTGCTGCATGCTATATACTGTAGTTCTGTTTACTGCACCATATATACAGAGATAAATTGGAAACGGTGTCCATAGCAACTAATCATTTTCTGCCATTTTACAGACTCTGCCAGATAAATGACAGAAGCTTATTAGTCATAATTGCCAACATTATGTTGGTTACATCTGGAAGTTCCTGGAGCGGGGTATGGGCGTAGTGTGCGGGGCTTTGTGAATTGTGCTATTTTGGCCCCGCCCCCAGTGACATGATGCCTGTTTTGGGTCTTTTTAATTTGCATATTATGGAAGCAATAAATAATAATGAAAATGTAATTAACTTTGCAGAGATAAACATGTCACTATTAGTTTTTATATAAGTGATTGCCCTTTTTAAAATAATAAAAATGATCTGACATGTTAAAATTATCGGATCATTTTAACAGGAATATAACTCATCTAATGAGGTAGTAGTAGATATGCCTACAGTATGTGTAATAGAGTAGATCTATGTCTCCAATCACTTCTCTCAGCAGTGTTCCAGAGCCAGTGATCTAACTGAACTAACTGAGCTAAATGAACTAAATGAGTCAAATGAACTACTGAGTCTAATGAACTACTGAGTGAAACGAGTGAAATGAGCCAAATGAAATAAATGACCCAAATGAACTACTGAGTCAAATGAGTGAAATTAGCAATTCTTTTGTGTGAACTAGATCAGAATAAAATAATAATCAAAATGAACTAGATTTCCCATCACTAGTCGGCGCAATGCCGAACTTCCGGTTTGTGCTGGTTGCACATTCACAGTAGTGCATTCTGAACAGTGGAGTACTGCCCCACTTCCTGAACACCGGGGATCGCGCTGACAGGTAATTAAATGAGGAAACGTAGCGCTCCTCTTCTAACAGTAACTATCTTCCCAAAGTAAGTATTTCCAAATACTTAAACTGTATTACTTCTTAAGCACACTAAAATTTATTACAAAAGTAATATCTAATTCTACAACTCCTATTGCTAATACACTTTTAATGCTTACAGTGTTACACTAAATTAGGGATGGGCGGGCTCGGTTCCCCGAGATCCGAATCCTACCGAATTTAGGCAATCCGAGTACCGAGCCGAGCACGCTCGGTATTCTACCACCCATTCGGATTCGAAATTGAGGCTAAACGTCATCGTGATGTATTCGTTTTTCTGAGCTCGGTTCTCGCGAGATTTGAAAAGCATAAATACCAGCCTCCACAGCAATCCATCACTATTTGACAGAGGGAGAAAGCAGGGTTAGGTCACACTGGCTATATCAGCGCAGGGACAGTGATTGATTGAATTCAATACCATTGTAATTAGTTATTACAGCAGTAAGAGGAGAAGAGAGGAGGGTTTTTGTTCAGTTTCTGGCAGTCCAAGTGCTGTTGGGGTGTCCCCCATTCTTTTTCAGAAATTTATCTGGCTGTCAAAAAAGTCCTATTTGGCAGCAGTGCCAAAAAAATTATATTTAGCACTCCAAGTGCTTTTTGGGCTGTGTCCCATTCTTTTGCATTAATATTTCTGGCTGTCAAAAGTCCTGTTTGTCAGCAGTCTAAAAAAATAATATTTAGCACTACCAAGTGCTTTTGGGGTGTCCCCCATTCTTTTGCATTCATTTTTCTGGCTCTCAAAAGTCATATTTTTCAGCAGTATCTAAAACAATTTGTAGCACTACAAGTGCTTTGGGCTCATAATGGGTTCAAAGCAGTCCACATATGAGCAGAATCAGTAACCAGGTTCTGTCACTAGTCCTGATGGTAGTGTTCCCAGTACATCATCTGAGAAAGGCGATGTTAAACTACACAGTATTTTGAAATCAGTCATAAAAACACACACCAAAAATTTTTTTACCGTGTTGAAGTGAAAAAGAAGTGTAACTGAGGAAAAGTTAAGTGCCAATAAAAAAAAAATAATTCCCAACATGCCATTCTACACACGCAGTGGCAACGAGAGAATGAGGCCTTCACCTTTGTCTATTAGTGGCAGATCAAAAAATGTTACCAAGCCTACAAGTGGTGCACAACTACTGTTACGCGTCAAAGCCGAGCTGCAAGATAAGAGTAAGGCATTAGAGGATAATGTTTGCTTTAAATCAGAAATTACACCAATCCCTGTGGAGAGTCCATCCAACAGTGGGATGTCTAATCGTGAGCATTCTGTTAGTGTACCCATAAAGAGAGACCCTTTCAACAGTTCTGCTGATGGGTGCCTGAACAGCCCGAGTGTAGCCGGTGATACACCAAGTGAGGATGACACTTTGGAATTAGAAGAGGATGAGGGGGAGATTTGGGTAGCCGATGAGGGCGCTGATGAGGATGTGGTTGATTGTGTAAGTCCTGCGCCAGTGGCAGCAGGGTGGCACCAGTGGCAGCAGTTCTGGTACGTGAGGTTCTGGCACCAATTCACAGGTGGCAGACCACAAGAATTTGACATCTGGGCTGGTTTGAATTTTTTGGTATTTTATACAAGTGGAGGGGGGCCTAGAGAGACAGAAACCAAACTGGCTTTCTCCATTTCAATTAATATTGTACAGTCTATAACGGCTGAATTTTTTTGTATTTTCTACAACTGGAGGGGGGCCTAAAGAGACAGAAACCAAACTGCCTTTGTCCATTTCTTTACATATTTAAGTATAAGTGTAGGGTGTAATATACATCCAAAGACGATGGCTGCATTGCCAATATTCATAGATGGAGAGGAAGACAATCTGGTTTGTGTGTCGAATTAATGAAGGCATACCAGGAATTAAACTGTTTTTTGGATAATTTATTAGCTTTACAATTAGATTACTTATCCAAGAAACAGGTGGAGCACTACATTTGGTTATTTTAGGCCCAAAAACAATGATTTTTAATCAAAATAGCAAAACAAAAACAAAACCAAAACATGTAATGACGGTTTGGCAAAACCAAAACCAAAACACGACTGTAATCCAGATCTAAAACCAAAACCAAAACACGGGGGTCAGTGAGCATCTCTACACTAAATAAAACTGCATTATCAAATACTTAAACTACATTGCTTCAACTATTTAACTTTCTGAGTAACAATATGTACGTTCAAGGTTTGCCATGAAAAAACATTAAGCGAAACGTACGTCGACATGTCTGTGTGTTGTGAGAGGGTCTGAATAATATGTAAGATAGCAATGCACCTCTAAGATATAGAACTTTCAGTTTAAGGGAGAGAAATGGATCTTATGTACGGACTTTGTAGCTAAGAGATATTAAAGCTTTTCTGGTCCCAGCAAGCTTTTTTTTATCACAATAATCTCAGCTGGTATGCATGAATGAATGATACTGTATCTGAAGTGCACAGCCTATTATCCAGTGAGACATATGAGATAAGTGAAGAATATATGAAGGAATAACCTATCTGGATAAAAACTGAGCCGCATGTATAGTTTTTGTGAATAAGAACCATAAGAAACAATTTAATATAATAACTAATGTGACACTATAACCTCCGTAGAGGTGCAACTTAGGATAAATAACAGACTAAATGTGATTGTTAAAAACTCACAACCACAGAACTATTTTCAATCACTTATTTCTATAACTTTATAATCGTCATACTAATTTACTATTGTTTATATTTTGCTGTCTTAAAACTATGCTCTGGTTAAAAATTGGTAATTTTAAAAAAATATTACTAAAAGTTATATTTTAGGTTTATATCATAGATAGTGCTTTCTGATTAAATGACTTTCTTTTCTTTTTTCCTTCCTTGAGTATAAACATATTAGTCATGAGGAAAGGTACCTTCCTTCAGGTAAAAACAATATGAAAAGTATATTTTGAATTTTTTTTATTAAAAAAATTACTCCTATAAAAGGGAAGCGACATATATAATGCTTTTGAGGATAAAAATCTGTGAAAAATTAGATTAGTGCAGTATCTTTTTCTTCTTACTTCAATTTTTCTGTCCTCTCTCTCTTTGTGCTGTTGGAGATCCTTTTTCAAGACAAGGAAAGCATAAACGTCATACCATTTATACATTAGTACTGGTGAAATCAAATGAATATTGGTAAAGCTACTACATATAGCATTGGTTGCCATGGCAATCAATGCAGTGTTGGGTCACATGACTGCAATAAGGCAGCATGGTTGTCACATCACACTGCCAGCCAGATTAAACTTTATGTGCAAGACATATGTAAACAAAGATAAAGTGTGTAGTGATGCCGAAAATGGTTAGATTCCACAAATGTAATTAACAAACAGATGCTAGGGAACATTCATATTTTAAAGATACACTAATAGCCTAATTTGAATTGGAAAGTGGATGGCACAGGAAGCCAGTGAAGGGATTTGCAAATGGGTGCAGCAGATATGGAGCACCAAGAGAGGAAGATCAATTAATCAATTAATTAATTCTTGGCAAAAATATAAACTTATCGATATGACAAAATCAGTATGAAATGACAAGTGATTAATTAGTTGCGTGCTGTAATAGCAAATAAGTACTTACTGGGCGACCACATTTCCATTCAGTGAAATAGAGATCAAGGCCTTATGTAGAGTTGTACATACTTCCAGATCCTCAGAGGTGTGAATATTTCAATATTGAGTAGTATGACAGAATATATGTATATGCTCTACTAATAGGAGAAAATATTTCACTTTTTCATCAGATAAAATAGTTGGCTCATACTTTTTAGTGCAGATTATCCTCAGTAAATCATACTCCATAGTAGGTCTCTCATGTGTCAAGAGGGTAAGAGAACAAACAAATAGTACAACACTGTTGTGAATCAGTAAAAATATAAGCATATAAAGTGTAATATGCTCATCCAAAGCTCTTTATAGACAAGCACTACAAAAAATATTTTTCTTTTTTCTCCCAGTAGTATTTAACATCTTGCACGTTAAATTCATACATTAGAAAAGAAAATAGAAAACACACACATAGGGCTAAATTTACTAAGCTGCGGGTTTGAAAAAGTGGGGATGTTGCCTATAGCAACCAATCATATTCTAGCTTTCATTTATTTAGTACTTTCTAGAAAATGACAGCTAGAATCTGATTGGTTGCTATAGGCAACATCCCCACTTTTTCAAACCCGCAGCTTAGTAAATCTAGCCCATAGTGCTCTTTGTGAATAAAGAATAAATGTAGCTGTTAAGTACACTCACTCTGTGAAGGGGTTCAATCTTGTATAAAATCAGATCTTTCTCTGCTTTTCAAAAGGGTTTTAATGTCTGAAACAAATGTAGTTCCAGCAGACATGTAAAGTAAATGTAAAAGTGACAGTTAGGTGAGAGGGATGACATTAAACTGACAGTTGCAGTGTGGCAGTTGGTCCCAGTCAGAGGTGAAACCTGCGAGTCTGTCAGGGAAGAACCCTGTCATGTTGTCAGCAGAAAAAGCCCTGAGAGTCTCTGAAGAAAATCAGCCCAGAAGGAAACATCCGGGAGGGACAGAAGAGTATCAGCTCTGACAGGAGGGAGAGCCCAGTCAGACTTGTCAACCCTGTCCTGTGGCGAGAAAACTGAATCTAATGGATGAGTAACCCCTGTTTATTTATTATTTGATGGGACTGTGTATTGTGAATCTTGTTATTAGATAGATAGGGACTTGGTGGGAAGGCCCAAAGATAATTTGTACACCCCTTTGCAGGACTGTGATAAACTATCAGTGCTAGTGGTAGGGGAGGATAGATAGGGATCAGAAACTGAGATATATTATGAACATCTGCACTAAACAGCAAACTTTATCTTAGACCAGTGACATTCATTGCAGTGAAGTACAGTGGAGAGGTAGCTCCCTGCAGGACTGGGCCTGTGTAATAGTATGAGACAAAGAGGAAAGTGTGTGTAAGCCTAACTTCTTCAAGTAATATCCTGCTAGTATAAAGACAGACTAGAAATTGTGCTTATTAGAAAAGTTAGAGATACTACAGAGTGTCACCATTAAAAGAGATTTATGTTTGACAAAGCTAAGGAAAACTGACTCCAGAAACTCTGTTCTGGAGCCTGTTCTACCATAATCTACTGTTTCTGGGATAGAGAAGTGGAGAGACATTTGCTTGTCAATAATTTCCTCATAAGGCCACTTAACTGCATTTTATTGCTGAATATGCATATAGTGATGTATAACATGACAAGTTAGTGGATATGTGTTGAGTTTAGAATGTACTATTGCTCGATATTATTACAGTTGGAGAATAATTGCAAGTAAGCATTTAAGGTAGAGGTAGGTACCTCTTGGCTAGGGTAAGAAAAGTTAAGTTATTGCATTGTATTCTTGCACATTGACTCTATTTCATCTGTTTTAAAGGGATACTTTAAAGTACAGTTTGTATAAGAGATATTCCATTTTGGTATATATAAAGTCTAATTAGACAAGAAAATCCTTTGAGAGAACGCGCTCAATCAATATTGGCATGGCTTTCAAAGACCAATTTGCCTATTGTTTCCTCTTTTTGTGTGTGCCTGTGGTTTTGTTAGTAGGCAGTGGAGGGTTCCTTGGTCTCCCTCTGGTGTTGTTTGTCAAGAACACTACCAAACGAAGAGCCTACTGCACTCAAACCAAGGTGGAGGCACTGTGCTAACTGAGAATAGAACTGAAGGAAACACCACAGGCCACAATACACTTTACATTGACACCCAGCTACACAAGGGGGTGCTACACAAACAAAATCTTAAATTGTGTAGTGCTTTAAAAACAATAAAATTAGCTGTTACACTTACAGTTTTGTAGATAAATGACAGCATAAAGTCAATCCTTATAAACCACTTCTATGAATTTCATATGTCATCTAACATGCTTCATCAGAGATTTGGGAGTAAATGTATCAAAGTGCGAGTTTGCCAGCGTGTTTAAATCGCGGCAAATCGCGGGTGTTTACCCGCGAGTTTTGAAAAAAAAACTTGAAATGTATCAAGCTGTGATTTTGACACTCATGTTCAAAATCGCTGGTCATCTCTGGCGATTTTGAGTGATGTAAACACTCCCGAGATTAGCTAACTCTCCTGTGTTTGCAAAACTCGCCTGTGTTGTATCAGTGTGTTTTAAACACATCACTGTTACACTGCCCCTTTCATACAGCTGCCGGAGCTCTGGCAAGCTGTTAAAATGTTAAAGAATAGATAAAAGTTGGAAAAAAAAAGCGTGAGGTCCCCCCACTATTTATGCTTAACCCTAGTGCTGCCTGACTAGTGCTGGTCCCGTGAAAATCGGGGAAAAATTTTGCGTGGGGTCCCCTCGATTTTCACTTTACCAACACTAGGCAAACCAGCCAGGGTTGGAGGCACTATAGCAGGGGGACACATGGCAGGGGTCCCCCTGCCATAATGACTAACCAACCCTAGACTGTTCAGCGCTGGGCTGGATTCCCTAGGGAGTGGGGTCCGCCGAAAAAAACGAACGGGCCCCCCCCCTAGAAAGATCCAGCCCAGTGCTGATAGCACTAGGGTTCTTCCTACTACCCCTGGGCTGTGGGTAGTAGGGTAATACGGCGAAAAAGTATGAAAAAACATACATGGACGCCATTTTGTTTTGTGGAACTACAAGTCCCAGCCAGTCAGGTTGCCAAAAATAGTGTGGCCCCTTAGTCTTATTTCAAGTAAGTACCTGGTTCAAATTGGCTTGATAACCCAAGTCAATTATCCTATGATTAACATCAAGACAGGTTGATCATTCTACATTTTAAACTAATTAAATAGTATGACTTGTCTTTCTTAAAGTCTTACAAAGCAATATTACATCAAAGGTTATGCAAGCTCATATTAGTTATCAGTCCTGATAGTTAGCATCTTGGTCCACAGAATAAGGAGTTGTGGAAATTATTGACTTCTAACAGAGACAAAGGGTAGTTATGCAATGGCATATATGTGAAGTGTTATGTACAAAAGATGAGCAATAGTATTATCCCAGATTGAATTTATCAAACAAAGATTTTGCTGGAAAATAGACAAACCAACAAAAAAATGTAAATATAAGTTAGAAACATAGAAAATGTAAATATTAAAAATGTCATCACTGATGCTACTGCAATTTGTGTTTACATATCACCCAAGAAAAGGACAGTGTCTCATTTAAACCACCTTGTGATATGGTTCCAAGAGAGTGTCACAATAATTTCAAACCTATGTTGCCGGAATATGATCAACGATCTTGTAATGAAATGTAAATTACTGGTGTCTTTAGAAAATGAGTGATAACAGTTGGTCTGATTTTTCTAAAGTAAATGCTGCTCTAATTCAGGATCGATGCTGGGCCAGTCTTTTGCGCACAGGTTTCTCTGTCTTCCCTATGTGACTCAAGACATTGGGGGAAGTGATTAAGTGGATCACAAAACTGCTTGTGATTTAGAAGCACATATGAAATACCTGGTAGAAAAAAGACATTACTTTAACTGCAGTATATTTCTGTTTCAAGTCTTCTTTTTTGGAACAATATAATTTTACACACGCTTATCTATAAATGCCCTTTTTTGTTTTTATTTTCCCTTTCATAGAGAGCACTGTTGCTGGTGGCTTGAGGAGAAGGTACTTGCACTTCGGCTGTATTACCATCCATGGCTGCCAGCAGTGGGGTACATGTGTAGGGGGGCCGGAGGGAATAAGGGCACCAGAGTGACTTGACTGACCCGACTCCTTTTTATTTTTTCCTTTACTTTAAGACACGGTGGCTTCTAGTCACTGAGAGCGCACTGCCCAGTACCAGTTAGTACACTGCGTCTATAGCTTTATCTGCAGAGAAACGGATATCTAGATCTGTTCCTCTCTTTACTTCTCCTCCTTCCCTGACATCCTATGTTACATGGGAGGGTGCGCACAACATGATCTGCTCGTCTTCCCACCCTTAGGAAATAAGAGAAGCATAGAGGAGAGCCTCTCCAACCGAGCGTTGACACTACATTATACCAGGGGGAAGCAAGTGGGTGCTTTTTTTAAGAGATATTGTTACACATTTGGCTGTATCTAACTAATTCATTTAGAATAGTGTTCAGTCAGTTTCCAATATAGTTGTTATCTGCTTTCAGATTAGTCAGTTTTAAATTGAAAAGACTGATATGTGGATTCAGGTGATTCAATCACTAATCATCCTGCGTGTGCTTAAATAACTCATTGGTTTATTAGCTCCATGATCAAAATGTTGTCTATAGACAATACTGGTTTAAGTGTGGTCAGTTTTCCACAAAGCTGGAACATGGTAAATTGCCTAAGGCTCTAGGTTAAGAAGAGGGACAGTGTAGTTGGTAGGAAAAGCCAAATGCAGTAGATCAGTCCGGCATGTCATTATGATGTAAGATATTCCATGTTGCCAGATGCAGGTATTAAATCCCTCTTTTAAACTGCCCTGGTAATTGCAGACCACTCTCTCAGCATTCTGAGTATTTGCAGATTTGGCTCTTACTGTAATGCAGATAGAGACTGGACTATTAATTTTATGATGACATGGGAGATATTAATTTATTAGTAGGGACAATTTATTTGATGGTGGCGGCTATTAAATTTAATAGTGGTAGTGACAGTTCAATTAAAGTGGGGTTATTGGACATTTTAATGATAGGGTGGTTTTGGGGCTATCAATTGAATGTGGGCTGAGTTTGGGGTTAGGAGGGATATTTATCAATGTCAATGCTAATTTTTGAAAGTATGGTGGGGAACTAGGTCTAATTATTATACATGAATGTTATTAACTTAATGCCTGGTGGAGAAATATGTGTATTTAGTAAATGTGAATACCATTCATTTAATGTTGGGTTATTGGGGAGTATTTATTAAATGTAAACAATAATTATTGTGGAGCAGCACAGTGACTTAGTGGTTTGCACTTCTGCCTCACAGCATAGGGGTCATGAGTTTAATTCCCGACCATGGCCTTATCTTTGTGGAGTTTGTACGTTCTTCCTGTGTTTGCTTGGGCATCCTCCGGGTGCTCAGGTTTCCTCCCACACTCCAAAAATATACTGGTAGGTTAGTTAGCTGCTATCAAATTGACCCTAGTCTCTCTTTCTGTCTGTGTGTATGTTAGGGAATTTAGACTGTAAGCTCCAATGGGGCAGGGACTGATGTGAGTGAGTTCTCTGTACAGCACTGAAGAATTAGTGGCGCTAAATTAATGGCTGCTGCTGCTGAATTATTTAATGCCACGGCTGGTTAGAGGGGAATAAGTCCATTTATTCAATGTGAATGCTATTAATTTTATGTTGGGTTGGATGTAGAGAGGGAGGACTAATTATTAAATGTGGGCGTTATTGATTTAATGTCAGGGTTGGCTGGGGGAAAGGAAGCCTAGAGAGTTAACTCAGTACTAGACATTCCATATTTCATGTACCTATCTTTTTCTCCAAACATTCCAGGATCGAGACAAGCAGCAACTGAGCATAAGACATCAGCAGCAGCAGGAAGTGAAAACTACAAGAACATGTATAAGGGACAGTCTGCCAACTGTTCTGATTCTGTTGGGCAGTTCCAATTTCGGGCAACTGTCCCGCTCAGTCAGAACTTTGTACTAATTGCATGGATAGTTGGGAGGTATGTCCTGCTTCATGCTGAACTGCACATGAGGTTGGAGCTGGGGCCCTTTTTATTTCATTTGTGCTGAGCCCTACATTTTCTGATGGCAATGCTATTACCAGCTGCTCTGTGGCTGCCACTAACCGGCCTGAGGGAAAATCTGCTGAATTCTTCTTTTTAACCTTCACTTCATTCCTATAAATATATAGAAAATAAATTCTGTATACAAAACTGAAATCTACCCAAAAAATGTTTTTAAGCAGTCTCAATAGCTCTTATTTGTTATGCTATGCTACTTCCTGTTCCTACTGAGATTGTAGATAATTCATAGTAAGCAGGTAGGGTGAAAAGATTCTGGCAAGCAGGGAACAGAGGGATTTGTGAGCAGAGTAAAGACTTTTTAGCAATTCTCTAAATTTGAGCCAAAATTGTTGCAAGTAATATATATAGTCATGGCCAAAAGTTTTGAGAATGACACAAATAATGGTTTTCACAAAGTTTGCTGCTTCAGTGTTTTTAGATCTTTTTGGCAGATGTTACTGAAGTAAAATTACAAGCATTTCATAAGTGTCAAAGGCTTTTATTGACAATTACATTAAGTGTATGCAAAGAGTCAATATTTGCAGTGTTGACCCTTCTTTTTAAAGACGTCTGCAATTCGCCCTGGTATGCTGTAAATCAACTTCTGGGCCACATACTGACTGATGGCCACCCATTCTTGCCTAACCAATGCTTGGAGTTTGTAGGAATTTGTGGGTTTTTGTTTGTCCACCCACCTCTTGAGGATTGACCACAAGTTCTCAATGAGATTAGGGTCTGGGGTGTTTTACTGGCCATGGACCCAAAATTTCAATGTTTTGATGCCTGAGCCACTTAGTTATCACTTTTGCCTTATGGCAACGTACTCCATCATGCTGGAAAAGGCATTGTTCGTCACTAAACTGTTCTTGGATGGCTGGCAGAATTTGGTCTTGGAGGATGCTTTGGTACAATTATTTAATAAATTGTCTCTCTACTGTGCCAGTAATATACAAATTTTACAAGACTGTCCTCTCCGCAGACCACGACAGCCTACAGAACCGTCTTCTGTTTATTCCCTCGTCATTATGGCTTTGTTTGCACTTCAATTCCTGTTCCCACATTACATCCTGTTCTGCTCCTCGGGATGAGGCCTAGCCTGCCAGTTCCAGCCACCTGTCCAGAGGTGCCAGTTCCAGATGCCTGTCTTGAGATGCCTGTTTAGGCCGTCAGTCCAGAGGTGCTAGTTCTAGCTGATTGGCTCGAGAAGCCAGTCACTGCCGCCAGTCCAGAGGTGTAAGTTCCGTCCACCAGTCCAGAGTTGCCAGTCCCAAAGTGCTAGTTCCAGCTGCCTGTCTCAAGATGTCAGCTCCTGTCGCCTGCCCTGAGGTGCCAGTTCCTTTTGACTGTCCTGAGGTGCCAGCTCCTGTCGCCTGTCCTGAGGTGCCAGCTCCTGTCGCCTGTCCACAGGATCTAGCTCCAGTCACCTGTCCTGAAGTGCCAGCTCCTGTCGCCTGTCCTAAAGGGGACAGCTCAGTTGCCTGTTCTGAGGTTCCATCCTCTACCTTCAGTTCTGAGGTGCCATCCTTGGCGTTCAGTTCTGAGGTGCCATCCTCTGCTTCAAGTTCTAAGGTGACATCCTCTGCTTCCAGTTCTGAGGTGACATCCTCTGCTTCCAGTTCTGAGGTGACATCCTCTGCTTCCAGTCCTAAATCTCTTGCCATTGTCTCCAGTCCTGAGTCTCCTGCCACTGTCTCCGCTCTTGAGTCTCTAGCCACTGTCTCCATTCTTGAGCCTCCAGCATCTGCCTCTGCTCCCGAGTCGCCAGCCACTGTCTCCAGTTCTGAGTCGCCAGCCGCTGTTTCTGTTCCTGAGCTACAGTCTGCTTCCGAGAGGGTGCTGCCCCTCCAACCAGCTTCCGAGAGGATAGTGCTTTTCCAGCATGCTTCTGAAAAGGAGCTGCATTTCCAGCCTGCTTCCGAGAGGGCGTTGTCTTACCAGCCTGCTTCGAGAGGGTGCTGCTTTTCCAGCCTGCTTCAGAGAGGGCGCTGCCTTTCCAGCCTGCTTTCGAAAGGGCGCTGCCTTTCCAGCCTGCTTCCGAGAGGGCGCTGCCTTTTCAGCCTGCTTCATAGAGGGTGCTGTTTTTCTAATCTGCTTCCGAGAGGGCGCTGCCCTACCAGATTGCTTCCGAGAGGGCGCTGCCTTTCCAGCCTGCTTCCGAGAGATTGTTGCCTTTCCAGCCTGCTTCCGTAAGAGCGCTTCCTCTACAGTCCGCTCCAGGGAGGGTCCTGTCCCTCCAGTCCATTCCAGAAACATTGTTGACGGTTCAGCCCGAGTTGCCGCCTAGTCTGGTTGAGCTAGAGTTGCCGCCTAATTCGGCTCAGCCCGAGTTGTCACTTGATGCGGTTCAGCCCGAGTTGACACTTTATGCGGTTCAGCCCGAGTTGACACTTTATGCCGTTCAGCCTGAGTTGACACTTGATGCGGTTCAGCCCGAGTTGCTATGTTGCTCAGTCTGGGCCTCCTTTCAAGTCGTCCACCCAGTCCGGGCCTCTTGCCAAGTGTGCCAAATCTGAGCCATCTTCTGCCGAGAGTGCCAAGTCTGAACCATCCTTTGCCGAAGATGCCAAGTCTGAGCCGTCACCTTTCATTGAGGGGCACCTTTCCCAACTTAGTGCCCTTCTGAGGTTATGTGCTTCATATATTCCCACCGCACCGAGCCTCATTAATAACCCTAAGAGACAGGTACTGTTTCTAATATCGTATTTTAGAGGGAAAGCTTTGGAATAGGTAAATCCATTTATTGAGACCATCTTGTGGGACTTCCGCACCTTCGGCAATACCATCTATCTCATCAAGCCAAGAGATACCACTGTGCACCTCCCAAATGGTAGAGGCTGCTGTTCCGAGTAATTCGCGTAAGAATAAAAGGCAAAGGAAGAGAGCAGGGTCTGTGGAACCTCAACTTCCCTCAGGCAGAATCTCCATCGCCTTTCCGCCCTTGGACAAGGACTTGCATGCTGGGCCCCTTGCAGTGGACTATGACTGTTTTAATCACTTTTGGTAATACGGGCCTAAAATCTGCCCTAAATCGGGAGGGGTACTGTCATGATCTGCCAGCAGCCCTCTGCATTACATGCTGCTTGAATTGGCAGCTTCTGTCTCCTGGACTTTGGACTTGTGTTTTATATATTATCTGCAGTACCTCTGTTCATCAGAGGTGCTGCTATTGTGCCTTCCCTTTCATCACTAGGGGTTAACTTGTTGCAACAATTATTTCTTGCACCTGGGTGTCTCTCTACTCTACCTGCCACTCTTTGCATACCTTGCTGGTCATTGTTGTTGTTGCTGTTGTATGTTGCTGTGCTGTTCCCTGCTATTCCCTGCTGTGCTCCTGGTTCACCTGTTCCATGGGACTTCTTCATATTACTTTTTACCTGCATCAGCTGTGTCCCTGGTATTTGCTTTCTGCATCTCTCTGCAATCCTCATTCTCTACCTACACCATCCGGTTTGTACCATCCTGCAATAAACATTGTGTGTTTCACCATATTTTGGGCTCCTTAGCTGTGACTTCTGCATTGAAGTGTGACAGATAATGCCCACATCTGTTTCATTCTGGCTTCAATAAACTCAAGTGTTGTCTTATTTTAAAAATTGTATGCCTACCCATATTGTTCCTACACATTTTATGCATTTCATTCAAGAAAGCAAGTTAGAAAATAAATGCATTATCGTATTCAAGTGCAGATTTTTTTGAAAGGTGGATTAGTGTCAAAGCAAAGTATTTCTTGGTTTTTAGTGAAAAAAATGCTTACATTTGCTTTTTCTGCAATTTTGGGTAGATTTGTTTGTAGTGACAGTGGGTATAAGCAAACTGATTGTATTTTCTGATAATTCAATGTCTTCTGAAAAAGTGAGGTATAATATGTGTGGGTACCACACAAATAAATTCCTGATATTGATGTTGAAATGTGACTAAACCCAAAAAGACCCAAAACTGGCTCAGTGATAAAGGGGTTAAATATACACCATTTCAGCTTAAATGGGACACATTTTTATGAGCTGTATGAATTTTAAATGTTCCAGGTTACTTACATTTTACAAGGATAATTTCTTTTAAGGTTCCGCAAGAGGTAATTCTGAAATGTTAATTACCACAAATTTTTCTTCTAAACTTGTAATTTATTTTGTTTGTTTAAACATTCATTACCACATTCTAGATTACATGAAAAATAACTCCCCAGAGGCCTTGGCACAAAGAGAGCAAAGGAAAGAAGTTCAGATGTATTAATTTCCTGATGATTCCTATTTTAAGAAGGAGAAGATAGAATTGGAATCATATTTTAATATAAATCACCTCTTAAAGGAATAGCTGACCACCTCAATGTAATTATTCCACCACTGAGAAATATATATAAAGAATTCTAGTATGATATGAGACACAGAGACATTCGGAAAGATATTCATTAGTGTGTACTAGCCACAATTGCCTTAGTCAGTCTTCATGAACTCGCTATAACACGTTAATTAATCAATCCCTTGGGTCTAAAATTTCACTTCCCAAGTGATGTATGTGATTAATGTGTTTGTCAAAATTTTGTTTATATGCTAGAGTAATTCTTTGTATAGCTATTTAAGGCCACAAGGTACTTTACAGATTAGTACTACTTATTAAATATTGTTCTTTTCTTCTTTCTCTCTGTCAATACAAATATGAATCATGAGAATTTATACACATTTCTTTTTTACATTAGTGTAGGTAAACAAATGGATGTTATTAAGCCTTCCAGTGTTGCCATTTTAGATTTTAAAGTGGTACCTCTTCTCTCCCGGCGAGCCACAGCAACATGCTCAATGTAAATCTCATTTGAACATGGAGCTAAAAGCTTTATTTTTTTTCTCCAAACTCAGATATCTAAAGATAAGATATAACTGAGATTGCATCCACGGCTGTGGTGACTAAGGTCTCTTATGGAGATACAGATAAGCTCTTTATTATTGTTTACATTGTAAGCATGCATTTTATATCCCTTGTGAATAAATACATTTTATTTTGAATATACTACACTATGTGGAACATGTTTCATGTTTTGTTTCCTATATATCGATTGACTGAGTGATCCGGGTGTGAACATCCATAACAGAAGATTCTACAGATAAGTTATATCTTATCTTTATGGTGTGCACTGAATAGGTGATGGGATATCACTACAACACACTAGCCATCTGATCGTTCTGATATTCTGTTTCTTTTTGCATGTATGCTAACCTGGAGTAAAAGTATACAGTGTTTGAAAATTACCCAGGAACTTGGACATTGTACTTTATTGAATTACTCACAAGTCCAGATATTCTGAAAAACATTGCATCATTTTGCATCTATATTCTTAGTTATATCTATCCCATATATATATATATATATATATATATATATATATATATGTATATGTGTGTAATATATATATATATATGTATATATATATATATATATATATATATATATATATGTATATATATATATAAATATATATATATATAAGTATATATATATGTATACATATATATGTGTGTATATATATATATATATATATATATATATACACACAGTATATATATAACACTTCCAGAGTGCTCAGGCTGGGTACACACTGAAGCATTTTCGTCCAATAATCGGGCAAATTAGCCGACATATGACAGTTCAGTTGGAAGTCAGGTTAGTGTGTATAGGAACATATATATGGTCGAAAGTCTTTCCAAAGTGTCGATTGTCGGCTTATTTGGTTGGTCGTACTGTTTAATATTTTCCGTCCTATTACTGACCGATCATATAGTGTGTATGCACTCATGCTCACGATCTCCATACAGTTTACAGAGTCATGTTCTTTTCAGCCGATGATAGCAAATAATGTCACTTGAATAAATGTAGAGAGTGCTGAGACAGAATGTTTAGTTTCAGAGTCACAGAAGCTAAATTCGTTAGGACATGTGGACAGCTATAACAAGGTGGTTTTAATCAGTGTGACAATAAAGAATGAATATTATGCTGTCATTCCTTGAAGACTAGAAGACCAGATGAAGAGCACAGATCTGAAAGTAAATCATGTCAGTGTGTATACATGAATCGTAAGACTGATCGGACTTTCAGTCTTAGGTACAACCGTTTAAAATAACACGTCGGTTGAAAAATACTTCAGTGTGTACCTAGCCTTACATTGTGCATCTGAGCAGGGAAATAGATTATCCACATTGTCAATGTTGACAGGTCCACACTTATTAAGAGACCACTGTGTCTATAATTGTTCTTAATATGCAGCACATTTTTTAATTAGTAAGTATTTTTGCTAAGCATATGCAAGCATGCAAATACAATGTGTCTGCTACAATAATTATCAAACCTGCTATCTCCATAGCTGCTGTTGATCTGATCACAAACACACACACACACACACACACACACACACACACCATTTTATGCAGGGAACAAGACATCTTAGGCCTGATTCATTAAGAGACGTACATGCAGATACGTGACATGTTTTGCGTATAATTATACTATGCATGGCTGAAACTGAACCATACAGAGACTGCTTCAATGTCTAAATAGTCTTTGAGTGCAAAGTCTACAATTTCAGGGGAGAAATGGGGAAGTGAATTCAATATACATTAGTCAATGTACAGTAAGGGCATACCAAGCTTGAGCGCACACATTAATGTCTGATTCCAGCTTTGGGCATCTCAAAAGTGCATGTTTTTCTGTCATATCACTAGCACCAGCTACAGGTCTGGTGTAAGTGCAGATTACTAGTGATGACGGCTGTGTATACATACTAGAACATGTGTTTGCAATCTTAAGCAACTGTAAAAATGCATTTTATGTATAGTATGTATTTAATGAGGGAAAAAATGAAAACATGGTTTCTGTTATTTTTAAATGTATTGTCATTAAGACTATATTAGTAGCATTTGACATTAATTGAACAGTTTTTTATTCTGTGCGTTCTTTTCTGACTTTATATGCCACATGGACATATCCTTCAGTTTATTGTGTGTTAGAGCAGAGCAGAGCAGACCTTCATCAACATACTTAGCTTCAGATGCGCTCCTTGTTGTATACGGACGTGTGTATGTGTACTTTTTAAAAAACGCACAATACGTTTATTTTGCGTTTCTTGATTAATCAGGCCCTTTGTCTCCACCCATTATCTGACTTTATGTGATCAATATTGTGACTAGGGTATAAATTATGAAGGAGGATGGCTAGAAACATTGGGTCAACTGGATTGCAAACACTGAAATCTGTGGATTCATCAGTGATGAAATTCCTTGGCGCAGGGCATTGTGGAAGCCAGTATCCCATGCCGGGGATACAGGACTGCTGCCAGCGTTAATTTACAACAGGACCCTATTTCTTTGCAACTCAATATCAACGGAGAGTGTCAGGCTGGAGACTAGGCTACTAACCAGGGTTTAGCTAGTGGGTAATCATATGGCTGTATTTTGCTAATATTAATGTCTTGCTATTATCTGTATGTTGTTCAGAGAATAATGTTTATTTGCACAAATAAACAGCACTTTTATATGTGTACCCAATACTATGCCTGAGCAATTTGTACCAACAAAGGGGCACCCAAGGCATGTGTCACTACAAACATATTTATATTTTATTTTTAAATTATTGCTAGTATTTGTCTTACTGTACTGCAATAGACAGGATATCTATTTACTGCTTAAAGAGCACTGACATGTAGGTTAAACAAATCACCCTAACCAGCTAGCCATTCACATGTGCCTTAGGGGCTGCTTCATGTAGCTGAATTTTGTGTTTTGTCGGAACTCATCTGCACAGTGTGCTGATGCTTTTTGCCAGCAGCCCTAAAATTGTGGTTTTGCCACAGCTTTGCACCTCCCCATGGGAGATATTGGGGTGTCATATTATATTTTTTGTGGGAGTGCTGATATAATTACACAGTGCACCAGAGGAGACAATACAAAATTGTTCTATGTTACCAGCACATTCCACAAATACCGTGTGCACCAGTCAAGTCGGGGAAACAACACAGTTCCATTTTAAAGAATAACAGGGCATGAGGGAAGAGCAGGACATGAGGGAGTGACAGATTTAATAGCATTTGGGAAGTGGGAAGGTTAGGGTTTACTTAGTATGAGGGAGAGGAGGGAAATTAATTGTATGAAAGGAAGGGGGATATATTAAATGCAATGGTGTAAAATTAAAGCATGGGAGTGTTTTTATACTTAGTCCCATATAGCCAGGACTTTCACTCAGCTGCAGGGACATTTGGGAGGTATGCCTCTTGTCATGTTGCTCTTCAATGCAGAGTGTGAGCCAGATGCAAAGAGGGGTGATGTGCACAGCATTTCAATGGAAAATGGAGTGATCTGGAGAGGAATAATGCTTGTCATATTCCCTCCAGACTGGCCATGTTCCTCCAATGACTGGTAATGCCTCTCCACAGGCTGAGCCTCCAAATATTATGTTTCCTGATATAATGTGCATTGGACTTCCACATTTTTATATGCCAATAGTTTACTTAGGTAGGTGGAGCTATACATGTCCAGATTTGTGGACAAAAGTGCTAAGCCAGTGATGGCTAACCTATGACACTCCAGGTGTTGTGAAACTACAAGTCCCAGCATGCTTTGCCAGTAGATAACTAGCTGATAGCTGGCAAAGCATGCTGGGGCTTGTAGTTTCACAACACCTGGAGTGTCACAGGTTAGCCATCACTGTGCTAAGCAGTCAAGATTGGGCTTTGCAAAAGGACTACTTCTGAACTACAAGTTTTGATTTAGTTAAGATTTGAAAATAAATGATAAAAGTGTTTGGTACAGAACAGAGAGAATGTATTAAGACTTAAGAGTGCAGGAGAAGAGGATGGCACAATAGAAAGAAAAAAACTGGAATACATTATATAAAAATATGTGATGATATGTATGAAGGTTTGTTTAAAAGTCATGAAAAGTTTTATTAAACTGTGAACAGTGATTCTGGGGTTTCAAACACTTCAACTGATGATATATAGTTATATCTACAGATAATAAAAAAAAGATATGTATGAGGTCTCCCAGAAAGATGTTGTACAGGAAAAGTAATAGATGACTTGGTATAAAGAATTATCAAGAGTTGAGGCCAGAGATAAAGAAATTGTGCAGATAGATAGGAAAAGCTTTATACAGCAGGTCTTTTCTGAGTCCAGAGTCCAGAATCTCAGTGAGGAGAGTTTAAACAAAAGCAACAGATCAATCAGAAAGAATTAGAATTAAAAGTGATCTTTGGAATTACAACCTTGAAGCTCCAATTCTATATAGGGTGGTCTCGACAGAATGAACTCTATGAAAGCCAAATTGAAAAATATCCAAAAGGTAATGAAAGAAAAATGTTCTGCCTATTGAAACTGCGCTCACAAAAGTGAGCAATGTTTTACTTACAGCAAGTCTAAGGTTCACTTCTCCATACTTATGCTTCTGGACCTCACTGCTGCTTTTAACTCTGTTGATCACCTTCTTCTCCTGCACATAATTTACTCCATTGCCCTTCACGACACAGATCTTTCAAGGTTCACTTCCTACCTATCAAACTGCTCCTTTATGTTCTCTAACTCTGTCACATCCTTCCCTCCAATTCAACTCTCAGTTGGGGTCCTGCAAGGCTCTGTTCTCAGCCCTTGCTTTTCACACTGCGCACCTCTTCTCTTGGAAAATAATTCATTCATTTGACCTCCAGAACCAGCTCTACATTGACCACACCCAAATCCATTTCTCCTCACCTTCTGTACTTTCTTATGTAACCAACTGTTTCTGCTATCAGCACATGGATGACACAATGCTATCTAAAGCTCAGCATTTCCAGAACAGAGCTTAACATCTTTATTTCTCCCACAGTCACCACCTCCCCTCACACTACTATGTCTCTCCCAGTCATATCACCTCCATCTTCGAAATGATGTCAGAATACGCCCTTTACTTACACAAGATGCTACCAAAACTCGTATCCATTCTTTCATTTCTCTCACGCATACAAGACTTCTCCCATGATGCTTCCCTCTTATTTAATTGCCTTCCCTACCTGACCAGTCTTTCCCACAGCTTTCAAATATTTAAAGCTCTCTGAAGACCCATCTCTTTACCAGAGCTTAGCCTGCTCCAGCCTATACTATCCCCACTAGTACATGTGTGGATATAAAAGTGTATCACACGCCACTGTAGGTCACATTAGCTCCTCTTGTTTAAGCTGTGTTTTCTTATGATTTGATAGTAAGCTCTTGTTTTCATGTTTGCATTTATTATTTCTATCTTGTATGTTCCCACTGCCCAGTGCTCGTAGGTGTTGCCTTACAGATTGATCATCATCATCATTAGGTTTATATACATACTGACCATACAGATGTTATTATATAATTTCCTTCCACTTATTTGAATATATTTGAAGCAGAAACACATTGTGAAAGTGTTATTTTTCTATTCAATCAAAATAATTTAATAGCCTCTCGTATATCATGAGAATTTATAAGCAATTTGGCCAAAACTAATTTATTTGCTTTGATATGACAGTCCAAGTATTGAGTTTGGTAGCCAATTCCTGAGAGAAATTGGCTAAAATGATTCAACAAGCAATTAAAGCTGTCCAAATCAGCAGGCATTTAGTGGAATCTTGATTAATCATATTCATAATCTAGTACTCGTATGGAGTTTTGGTTTTCACCCAACTAACAATCACACAGAGGAGATGTACCTTTGCCCATGTATATTGTCTGGATATTCAAAGAATTTAAAGGTATACTATGAGGAAAATGTTAAGGTGTGGAACACTAAGCAGCAACAGAAGTAGAATGTTCAAGGGTATGACAAATGTTTTAATAAAATGACCATAAAAGTGGAGCAGGGAAAATTGATAAAATATAATCTGTTAAAGACTGGAACATGAATAAATAGACCTGAACAGTTAAGCAACATGAAAACTAGATCAGAAGATCAGAAATCAGCACATTTTGTTTTTCATAAGCAGAAAAAAAACAGGATGACAGCATTGGTTAATTTAAAGCAGAACTTGAATACCCGATATGGTTTCATAAAACGAATTAAGGCAAATATGAAATAAGAGACAGAAAACATATAGTATGTGTATGAAGAAAAATGCATACATTTTGCAGGGTGTGTCTGTGTACATTAGTGGATATGGCTTCTTTGGAGAGCTACATTTCTAGCATAAATATCAATTCAAAGTACACTTAAAGCATACATTACATAACACATTTAACCTGACACTGATCAGCACATTTTACTGTGAAAACGAAGAGGCCTTATCTGCGCTGGCCTGAACTTATAAGAGTTTGGAAGCATCTAATAGAAGATGGTATAGTATAAAGCTAAAATCCTATAGTATATGTATAGATACAGAAAGTTCTCCAAGGTGCTTTGAAGTAGTGATGTTATAGGCAATAATACAGTGTATATAAACAATATGAATAAATATGCATTTATTTCTAAAAAAAAAAGAGTAAAATTGTAGCTTCTAGCCAAAAGTAGTTTTGACATAAACCAATACTCATGTAACAAAGAATCAGGATTCAAATCCAATGAAATACAAACTTTAAACATTGTGGTTCAAATTGCAGTAACTAAAGAACTGAAATAATCAATGTAGGACAGGTTATCACTGAAATAGAATCCAGGGGGTATATTTACTAAAGTGCGAGTTTGAAAAAGGGGAGATGTTGACTATAGCAACCAGTTAGATTCTAGTGATCATTTATTTAGTACATTCTACAAAATGTCAGCTAGAATATGAATGGTTGCTATAGCCAACATCTCCAATTTTTCAAACCCATGAGTCTTCTAGTAGGCACTTATTACAAAGTCATAGTAATTTTCCAAGTAATCCAAAATTGGAGCCCAAATATAGAATGTTACGTTGCTCCTTTATATAGAGGTTTTACTTTGGTGTTGCAAGCATGATGGTATTTAGTGCTCAGTATAGGATGGTTTTAAAATACGTGTAAATTAATTTCCAGTTCTGTAGAGAAGCAGCTATCATGGTCCACTTTGGGCTATTCTTTTTTCTTGCTATTATAATCCAGGAGAGATATTTAGCAGGAATCCTTTTTACCACTTGATCTCCAAAGGATTGATGTAAAATTAAATTTGCAGCAGTTCTTTGAGCTAGCAGGGATGGCGGCTGTGTCTTGATCAGCTGTAAGTTTATTGATAGAAGAATAGTCTGCCCGCAATTTCCAAGAATAAGGGTGATCCGAACGTTAAGCAAACAGTTTGAACATCAGTCCTCTGGTTCACAGCACAGACACCTGTTATCATGTTAGAGACAGTATGGTCTGTGCAGGGCCGGTGCTAGCCTCCATGCCCCCCCCCCGCAACAATCGGCGCCCTCCTCCCCCCTCACCCCGTCTTTCCTTATCTCACCACCGCCGCCTTTCTGCTCCGTCTCCTCCCCTCCAGGCACCCTCCAGAGCCCAGCGCCCTAGGCAAGTGCCTAACCTTGCCTAATGGGAGCACCGGGCCTGGGTCTGTGTCACAATAAAGTATGAATGAGAGGAACCGTCTTCTCATATGTCTAATATGCATGCAAATGGCTCTTTATGTAAAGTAGTAACCCCCTCTCGCTCCGTGCGTTTGTGCTGACTAGCAGAGAGCAGGCACTTGTGTCTCGGTACAGTTTTGATAAGAAAGTTAGAATAAAGGAAGGACCAAGAAGCAGTCAGTTTTTTGTGCAGGGTTGATGTGAAAAAACAATGCGGTTCACTCGTTAAGATGAGCTTTCATAGGGATTAGTCTGGTCGAGTAGATGTGGATTTAAGTATTTAGTTTGACAGGCTGTGAACAATAAATTAATTAGCTGTCAGCCACGATAACTAAGTGTCTGTAGTTGCGGCGGTATAGGTCTGTGGCCAGTAATCAAGCCACTAAGTGAAGGTATCGTGTCACAGCTGCATTCATTAGCAGTTCAGATGGAAATTGTGCTGCAAATATACATAGACACTGTACATAATACATAATCAAATATGAAGTTTCCTATGATACATAATCATCAATAAAGATCACAAAGAGAGATTGTAAGCCTCTAAGAAACCTCTTAAATGACATTATATACATATTACAGTATTACAGATATAATGATAAATAAAGTTGATGGTTGATAAATCAGAAAATATGAAATTTGCATCGCATAACACATAGTAAATCGTCTGTTGCCATTAACTGACTGCATAGTCTTATATGAATCTGTATTACGGTGCAGTAGACAAGTTATGAATCATTATAAATCAAGCATGTATTGAGTTCAAATTAAATACTAAGATCTCAGATCTGTCAAAGACCCTAAAAATAATCTGTGGTTGGTAGAGAAATATACTAGAATGCTTCAGTTTGGGCTATTGAATCAGACTTTAAGAGTAGAACAAATAGTTGTCAGCTACGATTTCTAATTGACTAGAGTGATGTAACCAAACGGCATCAGATGCTAATAAAATGTTACTCAGTAAAGGATAATCTTTGATAATGCTTGCAAGGGTAGCTGCAAAGAGCTATAGGTAATAATCATAGAATTGTTGTGAGAGTGTAAACATGGTAATACATGAGAGCCCGATTATGTTACCACACAGTAAGTTGCATAACAGCGAAGCCACATTGTACTGTATCTGTCAGTAAACAACACATTAAATCCAAGAGTGACCAGCAAGTTAGAATTAGAAAGGGTCAAACTATTATGGCTCTAAAAATACATTCTAAATATACACAAATGTTAAAACAAAAATCACTGGAAATTCTAAAACTTTTATTAAAAATCCTAAATTGGCACATTGTTGATAAGGAGCTACCTCCAGCATCCTCATTGCTGGTATAACACTTGTGTTACTAATATGTTTTTTCAACAAGGCTTTACAGAGTTGAAAGGCATTAAATAACAGATTTTGCATTTCTAATGGCAATTTAGCTTCAACTAATGTTGACATCTGACAATACTTCTATACAATAGGTCTTAATAACCATTAATATATATTTGAAGCATATTTGCCTGTGGAATTTGCATCATCAGCATTTGTGAGATAATTTTGTGTAGTAGTTAAGGTGTGTGCTACCAGTGGTAAAAAGGATTGTACTCCATCTCAGAATGCATCTACAGGATTTATGTACATTTTTCAGGACGTTATCACTGTCCTTTAATCTAAAGGAATAATTTTCATAATTAGTGACATGTGAAGCAACATTCTGCACTCTTTCTGAAATTATTGTTTTATTAATTTCTTAGTAGATAAGCCAGGAAGACAATGAAAAGCTTTTGAAAAATAAGTAGTTTTTTCATATTGCATTGTTTATTGGTGTTAATCAATGTACTGGGCTCCCTTGTACAACAGCAACATTAATGGTGGCAAGAAATAGTAATTGTGCCTGAGTCAACTCACCCTGTACCTGTAATATTGGACTGCCAGTAAAGTATTTTTTGGCTACCTCTGATCTGTGCATTTTATGGATCTAAGGCAAGTTACCTAAATATGTATATCCCATTGTCTCTGTTCCATCCCTAGTTTGTCTGAGTGATCCAATTGACATTCCCTTTAGAAGAAAAGCTTGGCAGTATGTAGAAAGGTTTGGGCACACCTAGGGCTAGATTTACTAAGCTGCGGGTTTGAAAAAGTGGGGATGTTGCCTATAGCAACCAATCAGATTCTAGCTTTCATTTATTTAGTGCATTCTACAAAATGACAGCTAGAATCTGATTGGTTGCTATGGGCAACATCCCCACTTTTTAAAACCCGCAGCTTAGTAAATCTAGCCCCTAGTCCTTATGTCTAGGCAGGATACCCATTTGATCCTCAGTGGTCTTCATCTTAATACAAAGGAGGATAGAAGTTTCTCTATGAAACTGAGGAAGTTTTTTATGCAACCTAATAGGGTGTGTTTAGAGTAATTAAAGTGTTTTGGGGAGAATGGACATCTTAGCAAAGTTCATTCCAAGGTATGAAAGGAATGTTTCAGTTAGCCAGATTGCATCTCCTTTTGTAAAGTTTAGCGGTTTAATTGGTCTGGAAAAGTAAAGATGTACAAGAAGTCAAATTAATTTCTAAATAAGCAATGTTTGATTAGAACCAGTGAAAATATTTTTTTTCTTTCAAGTTCACTATAGTGGTATGATGCACATATTTCTAATGTTTCTAATTTTGCAGGGTTCATCTTAAAAATGAATAATTTAGCAAAATGATCTAATTAATGAAAAGCCTGGATTTTGCTCTTCTTTTAGAATAGTCAAGATATTTGCTAGGATGTGACTGGCTTTTTAACTCTGATGAGTATGAATCACTGACTGTGTATGTGGTCATTAGCTCTTCAGCTGTGGTGATAATGAGTCATTGCACACCAGCCTCATTAATTCAGGGTATGTTTCTATCCTGACCAGGGCCGCCGAGAGGGGGGGGGAGCGGGTACTAATTACCCGGGCCCGGCATGTCAGGGGGCCCGGCCCGGGCCCTTGCGCTGCTGATTTTTTTTAATTTTTTAATTTTTTTTTTCCAAACGTTTTTTTTCCTTTCCTTTTTTTTTTTTTTTTGGTGGGGGGGGGCTCGGTCGTTGGTGGGGGGAGCAGGCTAGTTTAAAAAAAAAAAAAAAAACATACTCACCTGATCGCGGAGCCGGCATCCCTCCTCTCTGCTGCTCTGTGCTCTATTCAGACTGTCTGAATGCTGGGTGTGATGTCATCATGTCATGCCCAGCATTCAGTCAGTCTGGAGCACAGAGCAGCAGAGAAGACCAAGAGAGGAGAAAAGGTAAGTGAAGGGAGGAAAACGAGGGGGGCACAGAGGGGTTAAAAAACGGGGGGGGGGGGGGCAGCATGACAGAGGGGTTAAAAAAATGAGGGGAGCACAAGGGTTAAAAAACGGGGGGGCAGCATGACAGAGGGGTTAAAAATGAGGGGGCACAAAGGGGTTAAAAAACGGGGGGGGCAGCATGACAGAGGGGTTAAAAAATAAGGGGGGGCACAGAGGGGTTAAAAAACGGGAAAGCAGCATGTCAAAGGGGTTAAAAACGGGGAAGCAGCATGTCAGAGGGGTTAAAAAATGAGGGGGGAGCACAGAGGGGTTAAAAAATGGGAAAGCAGCATGTCAAAGGGGTTAAAAACGGGGAAGCAGCATGTCAGAGGGGTTAAAAAATGAGGGGGAGCACAGAGGGGTTAAAAAATGGGAAAGCAGCATGTCAGAGGGGTTAAAAAATGAGTGGGGGCACAGAGGGGTTAAAAAATGGGAAAGCAGCATGTCAGAGGGGTTAAAAATTGAGGGGGGAGCACAGAGGGGTTAAAAAACGGGAAAGCAGCATGTCAGAGGGGTTAAAAAATGAGGGGGAGCACAGAGGGGTTAAAAAATGGGAAAGCAGCATGTCAGAGGGGTTAAAAAATGAGTGGGGGCACAGAGGGGTTAAAAAATGGGAAAGCAGCATGTCAGAGGGGTTAAAAATTGAGGGGGGAGCACAGAGGGGTTAAAAAACGGGAAAGCAGCATGTCAGAGGGGTTAAAAAATGAGGGGGAGCACAGAGGGGTTAAAAAATGGGAAAGCAGCATGTCAGAGGGGTTAAAAAATGAGTGGGGGCACAGAGGGGTTAAAAAATGGGAAAGCAGCATGTCAAAGGGGTTAAAAACGGGGAAGCAGCATGTCAGAGGGGTTAAAAAATGAGGGGGAGCACAGAGGGGTTAAAAAATGGGAAAGCAGCATGTCAGAGGGGTTAAAAAATGAGTGGGGGCACAGAGGGGTTAAAAAATGGGAAAGCAGCATGTCAGAGGGGTTAAAAATTGAGGGGGGAGCACAGAGGGGTTAAAAAACGGGAAAGCAGCATGTCAGAGGGGTTAAAAAATGAGGGGGAGCACAGAGGGGTTAAAAAATGGGAAAGCAGCATGTCAGAGGGGTTAAAAAATGAGTGGGGGCACAGAGGGGTTAAAAAATGGGAAAGCAGCATGTCAGAGGGGTTAAAAATTGAGGGGGGAGCACAGAGGGGTTAAAAAACGGGAAAGCAGCATGTCAGAGGGGTTAAAAAATGAGGGGGAGCACAGAGGGGTTAAAAAATGGGAAAGCAGCATGTCAGAGGGGTTAAAAAATGAGTGGGGGCACAGAGGGGTTAAAAAATGGGAAAGCAGCATGTCAGAGGGGTTAAAAATTGAGGGGGGAGCACAGAGGGGTTAAAAAACGGGAAAGCAGCATGTCAGAGGGGTTAAAAAATGAGGGGGAGCACAGAGGGGTTAAAAAATGGGAAAGCAGCATGTCAGAGGGGTTAAAAAATGAGTGGGGGCACAGAGGGGTTAAAAAATGGGAAAGCAGCATGTCAGAGGGGTTAAAAATTGAGGGGGGAGCACAGAGGGGTTAAAAAACGGGAAAGCAGCATGTCAGAGGGGTTAAAAAATGAGAGGGGCACAGATGGGTTAAAAAATGGGAAAGCAGCATGTCAGAGGGGTTAAAAATTGAGGGGGGAGCACAGAGGGGTTAAAAAATGGGAAAGCAGCATGACAGAGGGGGTGAAAAAATGAGAGGGGCACAGATGGGTTAAAAAATGGGGCAGTATGGCACAGTGGGGTTAATAAACAGGGGTCAGCATGGCACAGTGGGGTTAAAAAATGGTGGGCAGCATGACACAGTGGGGTTACAAAGGGGGGGGGGGAGGCATGGCACAGTGGGATTGAAAAAGGGGGGGGAGCAGCATAGTATAGTCTGATGAAGGGGAGCCAGATGAAGGGGGCAAAAACAGCATGGAGGGCACAGTGTGATCATAAGGCATGGCGATGATGAAGGGGCACATTATTGTAATATTGGAGCTGGAGGAAGGCCTAATTATTAATCGTGGGTGCTATTGATTTAACGCTGGGGCTGGCTGTAATTTTCTAAATGTAGCCATTTTTTTTTCAAAATAGGTCCTTCAACATTTCTGGATCCGGACAAGCCACAACTAAAGAAAGCAGCAGCCACAGGTGGAGAAAGTGAGAAGAACAGGTAGGAGAGAGCAGCACAGTGTGTGAAATGTTGTGATTCTAGTAGGGACAATACCAATTTTTGGTGAATGTTGTGTCCAATGTAAGGTGTAGGCCAAGACTGAACTGTTTGTGTACACACTGCATTGTTTGTATACTACCCTGTGGTGGTAGATGTCCTGAAAGTCAGGAGTGCTTAAACATATGTGACGCTCCGGCGAATTGAGAGCCTAGTGGTTTTTATGTTAGCCACGCCCCAATGGCACGTTTGCCACGCCCCCAAATGCATGACCGCACCTCCCAAAATTTTTGCACTGCCGTTTGGCTAGCCACGCCCCTGAATATATGACCATATACCTAATCTTTTTTGCGCCGCCGTAAGGCGGCGCAAAAAAATTTTGGGGCTTACTTCACTATGAGGGGGGCCCCATGAATTTGTTGTACCCGGGCCCTGAATTCTTCTTGGCAGCCCTGATCCTGACCTCTTTGGACCTTTGGAGTTTAAAATCCCTGGCTGTTCTATGCAATTTTTGTTAGTGATAGAATTTGCTCTGGACTCCTGAACGGTTTGCTCTCTGATATTCTTCAGTTGCCAATTTCTGCTTTAATTCTGACTGTGTACACTGGCAAACAGCACTATTAATGAAACTCAGTTTTTTTTGGCATCCAGCTTAAGTTTAATTCTTCTGTGAGTAATGCAATTTGAACTTACAACTGCTTATATGAAACAATTGTCTGCTAGCTAGAAAGGAAATCTTTCTACATCACTCTGCCTGCTGTTACTGGACTGAGGGGCTCTTGACTTGTCTCAATGGTGCTTGGACTTTTGCTACCTATAGGTGATTAGGAATATTGGATATCCTCCATTATCAATATTTCATCAATGCATACTAATGTCTACTATCAGAACTGTTATAATACTGCTTGAAGTATTCCAGCTGTCTGAGACTTTCATTGCTGGAAACTGTGCTCATTACTCAGTTGTAAGCTGTGTTTCCTCTGTATCTGATCATAGGTTATTTTGTATGTTTTAAACATATTTAAAATAAATTCATAGTTGTTTGAACTTCTCTCCTACCTCTATCTTGCCTTGAATTTTCTAACAATTTTTAAGCAAACAGCACTAACTTATATACAAGCTTGGAAATCAGAGGTTTCAGATCAACAGTGGTAGATCATTTATCCCACAGATATATTATGCTTATATAAGTGTTGATCAATATACTAAATTCTCATTCTTCACACCATAAGCAAATAAAAATATAAAGGATCAGCATATATACAACAGCTTTGTGTATAACAATTATTTTCTGTTAGCCTTTTCAATGGAGAATGATGATATAAACTTATCAAGATCAAGGACAAGAATACAATCAAGGGACTAAAGTTTATATCATCATTCTCTATTTTATTGTTACAATTGTATTTCTATATCTGTTCCTTTTCTAGGTATAAGGATGATATGTCATTTTTATTGATATAATTGGAGGTGAAATATATGTGGGGAACATGATCCAAAAGTAAAGAATAGATTATTATTGACAAAATATATTTTGTTTTTTCTAGACCGTATTGGGTATCTACCAATGATATAAATGGTCTCTGTATAGATTTTTGATTAAAATGGGTGGATAAATCACCCTTGGGCTATGATTGGTAGATTTCTGGTTTCTAGTTTATCCTAGTTGGTATGGTAACATTAACATAACGTCACTTCTGGTGACGTCATCATAGTGACGAGATTTGGATCATGTAAGGCATTAAATATTACTCTTATTTTTAAGAATGTACTTTTTATAGATTTGGAATTAAATGTAAATTGGTTTCACATTTAATTCATCTTGACTTCTTCGAATTGTAAACCGAATTTTAAATTGATATCGTCACGTCACTTCCGGTAATCGGATAAAGCATTTTATTTCCATTTTGGCTAATGTTTTGTAATTTAGGATAAATTTATTTTATTTTTTTTAGCTATACAGTCTTTTGTTGTTTATTCTATTAAAATTAAAGATCAGCAAAATGAGAGTGAGACGCGAAACGTCCCTTCCAGTTTTGTAAAAGATTTAAATTTGAAAATAAGCTTTTTATAGGACATTTTTATGGGGCAATATTTAGATGGTTCATAAAAAGTGTATAGTGCAAGTTATTCTTCCAGGGATTCTTGATAAAATCCAAAACTTGATGACTCCTCCCTATATTATCTGATTGGCTAACTTTGTGTCACAAACCTTGAAAAAGACTGCACCCTTAGCAGGCGAAACGCGTTCAAGGAGACCATTGTGTCCATAACATTAAATCCCGGGAAAAAATATCTGAAATTCATCTATATACTAGCCCATATGAATTCCAATGCTGGTAGGAGTATCTGTGTACACCTTCATTTATCTTGAAGCTTTTTAAAGAATTTTTAATGTGTGCCTAATTGTTATAAGAGAATAAAGAAGCTTTGAATAAAAACAGTATCACACTAGGCTTCTCCATTTTTCTCTTTTCACTTCTGGGTATAAACTGGGATATAATCCTGAGATGCAATAACCAAGATGTAACCGTTTGGAGAGAATTATCTAAAGAAACTATTACGGGCCTTTATTCAAGATATTTTCCAGTAAGTGTATAACCATCAGAGTGTCATTGGTGAATCAGATCTTCTCCACCTACATAAGTTAAAAAGGCTATTGGAAAAGAAAAACTCTAGGGAATCTTTCTTTCACAAAGATATCTCCACTAACCTTTTTGGAGGATTGGACACTAATTAGATAAAATTGCCAATTGTATACAGGTCTTTGCACTATGTTTTGTCTTTTATATTTTCTTTCATGATGGGATTATGAACTAATGAATGAAGATTTCAACACACATTAAAATATCACTATTCACATTTAGGTCTGTAAGAGGTGTATCTAGAGATACGATTAGTGCTGAACTATTTTTTTAAAAAAAATTAGGTAACAATCATTGAATATTTTTTTTCTGTGCATTCTGTTGTGACCTGATATTTAACATAAGTATCCTGCAGTATATTATCTGTTAGAGCAGAGTGATCCTAGACCCTGATTCACTAACAGACATTTCTTCAAACCAACGCCTTATTTAATACGGATGTGCATATACCCGATGTATGTGTGCACAGTACATTTGTTTTGCATTTGTTTTAATCAGGTCTGTTGCCTGTGCTTAAGGGGTAAACATTTTTAACTTACATCTATAATTTTGGACTAATATTCGTTTAAGTCGGTTGCAATCTAACTGTCTTATTTAATGTAACCCTAGATTTTAATTGCAAGAAGGCAAAGCATACAAGGTTAATTTTTTACACTTTGCTTTAGCGCATCTGACAAAGCTTAATTGATTGGCAAATTAAATATATTTTCCCGCTATATGTGCTTCCATGTGATGGGTCAGCTGAAGGCATGGGGTTTTCTTTTTATTTTTTCATCAACACCACTAATAATGCTACACCGCAGTGATAAAAGAAAGTTTGTACATCAACCTGTGCATGGAGTAACGTTGCAGCAATGGTGCTGTATGTGCAGTAATATCTACATGACCTAACTAAAACATAAACATATAATAAACAACATAACACATGGCAATGTTGAAATATTGCTGTTTTATTGGAAAAATAAAGTCTTCATTCCATGAAAAATTGATAAAATGCTTGATGTGCGGCAGTAATGGATGTATGATCTGTTTCAGTACCGTACTAAAAGCAGGCTGTGACATCTCTGCTACCACAACTACTATTTTTTGGAATGACTTTGATGCACAGAAATGTGAAACATCCAATAAATTAGTCAGTGTTGGTATAACTGTGTGAATGCCTATCAGAAATGGTCAGCCTGCACAATCTTGAGTTTCTTTTAAGACCAGAGGTGGGGACCTATACTGGGTTCTTACCTCTGTGTCAGGCATCCCAAAAATGTTTTTGCATGACCTGCAGATGCGCTTCTTACACATTTGTTGTTGCTGCTCTTAAAACAACACTATTGAAAGTAGAAAGCAATTGTCACTAAATAATTCTACTTGAAAGAAGAACACAAGCAATAGAGGAAAGATGTTATGTGTCTGAATACTGCAAGGCAATTCTTATAAAAAATAATAACAGAAAATGCAGGAAATTTATGTTGAAGACATGTTTCACACTTATCATTGTTTAGATAATGTAATGTGTTTGCAAGCAAGTGTATCTAAACAGTTATGAGATATATGTATGATATTGCTTTTATGATACATGTGGTTGAAAACAACTTCTTCTATTTCCAGTGGAAGATTAAAAATAATAACAGCATTTAACTCTCTACTATTATAACTTATTAGTTTGTGCTTAAATTAACAGATGAACAGAATAAGAATAATACACGATGCAACACAGGCACACCGCTGTTTATTTTCACTAAATAGTTCACTGTAAAGCAATGTTACTGGTAAATTACTCAGGTATGATATCCACAAGACAGAATAGTAACAATAGCAGTACACAACTCATACACAGTATTAATCACTAGTCACCCATTAGTAATATATAGTTATAAGAGCTGCATATAAAATGTGATTTAAAAAAAAACAAACACATCCATCATTTATATAAATAAATGCCATTAGTAATGCAAACAGAAATGCCAAATAAGTAATGCAAAGAGACATCCATGACCCAGTATAATATAGATGTGATGCTAATGTTTTAATTAATTTAAATTGAAGAGGTCAATCCACTAACAGCCAATCAAAAGCAGCTAAATAGGGCTGCTGAGAGTCATAATCAATCAACATTTATTTATATAGTGCCAGCATATTCCATAGCAACATTGTAATAAAACAAGACTCCGTATTACCTACAGACAGAGAGGTAAGATGGTCCTTGCAAGTTTACAATTTATAGACAAAGTGAGTTTGATACATGTTTGAGGTCAAGTGCTACATATTTCATATTGGCCAGATTGAAAGAATATAAAGTGCTTAATATGATCCAGTCACACTGCAATGTTGGTCAGGGGACCAGAGGGTTGTTATCTTGTATGATCTGTGTTAAGGGGTGGTAATAGGGTACCCTTAGAAGGAAAAACTTGCCTGAAGAGGTGGGTTTTCAGAGAACACTTGAAGTCTTGTAGTGAGAGGGAGAGAGTACTACAAAGTGGGTACAGCTCCAAAAAGTCCTGTAATTGGTAATGAGTGTGGATGAAAGACGCAGATCTTGTGCAGAACAGAAGTGTCAATTTGAGAGATATTTTGAAACAAGTTAAGAGATGTTTGTTGGTGCAGTTTTGTTGATGGCCTTGTATGTTAGTAGAAGTATTTTATATCGAATTCTGTAAAAAAACAGACAATCAAAGTAGAGAATAACAGAGTGGAGCAGAAGTGGATGAATGATTTACAAGAAAAATCATTTAGCTGCTGTGTGCAAAATAGATTGTAGGGTATATTTGCACCAGCTTATCTATGCCTGCATCCACATCTAATTGACTCACACTAATATGAGCTCACCTTTATTGTTTTCAGCAGTGCTCAAAGTGGGGAGTTATACAGCGATATGCCATACCGCCACCTCTTATTGCAGTTACACTGTGACCTGGCCAAAATCCTTTAACATTTGGGCTCCCCGTCACCTTTCATCTCCAGATCAAACTCACAGCTAGAGCACACTGACCAAATTATTCTCCAATTCTGTGTTCAGAGTATTTGAAATGAAACTTAGTCGACCTGGGCTTGAAATTCCAACATCCCTGATGTCTACCCCTGGATCATCCCTGGATCCACTCTTCCAGCAATCTGAAGCTCCAGGACTCAGCTGTCCTTCACTATAACACCTACGTACCAGACTCCTCAACTTACTGTATGACTGAGTGGGGATGTACACTGAGATCACCACCCAGCTTTCTACCCGTGCTCAGCCCTAATTTTGATGACGTTCTGCCACCCGTAGAACCAGTTGCTGCTGATCTGTTTCAGTACTGCCATAGCAGGACTTCATCCTCCACTTCTTCTTTAGACGACCCTCCTTGAACCCTATTTCTGTTATATATCTTCATTAATACATGCCATACAGCAGGGTAGTCTGAGCGGGTTCAAAGTATAGGGGCAGTAGAGCAGGAAAGTGAGTGGACATTGACCAGAAAAAGGAAGAGAGTGGTTCCACATGCAAAACACAAGCAGGAATGAGGGGTGTTTGGAATGCACAGACATAGATTGTGTGGAGATTCATTTGGGGAGGTGGGTAAAAAAACAAATTTAAAAGGAATTTCATATTATCAAATTCCATTCACTTATAATTGCCATACCGTCACTTTGACCACTGGTTGTCGGACTACATTTGCTAACCCATTTCCTCCCCTGTTCCACCCATCCATCCGTAAAAAGTCAAAAGGCAAAAATCATTATACGGACATAAGCATACTTTGCTTTTTACACATAAGTAGTATAGAAATGCCTATTAAAATACCTACACACACAAGAAAAAACAGAAATATGTAACACTGTAAATGAGCCCCTTAGTTTCTATGAATAAGTACTTTTTATCTCTGATTCCTGCTAGTGGGTCCTGTTTTTTTTTCCTTAGTAATTCTTGCCAGGAACATGCCAGCATTACTAGTTTTTGAAAAACTTTGTTTACAAAGTTTATATATTTGTGGGTTATATTCCAGGAGTAATTGCAGTTTGCTTAGTTTGTCCAATTGTAGACTTGGGGTTAAATCTGTTAATTGTGTGTGTCTTTTTTTCAAGGTAATGGATAGCTTCTACTAAATTCCTTATTTATTTATGGAGTATGTTTAATTAGTGTTTTTATTACATATGCATGTTTTGATTGGTTTTTTTTTAGATTTAAATTAATTTATTACATAATATTATAACTCTGTGGTGGTATTTTTACCTCAGATAGGATCCACTTGTGCTTTTTTATTCTGTTTGTTCTCATGGCTTATTAGGGTATCACAGTAAATTGCAGTGAGCCGTGATATGTGCTGGTGCCCCATCTATAAGTGATACAATGGGATATATGTATCTCTATATGGAAATAGTTGCAAATGGTGTCTGGTATTTTGGCATTTGATCACTTATAAATCAGGGAAATATTGTAAGCCCTTATTTTCAGAGGGGATATTTTGTCGGTCATTTAATCACTTTAGGCGTTTCTCTTGATGTGGTATGCCATTCTCTTGGTGTTAGTCCTTTCAGTTTCAATATCCGATATTTCTGGGAGCAAGATTTTAACGAGTGTAGTTAAATACAACACCAATATTGTTTGGGCAACCTCAGTCTTCCTGATCTGCCAATTCTAGCACAAGTGAAGTACATTTATTTATTTTTTTAAATGATCACAGTATAGGAGAAAAGTCGCTTGATCTTTAGTTACTTCTGTTATACGATTTTCTAAGCCTTCTGTTCTTGAGAACAGAGTTTTTAAGTCTGATTGTATTGCAGAGAAAGACTAAGTGAAATCTAAGCAATTCTTTAAGATCTTTGAACAAATTCCTTACCATGTTATTATCTATCGTTCTGTTCTCAGTGTCTAGCTCTCACCTTTGTCTTCAGGCTGCAGTACTTCCTCCTCTACATAAAACAAAGTTCATGCATACTTTTTGTTTTATAGTGTGACTCTAATTCTGTCCCATGCATGACATGTTATTTAAATTGCTGTCATAATTCTACTAAACAGAAACAGTTTTAATGAAACAAGTGTTCATAAAAAAGTTATATAATTATGGGAAAACAAAAAATACCATAACATTTCGAAATGTCAAATTCTGTTTTGTGAAGTTATATGGGCAATTACACTCTTCGATTTGCAGACCAAGATGGCATCTGCAACTATGCTAAATTATCATTTTTCATCTTCAGATAGGAGGTATTGGACAGATTGTGAGATTTAATTGAAGTGAAATAAAGAAGGTAGTTGTACTATTCCTCTTTTGTCAGGAGCATAGATCATTTTCCTTACTGCATTTTACAGACACTAATGAGGTACCTATGATCAGGTGTCATCCTATACTTACAGGGAATGCCTTTTGCAATTTCTAGGTGGACTTTCATATAATGAGTCTTTCTAGGCAAACTTTGACCAATGTAATAAAAATATTGTAACACAAAAACAGTCCTCATCAGGGGTGGGCTGGGCCGGGGGGCAGGGGGGCATCGGTCCCCCGGGCCGCTCAGAGTGACCGCTGTTCAGGCCAGCCGCCCCCCGCCCCATGGATGCAATATTACCTCAATATTGCATCCACGGACACGCGATGAGGCCGCGCCAGCGCACAGGTGGCCGCTTTACATGACACGCGATGCGGCCGCCTGTGCGCCCCCCGGGCTGCATGTTGCCAGCCCGCGTCTGGTCCTCATGTATCTTCCCTCAAGATTAATTTAAGACATTCATAAGGCTGAACCAAACAGTATTTTAGTATACAATGGAAACATTTAAATTAATTAATTGGTGTTCCCTAATTGGTAGTAAATTCAACTTCATAGTGTTCTTTTACCCCTTTCCACTATAAGAACATTCATTTACGGGTTACGACTGTAGCCTGGTTTTGGCTTACACTTTAGCGGAGATGCTCCAGGGTTTCTGTCCCCTGCTTTAGTGGGAAATAACAAGGGCTGTCTGCAGTCTAGCACTGGTACTGGTTATATATTGTTTTTAGGGGGTTTGTGCTCATTTATTTATTATTATTATTATTATTATTATTATTATTATTATTATTATTTTACTGCAGTTTGGTGCTGATTTTCACAATATGTGTAGAATTCCCAAAGTCATCAGTACTGATACTACAAGGAAAGTTAGTGAATTAGTTCAGTAGCTACATAATGGTAATGTGTTGTGAAATTGCATGAATGATTCAATGCGTTAAAATTGTGATACATCAGGTGTCTTTTTAACATTTGCTACATGAAACATTTATTTATTGATACTTTGCAAGTTATGGAAATATAGATTGAAATGTTTTGATTTCTAAAAAATAAAACATTAAAGCGTACTCCACCTATGATCTCTCCTGGACAGAATGCACAGTAGAAAAGCTGCTAGGTATGGATAAAGGCTGTCAGGGTCAATGTACAAACTAAAAGCTCAGCTTAGAAGGTGCTTTAGGTTGTCAGAGCACAGTGCTTACTCCTAGATAAGCTTTCTCTATACATTGAGCTATAAAGTTATTTGACTTATCGTTTACACCTTGTAGATTGCAATTGCAAAATCACTCTTTAGGTACAATTGTGTATTTTAGTACAGAGATTACTATGGATGAGAAATGCATAATTCTGTTAAACTTTTATGGAAGTTCCTGTACGCCATATTGTGCGTTTTTGACTGCATATTTTCACATATTTCAAAAACAAACCTGCTGAGCAATATTAAAGTCAGTATTTACGATTCATCACAGGTCTGATTTACATATGTGTATTTATCAAAGCCCTCATGCTGTTTGATAATAGATTTACAATTACTTGTAGATATAGTAAGGAAAATGACAATTGTGAAACAATAACACAAAATCAAACAAGCAGTAATAACTCTCATCTGTTGTCAAACTAGATATAAAAATATAACCCTGTTCCTCTGTTTTCATCTTAATACTTCACTTTCTTTACATTTAATTTGAGTAATATTAATCTCTGCTGTCTAGCCAAGAAATATAGGAAAGTGAATTCATGAATATAAAGTGGGAATGTAAATTTTGATATCACTCTTTATTATTCTATCTCTTTTTGACATAGGATGAACTGCCAATATATAACACCTGTTGCATCAGCTTCATCCAAATTTTGATTCACAGCATGAATTTTTAAAACTATAATCTGGTTAGTCTGGCAGGATCAATCTATAGAAAGCCCACGAGAAGTTACATTAATTACTTGATGATTAATTATGTTGTTTCCTATGGAGACTATGCCAAATTATTGATTCCAGATGCTTGTATGATGTTTTCTGGCTGGTATGTTTTTTAAAGTCTTGGCATAATATATATTAGTAATCCAACAAAGATTTATTTTTGCACTTCCTCTGAATTAATTCATTATAATGATTGACAACAGTCTGTCTGTGCCACTTTCATCCAGAGTAACTTTTTCAGCAACAAATCAATGTATTAATGGAAATTTGCTCTTTATTTGGCTACTCCCTATTTGCACAGGGTCACATTATGTTATATTTTATGCTAAACATTGACCACATAGATCCCAGATTCAGGTTGCTATAGTAATAATAGGAACAACAATAAGAACAACAATAGAATCCTTTCTTACAGTAATTATTTTCTTTTACTGACATGTCATTAACCAATCAAAGCTATGTTTGCAAAAATAATATACATAAATCCAAGATTTATTTTAATATATTTTCAATTATATTTATTTCAAAAACAATTTATGGCACTTAATAACAGAGATAAGCAAAAAGAGGCAAACAAAATAAAACAACAAAATGTACAAAAATGTTCTTGTTTATTAAAGAATGTCATGAAAAGACCAAATTTATTTATTAATGGGATGTATGTATCTGTTGTGTGTCCCTTGATCCTCACACTGGGCCTCTGCATCCTTACATTGTGTCCCTCCACAGCACACTGTGCCCCTTCACCATCACACTGTGACCATTCTTCATCACGCTGTGACCATTCATCATTACACCATGTCTCTTCACCATTACATTACGTCCTTTCACCATCACACTGTGCCCCTTCATCACCACACTTTGCCCATTCACCATCACACTGTCCATTCATAAGTCTCCCTTTTATTACACTGTGTCTTTATCACACTGCCTGTTTCATCCCAGTGCTGCCCCACCATTCCTTTACTTATCCTTTACTTGCCCCCTTCCCCCCCTGTGAGATTGTCAAGGCACCCAGAGAGCCACAGCGAACAGTTTGGAAATCGCTATCCTAAGGGTTACAAGGAGAATGTGCAGAGGGATTATCAGCCATTTGGCGCTTACAACTTTCATTGTTTGATCAAAACAGCAAATAGACAAGCATACATATTCTTATAGAAGTGGGCAGTTGAAAGTTTAAAGCTACTTGGCAGTAATCTCATAAATGAGCAAAGGTGGCAATATATGCAATATACAAATAAATAGTTGTACATTGCATAGTCAGAAAGACATTATCAACATTAGGCTTTAATTAGGAAAGCTGTATACACATTATGGGGGTCATTTAGAGTTTGATGCATTTGCGTCCAAAATGCAGAGGTAAAATGTGTGCAATGAAAAAAGTGCATTACATGAAGATATGTTTGACACACAATGTCATGACAGTGAGTGGAGTTTTATTGCTAAAAAAAGTTAATATTGTTTTAAAAAACTGTGCCACACACCCAAAAGTTATCTAATCACCAGCATTCATAGCCTCAGGGCAAACAAAGTGTGGTCCCCTTGCAAATGTTGCAACATGCACAAGACTATGATAGGCTGATTTGGTCACACTATACCAGGGATACCTGCAGCATGGGGTCCCCCTGTCACAATGTGACACATCCTCAGTCTGTTCAGCATGGGTCTGAATTCCTTATGGAATTCAGGTCTGCTTAAAAAAACAAATTGCCGACACCTTCTCCTGGGAAACAGCAACCTACCGGTGGGTGTAGTTATAATAATCATACATAGTCTAAAAAAATATATTTTTGTATGTGGCACTACTGGTCACAGCAACTCCTGGCAGCTGTAAGCTGCTTGGGAATGCTGGTGTTTGTAGAGCTGCCCTGGCATCCAGAGCTCACTGGGACCAATAATGCCACATATGAAAATACTGTAAAAATACATACAGTAGAGAAAATCCTTTATAAAAGGTAAGTACTCTCCAACGCCTCGTACACTTATTATTCAAGTTATGAATAACTGCTCTCCTTGCAGAGTACTGCCACAAACAGCAGACCACAAGGCCTGTCAGCAAATAACCTCATCATTTTTGGATTGTTAACATTAGTGAGAACAGTATACATACTACAATTGTGCAATGTGTTCTTGTTATGATGTTATAAACTCCCTTAATTAAACTTCAACACCAGTGCTGAGAGAAAGATTAAGGGTTCATGTGTATGTTAAGATTCAGGCAATGGAAACCATGCACTTAGATTATTTTGATAAGCAGTTACCCAGTAATGAATAAACTGCTGGTGTTAGGTTTGGTACAGTGAAATAGAGTTGACTGTATCACCATGATAAAAATGGAAATTTAATACAGGAAAGTGATCAGGGAGACAAATTAATGTATTTAGGAAATACATGTTCATTAATTTGAAGTAGAGATGTTAACTGACCCCCATGTTCTGGTTTTGGTTTTGGATCTGGATTAACTTGGTGTTTTGGTTTTGGTTTTGGCAAAACCGCCCTTGCGTGTTTTGGTTTTGGTTTTGGATCCCGATTTCTTTTTGCTAAAATCACATATTTGTGCTTTTTTTCCCCTCCCCTACATTATTATTACCCTCAATAACACAAATTTTTAGTCATTTGCAGTCAACTTTGACCACCTCACAGATCCCAATATTATTTTCATACACTTTCAAACAAAGACTGCAGCGATCTGGCTGGATGCTAAGCGACAGAGCAATGACACAAACACACGGCAGGTCCTAGCACATCTAGGAAACATGCCATATAGCAGTGACAGAAAAGAAAAGTGGTGCAAGAGGGAATTGTCCTTGGACCATGAAATCAGTTATGGTTTATTTGATCGCTCCACCCATTCCTTGGATAACTGTGGTAATTCTACAGCTAATACATGGTGACGAGCACTGACCCCCCCCCCCCCACCTCCCCCGGGATGCAAGCTTTTATAAGACCCACACCAATCCAGGGTGCCAGACAATGCACTAAAAAGAGCCATTGTAATTCACAGCAAAAAGTAAGTTCATCATTGAGCTTCGAATCAGCCCCAATTCCCCAAAACATTATAATATGGTTAGGAACCTTTGATGTTAAGTGCAGATTACAAACATTTTGTGTTTGTAATCTGGAGTTTTCCTCTTTCTGTTTTAGCTATATAACACAAAACAATTTGACTGCAGATTTAGAAGACCAAGCCTGCCAGCCCTATTATTTCTTTTTCTGCAATGACAATTAGCAAGGAGCAATGGAGCTCTCATGAATGTCACTGTAGACATTGAAGAACACTGCTACCCCTCCTCTTTCTATTTTACCTATGACGCTGCTCAACTGCACTAGAGATTTCCAAGAACTGTGCTACCCCTTTTGTGTCCCTCTGTGAAATGGATCACCGTGGAGGGCGGTACATATAGAATCCAAAACTCGCAAGATCTGAAACCCGACAATGTAACAAGGACGTTTTGCTTCATTTTCAATTCCGAGGGCACGCAAAAGTACAGAGCCGAGCTCGTATCTGCTGAGTTCAGGTGTTGTCAGGCGCCGTCCCCGCTGATCCTTGTCAGCCGGGGAACGGACACCCTCCTTCCTTCCGGCCGCAGCGCTCTGTTGCTAGGCAACAGACACGCTGTGGCTTCCGCCTCTGAGACATGTCGGGCGCATGCCTAGCAACGGGACGCTACCTGCCCCGCTGAATCCCCGCCTCCTGGCGCCTCCAATCCTCATCTAGCCGGCTCTATTTAAACCTGGCTCTGGTGCCATTAGGGTGCCAGAGTAACAGGTTCAATCCTAAGTGTTCCTGGTTCTCCTGCTCCTGATTGTGCTCCCAGTGTTCCTGCTATATTGTTGTGACCTCGGCTTGGTGACTATTCTCTCGGATTCTCCCTGATATTGTTTATTCCTGAATGGCTCGACCCGGACCGTCTGACCCTTCTACACTACACCGGTAACTGACTAGTAGGACCACAACCTGCGTACCCTGTGCAGCGAAGTCCAAACCTCCTTGCAGGGGTCCCTGGCGAATACCAGGGGTACGTTAGACTCCGCACCTATTAGTTTAGTTGCACTAATACCGGTTAGTGTCCTGCTATTGCTATCCTCAAAAGGCTAACGGACTGACAGGTGTGTTCGGTTATCGGGGAACCGAGCCTGGGCATCTCTAATTTGAAGTTGTAATAAAAACAGTGGTTCTAGAGAGTTTGTGAACACTTTTATAAGACCACCAACATACTTGAGTTGAAACAGTTCTGCAAGGAGGCATGGACCAAAATTCCTCCAAGCTGGTATGTGGGATTGATACCAAATGCCGTAAACTTTTCATTGAAGCCATTGCTGCTCAAGAGGTTCACAGCAGTTAGTGAAAACATAGGTTCACATGTTTTTCCAACAAACAAATTTAATGTTGAATCATTTTGAATGAAAAAGTATATACTTTTATGTGTTATTTGATTTATTATGTTTTCATTATCAATTTTTTCACTTGAAGATCTGAATGTATTATAGATTACATTTATGAGGAAATTCAGAAAGTTTGAAAAGGTTCACAAACATTCTAGTGCCACTTGTAAGTGTGCAGCATTATCCACTGGAACTTAAAACATTCCATAAAAAATGTTTCTGTAAAAATATTGTTTAGCACACAGCCTACAACATAGTCACTCCTAGGTTAGTGGCATCAACATTCTAAGCTACCTTAAAACGCCCATTGTATTAAATTGAGATGTAATTTCAACTCAAATTGCTTCCTCTCATTATGTATTAACAGTTATTTATATAGCGCCTAAATATTATGAACCCTTTTACAGAGAGAATATTTATTAATTCCCATCAGTCCCTGACCAAGTGCAGCTTACAATCCATATTACCTACTGCGCACACACCCTACTGCGAACAAACACAGTGGGGCCGATTCATTAAGGAACATAAATGCCATTAAGTGCCGTATTTTGTGTAAAATTGCTCTGCGTATGCAAAGAACTAGACTATTCAGCAGTGAATCCAGCAACATCATATTCATCTTCAATGCAAAGGACCTTCACTACAGCCTATGATTTTATGGAGAGGGGACTGAGCGTATGCACGTCTTGAATGTACAGTAAGGACGTGCCAAGCTCAAGCGCATGCAGCAACATTCGATTCAAGCTTTGGGCATTTCTAAGGTATGTTTTTTCTGTCGTATCACTTGCATCAGCTACATGGCAGGTATAAGTGTCTAGTGATAGTGATGATGGTAGTGTATGCATGCTAAAACATGTGTTTGCAATCAGCGGCAACTAAAAAAATACATTTTATGTACAGTAAACATTAACAACATCCTAAGGAATGCATTTTATTGGGGCATAAAGTGAAAAAAATGTTTTGTTTTAATGTTTTGTTTTTTTAATGACTATATTATTAACAGGTGACATTAATTGATAAAAAAAATAATCTGTGCAGTCTGCTGGGACTTTATTTTCCACATATGTATTGGATGTATCCTGCAATGTATTGCTTATAAGAGCAAAGCGCACCTAGACCAGTATTCAGCAAGAGACGTTTCTTCAGATCCACTCCTTGTTGAATACCAACAGGCTTATGCCAAATTAAAATGTGTATTTTTGTTGTTTTTTTTTAAATACTTATTTACACCTGTTATTGTGCGGTTTATATATATGGAGCTGTATGTCTTTGTAGTGTGGGAAGAGCACCTTTAATAAACCTATGTAAACACAGAGAGAAAATGCAAACTCCAGAGAGATAAGGCCCTGGTTGGGATCAAACCCATGTCATCCAGCGCTGTGAGTTAGCAATGCTGATCACTGTGCCACTGTGTTACCTTTTATTTTACAGTCTAGTTATTTCTTTTGCATTGCTCACTTTTCCAAATACGTATTTTCATTGACCATGGTTACTAAAACATCGACATACTGCATTTTGCCTGTTGTGTATTTTTTCCATTTTTTCATACCTGTTCTACTTTCTTTGAGTAACTTCTTAAGAATTGAATTTGCATGATGCAGTACATTTAAAGTAACCTATTTTTATGGTTCTGCACATACACATCTGTATGCCACAACTGAAATGTTTTGTAGGGCTAATCTGCATTATTTTAAACATAAGACTCAAAATGCATCATGATTCATGTTCCACAACTAAGAATGTCAACATTTAGCATGACCTACTATAATGTTAGTCCAACACCACCCCCTCAAATCAGCTTAAGCTTTTATGTTTTCCACAAAATGATTTGCTAGCTTTAACTTTATTTTTTTTAACTGAATTATTGGGTTGAAGTGTAAATTTCCACCAAATCCAATGCTGCATACAGCTCAGGTCCCGTTGAGTGGCTTAAAGCCCAGCAGTAACCCACTATATTAAGGATGTTTTCCTGTATGGTCATTGTTCACTCATTCATAATTATTTAAATAATCTATCCCAAAAAGCCTTGTTTTTTATGAATCAGCTACATAATCCAGTGTATTAAACCAAACAAATTAAATAAATTCATATAATTATATAAAAATATAGTACTAAGTTTGCATATCAATAACAATACCAAATATATATTCTAAATTACATAAATAAACATTTCACAGTGGAATACATATACCTATTAGTATAAAAACTGGCAAAAGTATGTGTATAACGCGAACCCCTTCAGTGTACACTGTTAAACTTATAAGCAGCTGCTATAATATAAAAAGTAAAACAAGAAAGAGATGGAATGTCAGATATTGTTAAAATTACTTGACTGTCACTTTTAGGAACAAAGCATGTCCCACAATCAAACAATGAGGATTCTTCTATGGATATATCAATCCCAATGTGAATAAAAGCGAATAAGAATGTAGGATGAAATAACATGCCTCTGAAACAAACTGTTGTACAGCGTCTCGTACGGATCCTAAATGCTGATACAAAGGACGCACCAACAGTCTCCAAAAACGGCAGGTAGTTTTAAATCACCATCTTATATAAGGATTCCCCTTCTTAGTAATTTTAATTAACACTAAGCTGTATACTGGAGGCCAGTGTCAATTAATTGACACTGAACTTGGGTATATTCTATTATAAAGTCTGAGATATGAGCCTGGCAGTAAGCAACACAGGGATACTTTTGCAGCGTGTGACGTGCACCAATAATAAAATAAGGTATGATATAACTTTGTGAGTGCAGTTTGCATCGTGTCAGTATGTTTCACTTAGCCAGTGAAAATTACAAATGCTGCAATTTCAAAGATCCATAACTAGTGTCCTCTATAAAGTGGAGAAAGCATCATTCTGGGGGTCAGCATACAATGCACTAAGCCTGATTTTGATAACTAGGATAGAATGCAAACAGCCCACCCTAATGATCATAATATAATGATCAGAGGATAATTCTGATGACCAGTTATCAATGGACAGAGATATGTTCTTGTGATCAGTATATAATATGCAGTCCCTCATTCATCATCATTATCATCAGCAGCTATTTATGTAGCACAACTAATTTCACAGCGCTGTACATAAAACTCACTCACATCATTCAAGTAATAATTATGAGCTGATAATTAAGTGATACAGACCAGTATACAGTGTACCAAGACCCATTTGACAGAGATCCATTATATAGACCAGCATATGCAGAGCCTGTTTCTGACGATGAGTAAACCTTAAAAAAGACATCAATTTTTTGCATTGTATCCAATTCACAATGCCCAATTAGCACGATCAGTATACAATCTAAAGAACTACAATATGATGACCAATACACAATATGCAGATGACAATTCTAATAGGGGTGAGGGGCATTTGCAATTGGACTGAATGACTGGATTGCCATAATTTTTTTTCACTTTTTTTAAAACAGGAAATAGCTAATGACTTCAAAATGTTAATGTCTCACTAAGATAAAAAATCTGTACTTGTAGTTATATTGAAGCGCTAGGTGTTCTAGTTATGTGGTCCTACGGGGTCAGCTGTATATGAGTGCTCCTGCTCCCCATGCTTCAGTTACCCTCCTTGGACCCCCCTCCCCCTTTTCCCTATTCTACCCTTACCCTTTAACATACCCTTATTCATTCTGTTATGTTTTTTTCTAGTAATTTTTATGAATGCCAGTCACATGCACAAGCTTTCATTATGTCCACTTTTCTACTTTTCTGAATACTTATTTTGCACTTTTTGCTCACTTTGTGGCTTGTTTACCTGATTATGTAATTGCAACAAATGTATATACTGGCAACTGTTGTTATAGTGTTTTTGAAAACATAAAAGGCCCGATTCATTAATGAATGTAAGTTCTGTTGTGTGCTGTAGTTGACGTGAAATTACTCTGCACATGCTCAGAAACAAATTTATGGCAGCAAACGCAAGTACATGCAATTCGTCTGTGAATGCAAATAACACTTCCAACAGCCTACAACTTGAAGGGATGGGGCGTATGCAAGTAGGTAATATACTCACTATCTTATTTAGGTTGATTCATTAACACATATCGCATATTATGGAAAAGGATCAATTGCTTGATTAGTTGCTGCTTTCTTAGGGGTTATTTGCATAGCAACCCAATCCCAACTATAAACAAAATGTATCCAATTTAAGAAGCGCAGCCAATTAATATAGCCTGATAGAATGCCACCATATAGTAATAATATTCTTTCAATATTATTCAAACATATTTAATAATTCAATAAAACAATATACATTCAATGTTTCAAAACTCCTCCCCTTTGATGCAAATAAGGGAAAAATAACTGTCAGATATAAAAGCGCTTGTAATCAATTGTAATGTCATAAACTGAATGTTCACAGCAGGTGTCCAAACAACATGTGAAATAATATTCTGAGGAAATAATGTGCTTTCACTGATATTAACATATGCGTCCGTCTCCAATCAAACTTATTAGGATTGGGGTATGTAGAGTCTGTGTTGGTGGTTCATGACACCACCGGCTGCAGACAGTGAGCTTATCCTCTATTAGTATGTGATCGCTCCTTGGTGCGGGACTTTCAGGTCATAAATCCAATCATTTGCTAGTGAAGCCCTGTCTCAACATATAACTAGAGATGCTCAGTCTCGGTTCCCTGAGAACCGAACACACCCAAACTTAGCAGATCCGAGTACCAAGCCGGCTCGGTACTTTCACACGCCCTCGGAATTGAAAACGAGGCAAAACGTCATTGCTACATAGTCGGATCTCGAATCTCGCAAGCTTTGGATTCTACAAATACCGCCCTCCATGGCGGCCCAGCGCCATTTCACAGAGGGACACAGAAGGGGTAGCACAGTTCTTGGTAGGCTCTAGTGCAGTTGGGCAGCGTCATAGGTAGAATAGAAAGAGGAGGGGTAGCAGTGTTCTTCAAAGTCTACAGTGACATTCATGAGAGCTCCATTGCTCCATTGCTAATTGTCATTGCTGAAATAGAAATAATAGGTCTGGTAGGCTTGGACTTCTAAATCTGCAGTCACATTGTACTGTGTTATATAGGTAACATACAAAGAGGAGAGCTCCATTGCTTCATTGCTAATTGTCATTGCTGAAATAGAAATAATAGGTCTGGTAGGCTTGGACTTCTAAATCTGCAGTCACATTGTACTGTGTTATATAGGTAACATACAAAGAGGAGAGCTCCATTGCTTCATTGATAATTGTTATTGCTGAAATACAAATAATAGGTCTGGCAGGCTTGGTCTTTACTGACACTGATGTGCGACAATGTTTCCTAGATGTGCTAGGAACTGCCGTGTGTTTGAATCATTGCTCTGTCGCTTAACATGCAGCCAGGTCACTGCAGTCTTTGTTTGAAAGTGTATGAAAATAATATTGTGACCTGTGAGGTGGTCAAAATTGACTGCAAATGACTTGAAATTAGTGTTCTTGAGGTTAATAATAATGTAGGGGGGAAAAAAAGTAAATATAAAAATAAAAATCGGGATCCAAAACCAAAACACAAAGTTAATCCAGAGCCAAAACCAAAACCAAAACATGGGGGTCAGTGAACATCTCTACATATAATCAGCCATTCTTACTCGTTTCTCCACATCTGTGGTTTCATCAGAGACAGGGTCATGTATTTGCGATTGAGAGCGACTGTAAAAAATGCATTTTATGTACAGTAGGCATTAATAACAACCTGGGGGGTTGTAAGGCAAGTAAAGGCAAGTTTCCCTTTACAAGGCAGCGCCGCTTTAAATTTTAGCTGCAAAGAAGCCGATCTCCCGCAGGATGAAAAAACCGGACTTTGATACATTTACCCCCTGATCTGATCTAGATATTTCATGTTAATACATATATTTATATAATAGCTATAATCATGAGTATCCATATCTATATATCTACTGAGTTCTTGAATATAGGCGTACGTGTGTACAATTTCCATCCGATTTTTACAAATTCATATTGCATTTACTTTACGTTCCTTGATGAATCAGGCCCAAAGTTCTTAAAAAATGTCTGCAATCATCCTGGTTAAATTAGTCACACAGTTTATCTCTGCTAGACACATTAACTTTGTTAAAAAAAACAAAAAAACATTTCCCCCTTTTTTCACAGATGCTTATCTTTTGGACAATTCTTTAAAAAAAAAACTTGAGAAATATGAAACTCCTAATTTAATGCCATTCTAGAGTACAAAACTTTTATTTTGTCTGCTTACAACTTGAAGCAGCCACATACAAATTATTATCGCTTGACCTCAAAGAACCATTATCATTTATAAGAGTATTCTAACTCTCAGCAGAGTGCCATCAATCATCCATGATGGTTAATGACTTTCAAAAAATCTGGCACTGAAATCCTAAGTTTGAAATAGACAAATCTTCATAGTTAAATGTTAAGCTCAAGAGATTCCACTGCTACTTCTGTAGACTGAACTATCAGTTCTCTTAAAGACAGGGCATATTTGTTAGAAACTGTGGAATTTATTACCTTATCTGTGACAGGGCTTTAATAATGATGTACCTGAGCATGGAGCCAATAAATAATGAAACAGGTTTTATTGACAAGTGACTTGTCGTGGGTTTTCAAATTTTAACTCTGAAGACGAAGTCCTTTTGATGATGCAAATTTAATAGATGGAGGCAATCATGCAATATTTAATACCAACGCCAGACATTATTTAAATAAATGTTTTTACAATTTTTGCTCAGATTCAGGTCAAACTCTCAAAAAATTGTACATAGTTTTAGTATCAATTAGTAAAAACTAATTGCAATGCAACTTTGGATTCATGTTCTGACTGTAATATATGCATGTTATTTTATAACCTGCATCTAATATTTAAATAAAAATAGTGATTAAAATTGCTTTTTTTCCTGAGGTTAGCTCTGCAATAAAAACATTAAATGCATCTAGCAATATGCAGTTTGGCTTGGATCTAGAATCTCCTGCAGTTTGGTTTGGTTTTAGTGAATTATCCGCACATTCAGTATTTTATTAATTCATTCAAAAGGTCATTTAAAAAGACCCATAAATTTATACAGTGTTTTACGTAATTTAAATTTGTTAAATCTGCTGTTATTTCCGTTATTTTTATTTGTGTTTAAAAATGACATAAGAAAATTTTCTTAAAAAGGACATTTTAAAAGACAAGTATTTTACTGTCAAATTTCTTTAAGACTAAATTTTACATTTACAACAATTACACATTGCAACTTCACTGCTTAAGGCTAGGTACCCATTATGTGTTTGTGTTTTTTGTAACACTAGTGAAAATGCAAGCACAAACACAAGTCAAGCTTGATATACGATATTTACTATTGTTTTTACTAGCATTGGATGGTCACTATAGTCTTAACCAATGTGCTTATCTAATGTAAACGCATTCGATAAAACATGATGAGTTTGGAAAAATTTATGGAAAACACAATGCACACAATCGCTAGTAAAACTGCAAGTAGGTATGGTGACATTGGAAACAATGGGTTCCATTTTCAGACCTGTGCTGTAAAAATTGTAATAAAATGCATGAAATTAATATGATTTTTTAGGAGACTTTAGTCATGTTGAATAGCACAGGGAACAGGTTATCCAGCCGTTTATCCAAATTACATATTAAATCAATGTATAGTTCCAAACTAGAGTGAAATATAAATGCAGTACATGGGAAAGGTAAAATGTACATTGTAATTTAATCTTAAATAGTATTTTCATAAGCTATATATGTATATGTTGAGGGATAACTTGATGGGCATATGTGTCTGAAGTATTATAGTATTATTATTATTTTGGCTGGTATATTATGCACACCTCACAGAGTGGTCTGTAATTATATCTGTAAGTCTGGCTTTTATCTAATCTCAAAAGCAACTCTGGTTGATATTTAATTATGTTGGCTCATCTGACTACTTTATAACTCATTTCAGCTCATTTGGCTGACTGGCGGGTGTGTGCCTATAATAAGATAGTTGTCTCAGAGAGCTGATTTTGGGGGCAGCAAATAAAGGTACAAAAATATCCAATTTTCTTGATGCAGAAATCTATATTATTCTTTTACCTTCTAGGTAGATTTAATACCTCATGCAAATCTTGTACAAATCACATTGTACACACAAATCTAAATATTTTTCAATTAGTACCCACTATACAATTCATGCAAAAATGTTCATGGTAATTTGAGTAAGTGATGCTATGGCCAATATTTCTGCTGTCACTTCAGGCAGCGCAATGGCTAGGCAAACCCCTGTTGGCTGGTATGTTGTGGGCACATCTTGTTGAATGTTATATCATAATTTCTGAGGAGTACTGTTTGGGTAAATATATGTGGGCCAATTCTGGTGTGATCATATTATGCACCATAATAGGATCACACCAGAAGCCACAGTGGGAGTGTAAAATTTTTACACTGCTACGTTGCTTATGGCTCAAATATTATTAATCTGGTTCTGCAAATTGAAATTCTAAACACATGCTGTAAATATGAATGCAGTTCCTAGCTATTCCTTGCTATTTTTTATCTACTTATTGTAGCCTTTGACATTGCTACTACTTAAACATGCATATGTGTGCTTTGGTCATTATTAATTTATATAGTGCAGCCTTATGAAGTAAGGTTAATGCCTAGGAGCCTGTGAGTCTGTAATATACAAAATTGTTCTTTCAGTCAGTAAGTTCCATCTTAATATTGCTGTTATCTACTTTTATTTATGATTTCAAGCTTCACACATTTATCTTCTAAGAAGGTATTGAAACAAACGGAGACAAAGAGGGGATGATGCAAAGTGATTACTACTCTGTGTTTGCATATCGCCTATCGTGTGTAGAATCTGCAGACTGTAGAGGCAGGATGGGGCGGAATGGAAATTCTGAAATGTAGGTCAAATACGGTACAGACATGTTTGGGCAATTCTGAACAGATGTAGACTGGTAGAAAGTAAATTTACAAATAAAATGCGGAATGGTAAGCAAAAGTGGAAGTAGCAGATGATGTAAATTTGCAACGCTGCACATAGCCTGTTCCACCACAAAATTTGATTCATGTGAAAGTTTGCACAATTTTAGCATGTCTCTTCTGAAAATTGACACTATGTTTAGAATAGGATAAGCACCAACCCCTTCTCTTCAGTTCTGATAGGGCTGTGAACTATAAAACTATACATATATATGGACTGAAATATTGATTTTCCAAATGAGGATCTAGATTATGACATCACTCATAAATTAGTGATGTCATAATTAGTCTGTCAAATAGCAACACCCCATCTCCCTCTTCTGTTGCTTACCTTGTGTTCTGGCTCCTATATATTTAAATATAAAAAATGGAGTAACAGTTTAAATTCAACACTAACTAAATAGGTTGTCTTCATTGTTACACCTACAAAAATTTGTTTTGCAATTGTGATGGTGAAACAAGTCTTTAATGATTCAGTGAAACAAAATGCAATATGTTTTAGCAAAGCTTTACTGTCACAATCTACCTCCGTTTTCAGCAGCATCACTCCTGTGGGTGTCGCTTTGCCTTCCCCTGATCTTGCATAATAAGGGTTAAGCTCTCATCGTTGGATCCGAATCATGCTCACCTGTCTCTGGCCTTTAAAAGACTGCGTCTCCCAGCAGTCTGGGCCAGTTCATCAACTGTCTTTGCTACCGATTGTTCCTCTGTGTAACTCCTGTCTTCTGATTCTGACTGACTTTCTGGAATTGATTTCTATTTCTCCCTCTGTTTTGCACCTCATTTTATGACCCAGACCCTGATTCACTGTGACTTCACTCTTGCTTTTTCCCTGGTTTCATAGTACACCTTCTGGCTTCTGATCACTGACTTGCCTGACCCTCCTTTTGTCTGATTCTCCCGTGAGTCCTCCAGTGTCTCATGTCTCCTGGTTAACCTGTACTTCTGTGCTATCTGTGCTTGTAGATCGTCTCACCTGCTTGGTATCCAGCTCACAAGCTTCCCAGCTTAACCTAGACATCCAGTCTTTCTGTGCCTGCAGATCATCTCACCTTCCTGGTCTCCAGCTCACAAGCTTCCCTGCTTAACCTAGGTATTCAGACTTTCTGTGCCTGCAGACTATTGCTACTACCTGGTAAGCCAGTCTTTTTTTGTGTCAGCATGTTTCCTGTAGTATCTCCAGCTTTTTAGCTTTATCTGAGAGTGGGTGATGGATATTGGAACACTTATTTTGATGCCAGTGATGTGGGTAATTTCTCCTCTTAAGGCACAGCAATCTGGTCAGGCGTTAGAATCCAAATTTATCATGCTTTCTTTGTAAATCAAACAATGAGCTCAGAAATACTTGTAACTCCAAAAATAAAATAGCCATGAATTGGTAGACGATCTGACTCGTTTCTCTACAGTCAATAGTGGTTTCCTCAGAGATCTAAGATATTTTCTTCCCCTCTGCAATATAGTGGTGGCTACTAATCTATATAATTTATGTGATTTATGTGATTATTATTATAATTATTCTGGTTAAATCTATTTAAATCAGCGCAAAGGGATATCCTATTTTTGGATATAGTGTTGTTTGCTTTTTGCACCCAATCAGCCCCAGAACTTAATTAATAGCATTCAAATTTAATAACTATGCTTATTTTCCTCCCATATAGCCCCGACATTAATTTAATAATTAGGCCTACTTCTCCTGACATTAGTGTTTACGTTTAATAAATAAGCCTCCTTACCTCCAATCAGCCCCAACTTAAAATTAATAGCATTTGCATTTAATAACCAACCAATTTCTCCCCCAAACAGCCCCAACATTAAAATAATAGCGTTCTCATTTAATTAACAGTCCTATCTCACTCCTCATCAGCCCCATCATTAAATAAATATATTTTCCTTTTAGAAAACAGACATGTATGTTTTGTTTAAAGTGTTCTGAAAAATGTACACTGAATACTGTTCTCTCTGTACATAGTAAGAACATTATCTGAATCTCCGTGAGGACAATGGTTAATTGAAAGGAAGGAATATATACATTAGTAGAACTACAAGCTGGTGCTTGTAGTTCTACAATCACCAGCGTGCCAAGACTGTTAATGGCAGCCCAAGCTGGCTGGGACTTGTAGCTCCACAAACTAAAATGGTGTTTTCAATCTATTTTTCCACTTTATTACTCAACACCCACTTCCCCAGGGGTGTAGGAGGAGCCCTAGTGCTTTCAGCACTGGGCTGGGTTTTCCTAGATGGGGGCCAGCACAATTTTTTTGCAGACCCACTCCCTAGGGAATCCAGCCAGCTTAAGTAGCCTGGGGTTAGTTGTCATTATGGCATGGGGACCCCTGCCATGTATGCCCCTGCTATAGTGCCACCCACCGCGGCTGGTTTGCCTAATGCTAGTTGCGGCAAAATTAGGGGGACCATGCACACCCCCCCCCCCCAATTTCACTGGGACCAGCAGTAGCCTGGCAGCGCTAGGGTTAATGGTGTTTATAGCTGGGACCCCACATCTTTTATTATTAATTTTATTTTTACTGTTTACAGCCAGCTAACCCGCTCGCATTGTCCCTTAATGCCCCCTTAATGCCACTGTTGGCATCGTATGTGTATCAGCATTTCTTACATATAGAAATCTTGGATTCTGGAGTGGGCTGATGTGATCTGAGTGTAGAAAAGGCGTCAGTCATTGGCCAATCTCCGGGAATGGGACGGAGTGTGGATGTAGAGGAGGTTGGCGATATATGGGGCAGTGGAGTGGGAGAGGACCTTGTAGGTGAGGGTGAGGAGTTTGAAAAGGATTCTGCAGGGGAAGGTTTAAGTGAAATTCTGATTGGCTGGCGTAGGTCAGTGCAAATATTGTACCTGAATTCAAGACTAATAAATGATCCATACTGTATGAAACATTGTGAAAAAATGATTATCTGTGAAACTAGTAGGCATGGATAGGTAATATTTCAAAATGGATGTTGTAACTAATATTTTTTTATGTTCTAATTGTCACTGTTTCACATAACTCTTTATTAAAGACAATAATTTTTTCACAACTGTTTTCAAAGTTATCTAATCTACTAATGTATATTCCTTCTTTTCAATTAACCATTGGCCTCTCTGGGATTCAGATAATTTTCCCACAAAGTACAGGGAGAGCAGAATTCAGTGTACATTTTACAGAACACTTTAAACTAAACATACATGAAATGGGTGCTAAGCCAACCAGCCAGACACCATGCACCACAGGCAAGAATGTTCAATCCTCTACACATTCTACTGCTATTAAACTACTGTACACTATTTTAGGGCAATCATTTAATTTAATTATATCATTAAAATGATATATTTGTATTTGCATTCACAGTTATGCAGAATGGTTATATGATTATATGATTAATTCACACTAAATATTGTTCTCTTCAGCGCGAGGTATAAAGTATTTTTTAGCACTCCAAAATTCTTTTCATAACGTGTAACTCATACATTAGATTAATTATTGTTTTAATGGGGTGCTACAACATATGCAAATATTTTTCCTTTATGTTAATCTTTTTTACATTACTGAGTTCCTTAAATCCATTATGAAATATCTAAAAAACTTTATCCAGTGTAACTTGGCGGCTTTTATATGATTTAAGCAAATTGATTTTCTGTTGACTCAGTGTGCTTTGTGTATTTACTGCTGTAATTGATATGAACATTACTTGTTTTTTTTTAAAAAAATTTATCAAAGAATAACCCTCACTTACAATACCCATTGGAGCATTGTACTTGCAGCAATCCAGTAATGTTTTAGATGATATTCAGAGATGACACTTCATCAGTGTCTTGTTAAGGGTCTCCTGAAATCAGTTAATAGAAAGAAATGAAAGAATGATTTAATAAATCTAACTGTGTATCCCAGTAGCAATCGATGTAGTAAGCAGGCTGCTGCACTTATGTATTAAAGTCTGTTTGTCCTTCATTATTTTTATTGCCCTGTGGCATAGAATATGCATAATATTCTCCAAACACAGAACTTCTTAACAATACCTGCTTAGCAATGACTTTGTGCTGCAAAGTGAAGCAAATTTGGTACGAAACACCTAATTAGATTAATGCTTTCTGTTACTCTGTTTTTGTTGCTGAAAGACTTAATTAATGACATTGCAAAATATGCACACATTTGTTCTACAATGGGTGCTTTTTTCAAATCGGTCACAGAATTTTAAACATTATGGTCCTCATTCATCAAGGAATGCAAAACAAATGTCCATATTCAACAAGGTTTGGATGTAAAGATAGGTCTGTTGAGGAATATTGGTCTAGGTCCGCTCTGCTCTAATAGAAAATACACTGCAGGATATGTCCAATACATATGTGGAATAGCAAATTCCAAAAGAAGGCACAAAAAAAAAATGATGTTATTTGTTAATAATATAATCATTAATAATAAAACATTTAATTATTTTTTTCCATTTTTCCCAAACAAAATACTTTTATTAGGATGTTATGAATGTCTACTGTACATAACATGTTCTAGCATAAATACGTACCTGCTCAATTAATGTCAGCTGTTAATATTACAGTAATTAATGGCAAAACATTAAAAAATAAGTTATTTCATAAATTACATTTATTAGGATGTTCTAAATGTCTACTGTACAAAACATGCATTTTTACAGTTGCTTGTGATGGCAAACACATGTACCAGCATACATAAACTGCCGTCATCACTATCACTCGGCACTTACACCTGACCTGTAGCTGGTGCAAGTGATACGACAAAAAACATGTACCTTTGAGATGCCCAAAGCTTGAATCAGATGCTGCTGTGTGCACTCAAGCTTGGCACGCCCTTACTGTACATTGACATGGTGCATACGCTCATTTGTATATTCCCATCCCTGTTCCATCCAAGAAATCGTAGGCTGTAGCAGAGGTCCTTTGCACTCAAAGATGAATTGTACATTGCTGCATTCAGTGGCATATGCTCCGGGCATGTACAGTGCAAATTTACACAAAATACTGCACGTATCGGCATTTACGTTCCTTGATGATTCAGGCCCTATATGTCAATGATCTATCAAAAACAGCTGTTCAGAAAGCATGGATAACTTTCAGCATTTAAACTTTCATTCATCATCTTCATGGCATATAATTTAAATACCCTATTCATGAACCTCATAAACAAATGTTATTTTACCAGCAAAAACAAATCTTTCTCTTATGAAAATATTGAGATAGCTTAATGGCTTACCAATGGCAAATAAAAGCACAGAAGTGGAAATATTGCTATTTGGAGCATGTCGGTTGTGTGCCTTAATGCTTAATTTAATCATCTTTTATTTTAGATATCTTTAAATATGTGAGCCATTTTACTACTACTTGTGAAATCTTCAAAAAGTATATAGAACGAGACAATAAAACAGTGTTAGGTTGTTCAATGTAAATAAAATTTTATTCAATAAAATAAAATGATAACCAAAAGCAGTCAAATAATATGCAAATATTTTGAGGAAGATGCCTGAATAGTTCATCTGATCCATGGACATTGTAAACTTATCAAAGTATTTTTTATCAGAATGTTATTGTAACTTATCCTGGAAACACCTTAGATACTTTTAAATCCTAGAAAAAATTTCATTGAAATTTTGTTCAAATATGTTCAAACCAAGGGGACCATATGAAGTAAATGTAATTTCATGTATGTATGTGAGAAACAAATAAGATATTTAACATTTTCCTTTACACACAAAATAATTTACAAGATAGTTGATTTCTTTCTACCCCCTACTTTATATGACATGTGGAAATACTTTGAAGCTGCTAGCTGCCTAATTAACATGTCTTAAGGATCAACAACCCTGTTTTGGGACTCTACCTACCATTGGGGGATGAACAGGAAAATACACAAACATTTTGATATAGTTCTCTTGTTAACTGGACTTAGAAGGAGATGCAAACATCCAGGATATCTCTCCTTATTTGGGGTAACTTTTTTAACATGAGGGAATAGACGATGGTTAAATATGTATGTATGTATGTATGTATGTATGTATGTATGTATGTATTGTGGCAAGAGCCCGCTACTGCTGAAGCACACGTGAACAACTTCTTCCTTTTTATATAGTTTAATTGTCAGGATGGTAAATGTTTTTGACACCATGTGAATTTCACAGCAATTTCACAGCAATTATGGAGACCCTACACGCTATCTAGACATAGACCAGGTCTCTAAGGACCAGCCAGATTCCCCAGCGTTGGTCTCCGTGAACAAATGGGCAGGTGACACACCCACCTTCCCTTTAAGAGGAGACTACCATCAGTGGTTCTGGTTGTACTAACACACACCCTGTCTGTTTGCTGAGAGGAAGGAGCTTTCAAACCATGTGAGTTAACCAAACTTAAACTATTATTTGTCATACATAAGTTTTTATCATCAATCTAGGTGCATTACTGCACAAATGTTTTACTCTACTTCTATGCTTTCTCTGCATATTGGCAGCTAAATGCCTCCCTTTGTTACAGTATATATATATATATATATATATATATATATATATATATATATATTTATTTTTATTGTGACACGGGCACCCTCAGGTAATGCACAAACGGACATCAGTCACAGACAGATTCTTGCTTGAAGTAAGTGAAGAAGTTATTAACAGAATAGCACAGCATACACTTTTTCGTCAGCATGACCCCAGGCAATCTATCACTGGCTAGACACAACCTCCTTTCTAGACACCAGCCACAGTTTGGCATCGGTCACAAAGTATGGCAGCACAAAACAGGTTTTCTAATTGAGACTCCTCCAACAGCCTTAATGTGACGAACAGCAGACACTCCCTTCATGCCTTTAGAAGGAAGTCTCCTTAGGTGCTCTGTAATTCCTTTTCACAATAGACACATCCTGTAAGCTCTGCTGTTAGCTGTGAAAAATACACTTTATACTTTTACTTTGTCACACATATCTCATTTGAAAACCTTAACCTAGGTGCCCTGTTATACCAGAGTGTAATCCAGCCAGAAGCCTTTAACTGCAGACTGTCAGCTGAATAGTGGATTCCCCTCTCAGAGGTATGTGACAAACCATTACCTTTGTCACTATATATATATATATATATATATATATATATATATACATATATATACATGCACAACATTAAAACCAATTAGAAGTGAAGAGAATAACATTGATTATCTTGTCTCAATTGCATTTCAAGATGCGGGATATGTTGGGCTGCAGGTGAACAGTCAGTTCCTGTAGTTTATGTGTTGAAAACAGGATCTGAGTTGCTTTGACAAGGGCAAAACTGTAGTCATGACAGGCCTTGTGGGGCGTTCCTGGTATGCAGTGGTTAGTACCTATCAAAAGTGGTCAAAGGAAGGACAACTGGTGAACCATCTAAAGAATCATGGGTACCTAAGGCTCATTGATGTGCGTAAGAAGCAAAGGCTAGCCTGTCTGTCCAATCCCATAGAAGAGCTATTGTAGCACTAATTGCTGAAAAAGTTAATCCTGGCTATAATAGAAAAGTGTCAAAGCACACAGTGCATCGCAGCTTGCTGCATATCATAATGCATAGCCACAGACCGATAGAATGCCAATGCTGACCCCTGTCCGCCGCCAGAACTGGACCATGGAGCAATGGAAGAAGGTGGCCTGGTCTGATGAGTCACGTTTTGCCGGGTGCATGTGCCTTGTTTACCTGGGGAACAGACGGCACCAGGATATATATATATATATATATATATATATATATATATATATATATATATATATATATATATATATATCCAGAAGTTTGTTTCTTCGTTTGTAAATTGGCGAATATCTTCAACACATGTTAGGGAGTTAGGGTCCCAGGTCGGACCTCCTGTTGGTGTACGTGGGCCAGAACTTTGACCCGGGAAGCCTGTTCTGGGCCTTCCACTGAATGGATTTTGAAAACATTTATTATAAAAACAAAACGACACTGGACAGCCACCTAAAGGGTATGTTGGAAGAGCTTCTAAGCTGCTAGCTATTCTTACAATGTGGACAGTTACATCCAACACATTGTTAACTTATATGACAATTAACTATATATAACTATAGATATAGATATAGAGATAGATAGACAGAAATATAGATATAGAGTTAGAGATAGATATAGAGATAGATGGATAGATATATCTATGTCTCTCTCTCTCTGTATATCTATCTATCTATCTATCTACCTATCTATCTATCCATCTATATATACATATATGTATAAATCTCTCTCTCTCTGTATCTATCCATCTATCTATCTATCTATCTATCTATTGATATATAGCTATATATATATATATATATATATATATATATAGTTATTTATAAGGGATAAATAACGCAAGTAGCGTAGCCCATGCGCAATAAACTACGCTATTTGCGTAAGCTCTATTTAGAGTATTAGGTGATTTCCCCAGTAGCGTGGGAAAATGACATAATACAGTACATAGACCTTGCGCAATGAAAGTACGTTCATTGCGTAATGGACCTCCTACTAGGTAGGAGGTGTTTTCGGCGGCTCCAGCTTTTTTTGTTTTTCTTCAAGCAAGCACACAGTCGGGATGTACTAATATGGGGCCCTCCTGGCCGAAGAAAAGAAGAATACTATCAACAAGGGGCCCCTCCTGGGCGAAGGCAAGAAGAGATTTTACAAGCCAGGACTTTTGGATGGTACAAATTCTGTGGGACTGGGGCAAGCAAGCACAATTTGGATCATTTTATTTTGAGACTTTTACAAGCCTGGACTTTTGGATGGTATAAATACTATGGGACTGGGGCAAGCCGGACATTTGGAATTACAAATTTATTTTGAACATTTGGTACAGAAAGAAGACTTCATTGGTGAGTATTTGGGGTTTTATTATTTTTAATAAATGTATATGGTGTAAATGAGGGTGGTTGCTGCGTTTATTGTGGGTTTTTTATTTTTATTAAATGTATGGGGTATTTACCAGGGTGTTGTGGTATTTTAACATTTTGTTTTGTGGAACTACAGGTCCCAGCCAGCCAGGGATGTCAGGACATGTTGGTACTTGTGGTTCTCCAAGTGCCAACAAGCCCTGGCTGCTGTGCGTATGCTGGTGCTTGTAGTTATACAAGCAGCAGCATGGCCACACTATTTTGGGCAACCTGGCTGGCTGGCACTTGTAGTTCCACAAAACAAAATGGCGTCCGTTTATTTTTTTCACTCTTTATCGTCGTTAATACCCTACTACCCACAGCCCAGGGGTACTAGGAAGAGCCCTAGTGCTATCAGCACTGGGCTGGTTTTCTCTAGGGTGGGACCCGCTCATTTTTTTTGGCGGACCACACTCCCTAGGGAATCCAGCCCAGCGCTGAACAGTCTAGGGTTGGCTAGTCATTATGGCAGGGGGACCCTTGTTGCGTGTCCCACTGCTATAGTGCCGCCAACCCTGGCTGGTTTGCCTAGTGCTGGTTAAGTGTAAATCGGGGGGACCCCACGCAAATTTTTCCCCCGATTTTCATAGAACCAGCAGTAGTCAGGCAGCACTAGGGTTAAGCTGGAATAGAGGGGGACCCCAAGTTTTTGGTTTTTTTTTACTTCTATTCTTTACTGTTTTGACAGCTGCCATAGCTCCGGCAGCTGTATGACAGGCAGTGTAACAGTGATGTGTTTGACAACTCGCTGCTACAACACAGGAGAGTTAGCTAAACACGTAAGTGTTTACATCGCAGCAAATCGCCAGAGATGACCAGCGATTTTTAAGATCAGGGTCAAAATCGCAGCTTGATACATTTCTGTTTTTTTTCACTAAAATCGCGGTTTATCACCCGTGACTTGCCGCGATTTTAACACGCTGGCTAAACTGCACCTTGATACATTTACCCCATTGAGTCTGATGCAAATGTACTTAATGGCTTTGCACATCCCAGTGTGAGAAGATAACCATGTCACCTGTAGCAGCTTCAAAGATCTCTTGGACTCCTGAATAGATGTTGCGGGCCGGTCACAGCTGGACATCCTTGCAGCCCAAGAAAGCATTGTGCATGCTTATACAGGTATATAGAAATATGAAGGAAAATGTCTTTACAGTTCATATTTTGGGAAATCTGGGTGGCACTCCATACTGAGGAGCAGAAATCACACCAGGGTTGTGAATGACAGGTATGGATGGTATCCGTGAAGAGCTAAAATCACATATCTTTGGAAAAGGTATGTCACATTGTCTTAATCCCATCATGTTTGGCATTTAAATGTGCGGGAGATTATGACCGGTTTATTGAAGGGGGAATTATTTCTCTGGGAAGTATCTGTAAAGAATTACCCACAGGTCAAAACTTTGGGAATATTTGTGAGCCAAATACAGTGACACCCAGGAGACATCCCTGCCTCCCTATTAGCATTAAACACTGCCCTGTGAAGACCATCCCATTTGAGTTTGCTTAAAAACCTGTGTTTTGAAGGGTCAAGGGGTCAGACTTTTTGGGGAAATCAAGTTACATTGATAAGTTGTCCATCTTACTAGCCAATTCCCCATGGCGCAGATTATGAAACCCAAGTAAGTACTATTCTGAATGTAACCATTTTTATTTTAAACTGCGATGCTTGTTATGTCAATCTATTAATTGTTATTCATTATTTTTTTTTATCTGTATGACCTGTATTTTTAGATATTAAATCTATAATTTAATAAGTTGTGTCCTTGATACTCTAACAAATCCATTAATCTGTTAGAAGAGAGCTCGACCAAGTTAACCCTTGGAATGCCAGTGTGTGATTTTTTAATACATTTGATTAACAAGCTGTGTGTGATTGCATTTACATTTGTGTAACAGTCTGGAGGTGTGAAGAGGTAACCCTTTGTGTGCTGGTGTGGGTCTTGCTATTTTGTGGATAACTAGAAGCCTGTGTGCCAGAGTGGGACAGTGTATTGGGGTCCTATTGCCGGTATTCAATAGGTGGTGGCAAATCTGAAGGGTCTAGGGGTGTGAGAGCGCTGTGTTTGGGGGCGATTCCGTAGGTCTATAACCTGTGTGATAGTTAGAGCGAGACTGCGGGCTTAAATCGTGTGAGACCTCATACAGCGAACACCCCAAAGTCACGGCAGCTGGGAGTGTGCTCGCGACAATATCATTCCAAACTAACTAGTATATTTATAGCTTTGAGAGAAACAGTATGCTTTTGCTGTCAGACTATTAGCAGCTGAATCCAAAAAACAACATTTCTTTCTTTTAAAAATTAAAATTGTTCTAGTGAAAGCAATCTTGTGTTGGGCAGTGACAGTAAAAAATGTTTTTAAAAAAACTGAGTGTTTGCATGTGAGATTCAGCAACAGTTACACACCCCAAAAAGCCTATGTATTATATTTTTATCTTTTCTAATTTTTAATACTTCATCATCATTATCATCAACATTTATTTATATAATGCCAGCAAATTCCGTAGCACTTTAAAATTGGGAACAAATATTAAAAAAACAATACTGGGTAATACATACAGACAGAGAGGTAATGGAACACTGCTCGCAAGCTTACAATCTATGGGACAATGGCAGTTTGAAACACAAGGGCATGTGCTACATCACATTGCACACTGGACTAGATAGAATGCAAAGGAAAAAGTATTGAGTGGGCTGTGTGTGTAGCAATGTTGGTAAGAGGCTTGTTGTCTTGTGTTAGCTATGTAGAGGGTGGTAAGAGGGTAACCTAGGGAGATTAGGATGCTGGATGAGGAATATCATAACCTTGTCTGAAGAGGTGGGTTTTCAGAGAACGCTTGAAGGTTTGAAGACTAGAGGAAAGTCTTACTGTGCGAGGGAGGGAATTCCACAAAGTGGGTGCAGCCCGAAAAAAGTCCTGTAACCGAGAATGGGAGGATGTGATGAGAGTGGAAGAAAGATGTAGATATTGTGCAGAATGGAGGTGTCGAATAGGGAGGTATTTTGAGACAAGTGAGGAAATGTATGTCGGTGCAATTTTGTTGACAGCCTTGTATGTAAGTAGAAGAATTTTATATTGGATTCGTTGAAATGCAGGCAACCAATGTAGAGACTGACAGAGTGGCTTAGCAGAGGAAGAATGGTTTGCAAGGAAAATCAATCAAGTTGCTGCGTGCAAAATAGATTGTAGGGCTTCAAGTATGACTTTGGGAAGACCAGTAAGGAGGGAATTGCAATAGTTGATGCGGGAGATGATGAGTGCATGATTTAAGGTTTTTGCAGTGTCTTATGTGAGATATGTGCGTGTTCTGGAAATGTTCTTTAGATTTATGTAACATGATTTAGATATAGAGTCGATGTGGGGAATAAATGATAGTTGTGAGTCAAGGATTACACCTAGGCTGCAAGCTTGCGGGGTGGGATTTATGGTCATGTTATCAACAGAAATAGAAATGTCAGGCAGGAAGCTTCTGTTGTTGGGTGGGAATATTATTAATTCAGTGTTTGAAAGATTGAGTTTGAGTTGGCGAGAAGACATCCAAGATGAAATAGCAGAAAGACAGTCAGTAACGCGAGACAACACAGATAATGAAAGATCAGGAGAGTATAGATAGATTTTTGTATCATCCGCATAGAGATGATACTGAAATCCAAAGGAGCTTATTAGATTTCCAGGAGAAGTGGTGTAGATAGTGAATAGCAGAGGACCTAGGACTGAGTCTTGTGGTACTTCAACTGATAAAGGAAGCAAAACAGAGGTGGATCCAGATAAATTAACACTGAAAGAGAGATTAGATAGGTAGGATGAGAACCAGGATAGGACTGTGCATTCAAGACCTAGGGATTGTAGTGTTTGTATGAGGAGAGAGTGGTCAACGGCGTCAAATGCAGCTGAGAGATCCAGGAGAATTAGAAGAGAGTAATGTTTTTTTCTTTTTGCTGTGATCAAATCATTGACAACCTTGGTCAGCGCAGTCTCTCTGGAGTGTTGAGAGCAAAAGCCTGACTGAATAGGATCCAATAGGTTGTTTGCTGTAAGAAAGTGTGTGAGGCGAGTGTAGGCAATTCTCTCGAGAAGCTTGGAGGGGCATGGTAGCTGAGAGATGGGTTGGTAATTTGGGAGAGAGTTTGGGTCAGTTTTGTTTTTTTTGTAAATGGTAGCAATCACTGCATGCTTGAATAGTGATGGAAAAATACCAGTAGTTAGATAACAGATTTTAGCTAGAGGGGGAATGAGAACAGGACACAGGGATATACCCAATTGTGAGGGAATGGGATCAAGAGGACAGGAGGTAAAGTAGGAAGATGAGAAGCGAGTAGAAACTTCCTCTTCATTTGTGGGATCAAATGAAGAAAGAGTGATAGAGGGTACTACAAAGCAATTGAGCCGATTGCTTGTCAAGGGAGATGATATCATTTCAAGTCTGATGTTATCAATTTTGTCCTTGAAATAGGAAGCAAGATCATGGGCACTGATAGTAGACGGAGGGTTCGGGGTGGGAGTATTGAGAAGAGATTTAAATGTGTTAAAAAGGTGTTTGGGGTTAGAAGCCTGATAATAGATGGGAGATTGGAAGTATGTTTGTTTTGCAATGTCCAGAGCATTATAGGAGTGGTAGATACCAGTGTAGGTGATAAAATCATTAGAGGTACAAGACTTACACCAGTGACATTCTGCTTTACGAGAACGTTTTTGTAGAGTTTGTGCTACTTTAGTGTGCCACGGTTGGCAACGAAGTCTGAGCGAAGTATGTAGTGTCGCTGAAGTCACTTGATCAAGGGTAGTTGCTAGAGTTTGGTGAAAATGGGGTACTGACCGATCAGGGGAGGAGAATGTAGAATTGGAGAGAAAAGGTGTTGAAGAGAGGTGGAAAACTGTTGAAGATTAATAGAATTGATATTCCTGCCGTTGTGAGGAGGCTTGGAAGAGTTTGACACTAGGGAGGAAAAAGAACTGGGGGTAAGGTGATGATCCGAGAGGGGGGAAAGGAGTGTTAAGGAAATCAGAAACTGAGCATAGTCTACAGAAAACAAGATCAAGACAGTGGCCATCCTGATGAGTAGCGGATTCAATCCACTGGGAGAGGTCAAGTGAGGAGGTTAGAGAGAGTAGTTTGGAAGCAGCATTGGAACATGGATTAGAAACAGGGATGTTAAAATCACCCATGATGATGGTGGGTATGTCAGAGGGTAAGAATTGAGGGAGCCATGTAGAGAAGTGTTCAAGAAATTGTTGGTGTGGTCCAGGGGGGCGATAGCTGACAGCAGAATGGGTTAAAAATCCTAATATTATGTACTTCAAAAGATGTGAATGTGAGTAATGGGACATTTGGTAGAACTGTGAACGTGCACTGTGTAGTCCAGCCCCCCCTTCTTGTCTGCCTCCTGGTCTGGGAGTGTGGGTGAAATGGAGACAACCATGTGGAAGGGCTGCAGGTGAGGCAGTGTCTGATTGCGCGAGCCATGTTTGTGTTATTACTAGAGGGTTAGGTTGTTTGAGAGGAAGATATTGTGTATGGAGGTAAGTTTGTTACAAACAGAGCGTGCATCCCAAAGGGCACATTCAAAGGACTTTGGAAAAGAGTGGAGACAGGTGATGCGTTTGAGATTTTCTGGATTTCTGTAGTGTTCAGATATATGTGTGTGGGAGAATTGAGGGGGACCTGGATAAGGTGATATATCACCAGCTAATAGAAGCAGGGAGGATGAAAGATAGGAAAGATGATTGTACGATGTATGTCTTTTTAGATTCTGGCTACAAGGTGAGGCTGTTAAAGTCATTTAAAATGTATATAGGAAAAGAGTTCATGAGTGTTAACTAGAGGTGAGTGAAGTAATGAAGGGGCAATGTGGACAGAAGTTTGCGTTGCAGGATGGGTGAGGGATGATATAGTCCTAAAGATAATGCCATGAAAAGAGAGAAATAAAAATATTTTGGCAAGCATTGGGATTTATAAATAGCAAAATTAAAGGAATTACCTAATTGCAATGTCCTGTAATCAGAGAAGTGGTGCAGAGCTAGGTTGCAGCAAATGTAGTTTATTCATGGATGTCTGGATAGTATAGAGTAATGATGTGGGGAGCCATGCGGGGAGTGAGTGGAAGTGTTGAATGGAGAGTTATAAAGAGCAGTTCATGGAGTAGCTGAGTTCTTGCAGAATCAAGTGAGAGAAGAGTGGTTCAAAGTCAGTATCATTTCTTCCTACTTGTCATGGCTGACAAAGCCTTAAGTAGAATTGAAAGTACAATGATGAGATAGGGAACTGGAATAGCTGTAGCATGGGGAGGGAGTGGCTGAGCAAGTAGTACAACAGACTGATTAAACAGAGGGGATTTTGCAGAGGAAATAAACTATCAGATAAAACAAACGTTCATGAGTTGAGTAGAAAAAATAAGAGCAGAGTCCAAAACAGTCTTCATGTTGTGTGAAGCTTGTAGCCAGGGAGAGATGGAAACATCAGGAGTAGAATATGTTTTTTCCGGTGAATACTGACTGTTGTCCTTGTGTAACTGTGATAATAGGCAGAACATTATTTTCCTGTTTCCTCCTTTTTAACTCCGGTATAACTCCAAATTATGCTAGTTATTTGTTTTACACTTCTAATTATACAATTAGAACTAGTGTAACTATGCAGCCATATCTGGCTTGCAGTCATTCTACAATGAATATATATAATTAACAAACACATGTGATCAGTGTTCTTAAATCAGGCTGTCAATAAACTCCCCGAACAAACACTAGCAATAAAAGGTTTAAACGAACAAACAGTGAAAGGACAGCATACCATTAGAAATAAAAATGCACTTTCTTAATTTAGATCGAATTCTGGTGCAATGAAGTTGAAATAATTACCATTAGAAATAAAAATGCACTTTCTTAATTCAGATCAAATTCTAGTGAAATAAGGTTGAAATAATTACCATTAGAAATAAAAATGCACTTTCTTAATTCAGATCAAATTCTGGTGCAATAAGGTTAAAATAATTACCTGTTGATGAAAGAGAGGAAGCAAAGATTAGACACTTCTCATACTCTGGTATAGAGGTTACAGATAACTAATAAGATTTCCGGTATAACTCCGAATTATGCTAGTTACATTTTTTTACACTTCTTACTATACACTTAGAATTATACACACTAACTATGCAGCCATCCATTTTGGAAGGGACTTTAAGTGAAATATATATTTATAAAAGGGTGTTTGTGTGTGATGGTCAGGACGCAGTTGCACACCCCAAACAAATGCTATATATTCTAATATTTTTTATTTTTCAATATTTGTCCATTTTGGAAGGGTCATTCAGTGAAATCTATATTTAAAAATGGGAGTTTGTGTGTGAGGGCTTTTTTTCTGGGCATTTTTCCACATTTAGTGACCATATGTAGAATATTGCAGCGGCTACAAAAAAATGTCATCTGCCATGACACCAACTGAAGCAAGCCCATTGGCTAAATTAAAAAACAAAAAAAATAGTATAAGGTGCAAGAGATAGAAATCTTGAAACGCTAAGCTCACACTAAATTTGAAACTTTATACAGCAGGCAATATGGAGAGTGAAAAGGCAGTAACAGTTCAATGTCATTAGATGGACAGAGGCATTAGTAGACATTTAGACAAGTAGATACTCAATTTTATAAAGTTACCTAATTTGCTGTCACTTTAAAAATAAATCAGGATGCTTAGAGATGATGTTGGTTTTCACCTACACTACAAATATTCAAAGATTAGACACACAATACATTGCCAGATTATTCATCGGTTGCTAAGAGCATGGATTTCAATACCTCTCCGCTATATAAATAAAAGAGGATACCGAGGGATGAAGGTTGCCTGCACCCACACTACAAGAATTCAAAGATTAGGCACACTATATATTACCAGAGTATTCATAGGTTGCCAAAAGCATGGCTTTCATTACGTTGTTTTACTTATATGCTCTGTGCCATAATGCTGCCCTTCTGAATTATACTGAATCAAACCAGGGAACTTGTATATATTTGTGGGGAGGGAGAGCTGAAAAATCATTCCCCCTAGTGGAAAGTTCATCCAACCCCAAGGTAAAGGGGACTGCCCGAGACTTGCAACAGAGGTAGTCTCCAAAACCCAATATATAAAAATATGGAATGTATAATATTTATATTTTCTATTAGTGGCGTGTAAAAAATATGTAAAAGAGACATTTTTATAGGCCCTTATATAGTTGTCCTTCCCACACATGTAAGTATGTATAATACTTGCATCGATGCAGATTTGGTTACCCTAAACATGCCTTGACAATGCAATTGAAAGTCCACATTCTGAGAAATTAACAGGACTGTTTTTGGACCTGACAAAGTTATATGTATAGATGGAGATATGATGAATGATGAATTATGCTATGTGACGGAGTTGCAGAATTGTAAAGTATGGTCAAGTATTTTTTTAAAATTGAATCAGGGTAAGCAAAATTTCTGGTGGTAGATTTACAAAATCCTTCATTAAGACAACAGTGGACAACTACAAACCGTGGCATTAGTAGACATTTAAATGATAATAGGGCATAATGTTAAATAGTGGAATTCAAGATGGCATTGTCCTTGAAATGAGGTAGATCTGTGCCATATTGCTACCCTTATGAATCAACCCAGGGGACTCATAAATACTTATATGGAAGGGAGGGCTGAAAATCATTGCCCCGGGGTCAGTTTCATCCAACTCCAGGATAAAGGGAATTTCCCAAGGCTTGCAGCAAAAGTGATCCCCAAAAAGGGGTGTACTCTATCTGGTGCCAGGGCAACCCAGGACACCTCATGCTCCTGCTGCATCCTGGCTAGTGACAGGCAGCCAGGATGTGCGGCTGTAATTAAATTAACAGGCAGAAGTCATTGGATGGATAATGGTATGAATGAATAGAGTTAGACATTTTTGAAGGTAAATAGATGAAGGTGGCCTGCACCTATGCCACAAAATTCAAACATTAGGCACACAATATTTTGGCAGAGCATTCATCGGTAGCAAGAATAGGGTTTTCCTACCTTGCTTTCCTTATATGCTCTGTGCCATAATGCGGCAATTCTGGATCAAACCAAATATTAATGTGGGAGAGAGACTGGAGAGAACATTGCCCCAGGATAAGCTTTGTCAAAGCCCGGGGTAACGGGGACTGTCCGAGTCTTGCAGCAGAGGTGGTACCTCAGAAGGTGTGTATGCACCAGTGGTGTAAAAGCATCTGACCTTACACTGTTTGGGTTTGATATTAGTTGTTAGCTGATTCGCATTGCTCTCTCCTCCACCATTTTTGTTTAAATAAAAATGTGACCTTTTGCCAAATTTACATTGGTGTCCGTGTGGTTATTGATTTATTTAATTACTGTTATAGTGAGTCTGAACTTGCGAAGGAGGTTTGGGTGCAATGAAAGGGAGATATCAACACTATGCAGTTTATTATTTTTTTAATTGAATCAGAGAAAGCAAATGCATTGATGGCAAAGTTCCAAAATCCTTCAGTAAGATACCTCGCTGCAGACTGGGGCCAAAATTAGTAAAAATTGGGACCGTTGTGGAGAAATCATTAGAAAATAGACTGGAAATTATTGGAAATTAATGTTAATGCTATAAATAGTAATGTAGGAGAAAAAAAGCTCAAAATGACAATATTTTCCCTATGTTTTAATTAAATCCAGATCCGAAACCAATTTTTTTGCCAAAACTGGTAGCAAAGCCGAAGACAAACATGGTATAGAACCGACACAGGTTTTGAAGTTGGTACACGAGAGTCTAACACACATCTATAATATATGTGTATATATATATATATATATATATATATATATATATACATATTGTATTAGTATTAAAACACCGGTTTACAAGGAAGTGTGAGGTTGACTAGCTATAAAAGTGATTTAGAAAGTAATGTGATATGATCTAGATGATAACTTTAATTAAATAGATTACATGTCGATTTCTGTAAACAAGTTTTTTAGGATGTGCTGTTTGATATTCACATATTTTTGGTAGTGAATCCAGCACATAAATATTATCAGGGAACTATCGGGAGGGGTTTCCTGAATCACTCCTGGTACTTATATCTCAAGTATTTACTATACATGTAGTATAGATTCAGGTTGTGTCACTAACCTCTCAATAGTTCCTAATAAAATGGTGATACAGGGGTGCCTACAGTCTATGTGGGAACAGTAGACACACAACATAACAAAGTGCAAGTTGCATAAAAGTTAAAATGTAAGGGGGTGGGCTTTTGTGTTGGAATATAAAGTGCATATATCTAGTGACTATATACTTGTTATATCAGCCATCTCAGTTCAAGAGTAGCCAGCAATTGTCAAAAGTATGCATTTTTTTAAATAGTTGAAAGGCAGCATTTTTTTTAATAAAGCCATAACTTTGATGTTTAGGGGGACTGCTTTACAATGTGTTTGCTGTACTGTTTCACTCTATTACTTTCAGCAATGATGGTTGTTTACATTAGCCAAGGATGGTTTGTAGTTTCCACATTTAATTATTAAAACATTAATGAAAGAATCAAATTCCCTGAGAATTGCCGCCGGACACCACAACAATGTCTGGTACTTTCTGTGCACTTCTATGTAAAGCAAAGACAAATTTGTGATGTTACATCACCACACAACCTTCATGATTGTTCTAGAGGCATGCAGCACCGCATTACCCCCTAAGTGACAAATTATATGGTTTATAATTTGTATTTCACAGTATTTATTGGGTACAGCTTCAGTCCCATAATGGGAAACTTTTACATCATCATTAACACTATGATCATCAGCAGCAGAAAGGACAACAATTCTAGATGCACATGGTAATTTTTAGTTTTGGAACTGCCATTTGTTATGTAAGGTTTTTTATGCTTCTCCCAAAAGGAACTATAATGCCCGACACTATGTTGGATAAGGATCAATGTTCCAAGCTTTGTTCCCTGCTTACCTTGACTCACACTTTGTGCAGATCCTATGCACATGAAAATAGTGATATTATTTATGTCATTCCTTTTATGTGAAAAATGTATTACTTACATATGGTAGGACAGAGGAATATATACTTGTTGCAGCATAAAATTGAATATTTGTATGTGCATTATGGTAAACAGATATCAATACTGCAAAAACTTAAATACTTAATATGTACAGTATGACAAAAACATAAGTAATGTATAGACCAACATTATACCCAACTATTTTCTCACACAATCCATATAGCTTCACATGCCACAGCTGAGTGCCACAGGTTGTTTACTTCTGATATAATCTAATATAGTCACCTTATAGATTTCTTCATATGTCCTTATGAGCTCCCATATGTCCAAATATAGCCTAATATACATCTCTATAATCTCATGTTCCCCACATCCACAGCCATAGCTATACATCATACAAGTCATAGTTCTGATTATATTACCATTGAGAGGCCTATGATAAATCTGTAGATGCTATGTACATACACAAAGAGACAAATGCTGAATTGATTAATTTCTTACTTATAAGATAATCACTGAATAAATCATTACACATACTTGACAACCCTTAATGTATTAATTCAAGTGCAGTGGATGACTACTTATCTCCATGCAATAACCTGGAACAGCAATCTGGAGACAGTCATCAGTGAACTTAAATGGACACTAGCCATCATGTGACAGGAAAAAAATTATTAAAGTAATTCTATCGTTTTCAAATAAGCATTGCATAGGCGATTGTATTGTGTTTCCAAGGCACAACATTTTTAATTTTAGCAGATGTAAAAAGTTAACAGTTCAATACATGATTATTATATAATACAGTACAGTACAGCCAATACCAAAAGATATATACATACTGCTGCGCTTCGCTGCGCCCCCATGGGTACCAGTTCACAGTAGTTCATCCTTGAATACTGTGGTCAGAGAAGACTGAAGCTAGTGGGAGCGCAGCTATGATATATATACATTCAGTGTTACAGAGTGAACAATGCAGATGACGTGGCTTGCTTCTATAGGTACAGACTTCAGGTGGGTCCAGGGTAAACAGGTCATAGGCTAGTTCAAACTAAAGAATCCAAAGGTGGGGGTCATCTCTCCAGGGGATGTGCTCCTTTCTTCCTGCCAATACTCCAGTTACAACTAGTCTATTAGCATTTTATAGTCAGCATCATATGAAAGGTTTATTCCCTAACATCAATAATTAGAGTATGCAATGTGCTATCTCTTCGCTGAATGCACCGGACAGCGGCTGCTGATGTATAGCGGATTAGAATGATATCAGACATGACACATTTCCTATAACCTGAACCTTAAATAACACTGAGGTGTACATATAATCATAATATATAAACTAATAATAAACTAAATACTATCTGCTCATAAATCACTGCAGAATAGATTCAATATGAATATGAATTAAATAAATAACTAAATGTTGTAATGCAAGTGTGTACGTGCGTATTTTACCGTGCGATCGCAGTATGCCACGTGTAGCGTGGCATACTGAGTGCAATCGACCAATAAAACAATATTATCCAATATACTTTCGTTCATCCAACTATACGACTTCGACAGTTCCACCCTTTGATAGTATAATAAACTATCACCTTAAAGATGTTATATGCAGGACCTCAGTACCACGTTTCATTGTTATGTAATGCAAGTCTCCCTTGGTGTATGACCACTCTGTTTGTAGATCTAAACAAGTTATCATAAGAGAGAGTCTTAATCCTCAAAACGATTTGTTCTTTTACTATAGACCGTACACTTCTGGAGCTTGGAGATAACCTTTTGTATGCCCTTCAAGGGTGCAATAAAACACATAATAGATTATTTGGAAAGGTACAGAGTACAATAGAACATGTATCAGTTATAGAGAATACTCTACTACAGTTCTTCAAGTTTAACAGGTTCAACTGTCCAACGCATGTCTTTAAACTCAGAATACATTTAAACACTTAATTTTCATTAATAGCATCATCCTATGTCTATCAATAATGTCATATACAATCTCTTTCAGCTTGCGTTAATATACACAGTTCTAATAATGTCATCAGTTCTTTTCATCAACACTTGTGGGCAGGCTATTGTCTGTTTGTTCTTCCCAGTCTCCCAATACTCAGGTTTCTTTGTGCGTGAAATAGCGGTTGGCTTGCCAAACATTGGGAGACTCCAGATTAAGGGACCTAGGTGTCGTACTTTTCCCCTAGTGGCCTCCCACCCATAATTCGGGTACCTCAAGAATATTTAGTGGTAAGAGAACTAATCCTACTTGATATAATCACTGAGGCACGTGAGAGCACGCCCAGCACTTTGTTTGGTCTAAAACCTTACCCACCCAAGAATGATAATCATTCTCAAGGACGTGGATTTGTTTTACCTGGAGAAAAACCCATCTGCAGGAGGGATATGGGATGGCTCTATTGGGATCATTTTCCTGACATTCTCTTAATCAAGATAGGACGTTGCCATCCTACTAGCTTGAGAAGAAATGTCTGGTGCACCCCAATATGCTCTTACCAGCTTGCGCATACCTTCTGTACCCATCTGAGCCAGACCATGTGCTGCCTCCACTAGGTCTGGAAGATACACTCTGGGAGCTACTGGCCTACTTTGTCCATCTCTCCAGGGTCTGCCAGACTCCTCAGCACATCTCTTCACCTTCCAGACAGTTTATTCTTCAGGTAACACAAATCTTCATATATTAACCAATATGTATATGCGTGCATGTGTGTGTGTGTTCGCATTTTAAAACAATACAACGAAAAACAAAACAAAACATAAATTTGTCAGCTGTCATATAAAACCCTGCTGTCTATTTGACAGCTATGTTCGCCCTGGTGTGACAGCCATGTATGGTCGTGTGTGTAAGTGTGGACTTTACTAGCAGCTATTTCAGTTGGTAATTGTGTCACTGTGTAAAGTCCTCTATGTAGTGTCCTACTCATGTGCTCGTATTGCTATAAAAAAGATTTTTCAGTCAACTCAACGTCGCCCCCTAGACTAGAAAAATGCTGAAGACCAATGTGTATCAATCGATTTTTCCCTCTGCCAACTCACATGCCATTCTCATTACCTCACATTCAGCTACTTGACTAAGTGAGAAGGGCAAAGGAGTCTATCTCTATAACACTTTCTTCAAATATAACAGTACCCAGTACATATCTGTCTAACAGTGAAAAAGTATAAAACCGAAAATTCTACATTTTCTAGGGTTTCACATTATGTCATATCTTGTGGCAAGAATCCTACTCCAATGTTCTACACAGAGATGCATATCTGTATGTCTAACCTCCAGCAATCTCCAAACCACCCTTTGTGCATACATATAAAGGCACATTTTTGTACAGGAGGCACAAAACACGAAAAAAACAATACAGATATGGAATCTATAAAACATGAATTGTATTTCCACACAAAAAAACTTTCTGCTTAACATTAGCAGCTTCTATAAACATAACACCCACCAAACCCCTGACTGTTTCTGTAACTCATGTCAATCTAGTGTGTATATCCCTGAGTCTGTCTTATGTAAAAAAAAATATGTCTTAGCCCCATTAATGAGACTGTGTCTATGTCTTTTCGTATCTTTATATAAGAGCAGAGAGTGAGAGAGAGAGAGAGAGAGAGAGAGAGAGAGAGAAAGATAGAGAGATACTAGCATAGATGTAAAGAATGAGAAATAAGAAAGCAATGAATAATAGAAATACAAAGATTTGAATACAAGGGTTTGAAAACAAATATACATGCAGAAAGGGAGATTTTACAGCAAAAATGACAGCTCGATTGGACTCTATGGGAAAATGGCTGTATTAATTCCACTAATCCCCTTAGCTATCTGCTAAACTATGGCCCCTCCCCATACTTGACTAGGGGGTCTTACATCAACCATGCAATCCAGTGTCGTCCGTCATTTGTTCATTAAGAACTTGGTATCACATTGACTACATACCTTTGCAACGGACTTCCTGACTCATGACAGAGAAATGTAAAAAATTAACTCTTGATGACTTATCTGAGATACATAAAACGATATTTTGGAGCAGAGTATGTACATAATTCATTTTTGGATTACATATGGAAAAAATATGGCCAATCGTGTGATTATATGTCCAATATAATCCTGATTGTCAGCCTCGGTTAAGGAATTATCCTTCTCCAACCTACAATCCTTAATAAACTTTTGTATATCAGTATCGAGAGGAAGACAAGCTCTAAACACCACTCGCCAATCTTTATTAGTAGGCTCATGTGCATTACCTAAATGTCTAATAAATTTCTGACACTTGGACAAATCTTTTCTAGGATCAGGGAAATCAGACATAATTGTAAATAGTTCCATCTTAGTCCATGGAAAATGCATTGCTACATGTTTCATGGGAACTACACCATCTCTGTCTGCTTTCCCATTGGGAACTGCTGTTGTGCGAACAGGATGTAAGCCTACCAAATCACTACATTTTGAACTAGTTGTTGGAATTGCTGTTGCAGTACAATGGATGTCTCCCCCTGTGTTAACCTTTACATTATTCTCACCACTTTCAGCCGCTGCCCCTGCTGGTGGAACCATTCCCTTTCCTTGTCCATGTATGTTATTGGCATGGGCAATGGCTGAAATGACTGTGGGTACATCTTCTTCTTCTAAAACATTACTTAAGACATCATACAACTTACCCATTACATTCTTAACATTTTTGGTATTGGCTGTACCTACCACCCCAACCACATTTGGCGGCGAGGGCGCGCATGCGCTCAGTTCTCCACACTTTGTAATGCTCACTTCCGTTGTGTGCGCGATTTGTGCCACGCCTACTTCTGCTGAACACGCACTCCCTTGCCACGTGTACCCTTCTTGTTGCCACAATTTTAAACAGTCATCATGTTCAATTCTCGTTTTTGTTGATTTAATCAACCGCACTTTATCTCTAACATTATTTAACACCTCTGAGTCAAAACTACCTATGTTTGGGAAAGGTTTCACACACTCCCGGGTCATCTTGACCCATTTGTCGCAGTATGCCGTTGCATACGCACCGTATTTATTATACATAACATGCTTTGCCGAACCAACCGGCCATTCATTAGGCAACACACAACTGGCCATGACTTCTTGGCCCTGGACGATTTCAACAGGTACGTCTCCTTTACAACATCAATGCCTTTCCTAGTTTGAGTACTTTACCACTGTTAGCAACCGATATCAATCAAGAATATCAGTGGTTGCAGCGTATTTCCTCCCACATCTCCCAAGTCGCAATCACGGCTGCACTAAATCAACCATGCGGTCCGATCGCACCGCTTACAGATACTAACTATCAGTAAACTTTGAGATTACTATTGGGAATGCCGCGAAAATATTTTATTTTCGCTTCGAGTATACCTGCCATGTATACTCTGTGGTGTCTCTTTATCATCTGTTCTTTGTTGGAACAGAACACCACTTCACACAAAGGTCTCTTTATATCCTGCTCACCCTTAGAACAGAACCTTTGTTGTCAGGTCCTCTTTTTACCGTGCCCCGTCAGACACACCTGAACAAAAAGCGCTATCAATTTTCAACAGTTCCACGCTGCCCTCCCAATACTCAATCACGGCCTCATCATGCGGTCGAATTGCACCGCTCAAACTAGTTATCAATAAACATCATGATTAGTATTGGGCGCACGTGCAAAACAAAACCTATATTCCATTACCAGTATACTTTTGTCTTTATGTATAACATTCACATACACACACACACACACACACACACACACAACCTTTTGTTTTCTGTACAGAAAATAGATTTCCCAAACACAGGTAATATTTTTTTTCAGAGGGTTTAACAAATTATTATACTATACATATATAACAGACTATGAAAAGCGATTGTTTAAACCACGTGGAAAATCTAACACAAGTACACATATGCAAGGCAGGAAGTACACATATCTTATGCAATGCAATACCCTTTAAAACGCAAAAACGACAATAAAAAGAAACATTTTTCTTTCTTGACCCTAGATTCAAATTAGCGTTCCTTCAGATTATGCAACAACGGACATTCGGTTTTGCAACACAGAGTGAACAACAGGTCTTGAACACATTGCGTTCTTTTCCGTATGAGACACGTCCGTCAATCCACCCTTTGTTGAGGAACCGAAAACCGTAAGCGTTGCATACCTGCCTATAACTTAACCTCCAAACTCAGAGCCCCCAAATTATTAAAGTAATTCTATCGTTTTCAAATAAGCATTGCATAGGCGATTGTATTGTGTTTCCAAGGCACAAAGAAATTTATTTTAGCAGATGTAAAAAGTTAACAGTTCAATACATGATTATTATATAATACAGTACAGTACAGCCAATACCAAAAAATACATACATACAGCTGCGCTTGCATGCGCTTCGCTGCACCCCCACGGGTACCAGTGGACAGTAGATCACCCTTGAATACTGTGGTCAGAGAAGACTGAAGCTAGTGGGAGTGCAGCTATGATATATATACATTCAGTGTTACAGAGTGAACAATGCAGATGACGTGGCATGCTTCTATAGGTCCAGACTTCGGGTGGGTCCAGGGTAAACAGGTCATAGGCTAGTTCAAACTAAAGAATCCAAAGGTGGGGGTCATCTCTCCAGGGGATGTGCTCCTTTCTTCCCGCCAATACTCCAGTTACAACTAGTCTATTAGAATTTTATAGTCAGCATCATATTAAAGGTTTATTCCCTAACATCAATAACTAGAGTATGCAATGTGCGATCTCATCGCCGAATGCACCGGACAGCTGCTGATGTATAGGAGATTAGAATGATATCAGACATGACACATTTCCTATAACCTGAACCTTAAATAACACTGAGGTGTACATATAATCACAATATATAAACTAATAATAAACTAAATACTATCTGCTCATAAATCATTCTAGAATAGATTCAATATGAATATGAATTATATAAATAACTAAATGTTGTAATGTGAGTGTGTACGTGCATATTTTACCGTGCGATCGCAGTATGCCACGTGTAGCATGGCATACTGAGTGCAATCGACCAATAAAACAATATTAACCAATATACTTTCGTTCATCTAATTATCCGACTTCGACAGTTCCACCCTTTGATAGTATAATAATCACCTTAAAGATGTTATATGCAGGATCTCAGTACCACGTGTCATAGTTAAGTAATACAAGTCCCCGTGTGTGTATGACCACGCTGTTTGTAGATCTAAATCATAAGAGAGAGTCTTAATCCTCAAAACGATTTCTTCTTTTACTATTGACCGTACACTTCTGGAGCTTGGAGATAACCTTTTGTATGCCCTTCAAGTGTGCAATAAAACACGTAATACATTATTTGGAAAGGTACAGAGTACAATAGAACATGTATCAGTTATAGAGAATACTCTACTACAGTTCTTCAAGTTTAACAGGTTCATCTGTCCAGCGCATGTCTTTAAGCTCAGAATACATTTAAACACTTCATGTTTATCAATAGCATCATCTTATGTCTATCAATAATGTCATATACAATCTCTTTCAGCTTGCGTTAATATACACACTTCTAATAATGTCATCAGTTCTTTGCAATCGACCAATAAAACAATATTAACCAATATACTTTCGTTCACCCAATTATACGACTTCGACAAAATACATACCTGGACCCCTGCAATCTTGTGCAGGCACCCTCCTTCATTCTGAACTTGATAGATAATAATCAATGATTAATATACCAGTATATTAAGAAATGCAATATGTCTTAATATTAATTAACCACACATGACAGTGAACAGATGGTCTATTGTGATGTACAATTATACAACTACAAGTATTGCTTATCAAAATTACAGGTACACAGCATGTTATATGTATTAAAATGTCATTTGAAAAAAAAATATGTGAAAGATTTTTTTTAATTATGTTAACAAATATTGATTGTACACAATTTGCAGAGGCTATGTGATATATACACTATGGCCCTGAGTAATTAAGAAAAGTAAAGCATAAAAAAGGAGTAACTTTGCACTTGGGCAAAACTATGTTGCATTGGAGGGGGAGGTAATTTAAAATGTGGAGACATATTTATAGTTGGGATAGGGTATGACCTAGATCAACCTTAAATTTCAGTGTAAAAATGAAGCTATCAAGTATTTGTGTGCTACATGAAAAAAACAGACAGTATTTAACTCATAATAAACTCATTTGCAACCCTTGCATTGTAACATGGTTTGTCCCGGAGAACATTTACTCCTTTTTTTGCCTTACTTTTCTTAATGACTCAAGCCTTATATTTGCAACCTTAAGGTTGCTGAATTACCATTCTGTATATGACCCTAAGTTACAGATCAAAATGAAAAGACCAGTTTAAGATTCCATTCTAAGCTTGTACTAAATTTGCTAGAAGGGATACCTTCATATTTTACAGTGACTTTCAAAAATGGAAAAATTTCCCTACAAAGCCTCCTTAAATGGACCAAAAGTAAGATCCTATGCAGTTGAAGGAGAAGAAAGTGAATTTAAACTTGATACCAATCTGGTATAAAGGACTATGAGACAAATTCTAAGAATGCATTTTACATTAGGTAAATGTTCTACTAAGGCATAACATAAAGCATGGAATCAATAAAAAAACAGCAAATATATGCTAAAACTGTTGATTTATGGGTAATTAACTATAAAGATAATTGGTCTGTTTGTGTTGATTGTGTTATATCCATAACTATTGTCAATAATAAAGATTGTCCGTTGTGATCAATGTGGTTCCTATTTCCCAAGAGAGATTTGATAGCAATATATAACAAAGTATAACCAATACATGCACTCCGGATTCAGTAACAGCTCATCAATCCTGAAGTCTGTGTAGTGAGAGAGAGTTATTGTACCCAGTGGCATGTTTATATACAGTTTGAGTAGAAAGAAAACAATAATAAAGTCACAATGTACACAAAGATAACACTAAGATCATTCTTCATTGGTTCAAGGGTCTGGATAGTCCAATACAATGCAGATCATAGGTCGGTTCAAACAATGCTTCTTCCAAGGTGGGGGCAATTCCCTCCAACAGCTGTGTACGTGTCTTGCCTCAGGTACAGCGCCAAAATCCAGTTTAAATTAACATATTAACATATTCCATTTTGAGTATTAATCTTATACTAATCATAACTAGCCATCGCAACGTGCGCTTAGCCAATGATACCGGATTCCTGCTGGTGAAAGTTGGATTAATATAAGACCAAACAAAATGCATTACTTATGACATGAACCCTAAATATCTTTAATGTAGGTTTACCTTTGTGTAATAAAATCTCTAAGTCTTTTCTATTAATAATAAAAGAAAGTGAGTTGGAAACTTTAGTAAAAGTGAACTATTTACAAATGTAGGTGCGAATGTAAGTGTATTTACTTTGTTTTCCTATGTGATTGCATATTATTTATATGTTTTCAAGTCATATTCAAAGAAAGTTGGAAAATAACTAAGAAAGTCAGCAAGAACTGATACCAAAGTGTAAGCAAAGCAATTTGTTATAACATTTGATGAACTGTAAGAAATGTACTTTTTATTTAACACATACTTCCCAAGTGGACACTTATTTAAACTTCCCATTTGTATTTTCAGGTGGTGTTTTTTTTTATCAAACTTTATGGGTCCTCTGTGGCCTACTCAAGACTTACAGGATAAAGAGTTTATAGTTACAAAAACTATTTTTTTTATGTCCATCATAATTCAGATTTGCATTTACATTGCCATTTTAGTTTCAATGCTACTATAGCTTTAAAAAAAATCAACCATTTAAATGTGCACAGTAACACTGCCTTAAATCTGATTTTATTTTTCCATTCAATAATTTCAGTATTTGATATAGACATTTTTATTGTAGATAAATAGGTGTTTTCTTGGTCTACAAACATTGGAGGTTGTTTATTACTGACTTGTTTTCTCTTGCCATCCACCCTGTCATTGCTAGCTTGTCTTTAGATTTTATGTAAATAAACTATATATATTTCAGCAAATGTGTTGGGATTTGATTAAATCAACCTATAGTTTGTTCACTGCAGTCTTTAAACTACATATACAGATTGCAGCTTTTGTATTTGTTAGGCTGGTGTTTAACACTTTAAAATATATAACACCTTGCATTTCATTTTAAATGGTTCTTGGATTTTTTTCTTGTTCTGTTCTGTATCCTTGTGATACAGAAACCTGCCTTATATCTCTGACTTTACTTTCATCACTATGATCTTTTAGAAATGCATCATAACAGTGTAAATAGTGTTCTTTAAAATGTTTAAATGTGGCAAACATTCTATATATCTTCCAGTACCTACTGTTTATCATACTTTTTTTTCGGTGTTTAGTAACTTTCAGTGTCCACAATATCAAGCATTCCTCAATAGTTTGCTACTGACATGTTACAGTTCAATGATTGATTAAGCTTTCCAGCTTCAAAATGAAAGCATACGGTTCCAATATGTTGTTTGAAGAGGAACAGGAGTTTTCAAATACACAGAACACAAGAGTGGTATTTATTCCCTATGGCAAATACTGTGCAGTGCTTCGAAATTATAATGCAGCAAAACATTATCTCTCCCACTCTTCCTCATCTTGAGATTTGAAAAGTAATCCTTACCTTATTATAAATAGGGCTGCCTAGTTGGTGGTGACTAGTTTAAATTCTGACTAGTGACTTGACACGCTGGAATTTTAAAAAATTAATTGGTACGAGAAGAGACTGCAAAACTTACAAGCTTTGGTGTTTATTCACACTGATTTACCACAGGTCTCACAAATGTATAAATGCATGAATAAGTAGATTGTATAGACAGTCTAGGAGAAGAAAAATGTAGCCTTTCAGCCTAACATTTGCAGCAGAAGCCTTATTGTATGTGTGTTTTACAACAATGGAGAAAATTGCTTTAGATCTCAGTTTCTTTTCACAATGTAGCATCAGTAAGTGACAGACAGAAAAATAACATCTTTAGTAATAAAGACAGTTTTTGTCAAGACTACCATGCTGTGAAATGCTTATGTTACAGGTCTCTAATGCTAATTAATTTAAGCACATAAGAGCATATTTCAAAGAATAGTGTTTCTCTTCATATTGTGTTATAAGCGTTAGTTTCCCATGTTTATATTTTGCCATGTATGCAATATTTATGATTATGTCAGTTTTATATTTTTACAGGGTACAATAATCAGGATAAAGTATGATGAATACATAATCTTTGGTTTATACAGTGACGAATTACCTTGAACATATATCAAATGCATAAAAAACACATACAATACAAACATATGTTCACTGAAATGTATTCATGCTATTGGTGGACTGTGATGGTTATATGGGAGAAAGTCTGGATTGTTGCAGTGGATTTACCTATACCAGGTTAGCCACATAGTTCCGTATGCGTTTCAGTGCAATAATGATAGTGCACAATTAAAAAGTGCAATCACTGAGCACAAGAGTCTACAGATTATGTGAAGGTGCACCAGTTTCTGTCACTGGTGGAAATAAAGTTCTCCCTGGGTTATAAATTATTGGCATGATTTAGGGCTGAATGTAAAAATGGCACAAAATTAAAAAAATGTATCTTTTCTTTTATTGAATGCCTGACTTCTGTAATTGGTTCACAACTAATTATCCATTTAATCTTTTGTGACAATACTTTTTTTTGCAGAAATGTAGTATGCAAAATGTTATAGTTGGATACAAACAAAAATTGATGTCAATATTATCCAGACAAAGGGAACCAGGATGTAGGCAATATGTTTATCATTGTTCTGGGCAATCACTGGAAGGACCTGCAGGTTCTACTGTTAATTTCTCCACACATATTAGTTTGTTTCTTTATTTGTTGTTGGCAAATATGTTCCACAACTCTCAAGGTAAAGCTGCCACGTCTTGCATACTTATTTAGTATGGAAAAAGTGAGCAATTAGACCATCAACAGCAGCAACTTGCCAGAGCAACAACAATTAAAAACATAATTTTTGGGTTGTAAACACTAAACACTTGTTTGACTGCTGGAAGGAAAACTCGCGAAAACACGTCATAACGTCAACTCACAAAGCAACAAATTTTATTTTATAAATAGCATTTTTGGTATATGTATAAAATAATATGCTAAAATATAAAATAATATGCTAAAATATAAAAACTACTACACATTGCAAATTACAAATTGGACCTGGATGACAACGCTGGGTGATCCTGTTTAACTACTTTTACTCGGGGAGCCTGTTCTGAGCCTGCATTCAGACACCGATTGGGATAAACCAATACAAAGTGGTTTAGTTGGATCCTGGCCAGGTTTTAGGGGGGGTTAGTGTCCTGGTGAGACCTCACATTGGTGTACGCTGGGCAGAAATTTGGCCAGGGGAGCCTGTTCTCGGCCTTTCATTAGATGGATTTGGATGACATTTAATATAAAAACAAAAAGGACACTGGGCAGCCACCTCATAGGTGTGTTGAAAGAGCTGATAAGCTGCTAATTATTTTTAAAAGGTTGACAGTTACATCCAACTCATTGATAAAATAATAACTTTAAGATTTAAACCTGGTCAACGCTGGTTACTTCAGCTAATACAATACATAAAAGGGTCTATATTGATAAAATTAGACATGAAAGATACTACTAGCTGAAATAAACTTTTATAAATCACTTGATTCATTTATGAGAATGAAAAATCTACATATAGGGCCTCATTTAGAGTTGGGCGCAAGTCCTTTTGTTTAGCACAAAAAGCACGTTTGGCCAAAGATCCGTCTCAGTTTGCAGTCTGACTGAGACGGATCTCCTCGTTGCGCCTCTTTGTGCTTAGAGAGGTCGAACAGGGGAGGGAGTGTTTGAGTCCAGCAATGTAAAGGCATGTTCACGCTCTTTACATACTATTTTAAGTTGAAAGCAACTGCAAATAGATCTCTAGGAGACTTATCTTTTGTGGGTGCTTTCAGCTGCTGCAAGAGACCTTGATGTATTAAAAAACAAAGTAAAAAAATAATTTAATTTTTTAAAACAGGTGTGCACCCCCTCCCAAACAGCACAACCAACCCTTGTGCTGTTTGGAGAGGGAAAGGAAAACATTTTTTTTTTTCTTTAATGATCTGCTTTACAGGGCGCTGTGCATGATACACTTGCACGCTGGCCGATAAGGCAGATAAAGAGGCTTGTTTATGCAATTTGCACAGTATTCTAAGTCACACAGATCTAAAGATTTGTGCCACTCGTGATACTGTATAAATTACAGGATGCAATTTGCACTTATGATTTCAGTATAAATTGTGTCTGACTCTAAATAAGGCCCATAGTTTGCACCTGCTGCCCCAGTGAAAGGTCACATTTGCTACTAGAGATGGTGTAAAGTTTAATTAGGCTTTTGGCATATAAACAAGGAAGAACTGAGAGATTACTACTGTAACTAGTAAAGAAGGGCTCTACAAAGTATTATTTATTAAAATTGCGGTCAGCAACTAGAGTGAAAAGATTAATTATCAAACTTGTATTAGCATAAAAAGATTAACATTGTTTATGTCTACATTATGAAAAATAAGGCACAGTATGCCCTTGTTTTTTTTCTATGTTTAGTAAAAATGGTTTCATCAATCAATTATTGTTTTAAAAATCAAATGGAATAATTGGTGTTGAATGTTTTAATAAAACTTCCATTCAGTAACATGAATGCAAGATTATAATTCAGAAACATGAGTAGCAAAATAAAGAATTACACTCCATTTGTATAAGTATTATTTATTAACTGTTATTTATATAGCGCCTACATATTATGAAGCACATTACAAAGAATATGTAACTTAAAGGAGCTTACAATCTACATTCCGTACAACACACACCTTCGTCAGAAGCCAATTAACCTATCAATATGATTTTGGATTGTAGCAGCAAACCAGAACACCAGGAATTGTTTTCCTTTAGCAGGATTATCTGAACACTTTAACCTGTCTTTGTATGGCTTATACCCATTCTCCACATGACATTGCTATTTAGCCCATGTGTTATACATCATACTTTCCTGTATTATCTATTTATGTCTCCAAATAATAAGCAAATGCTTTGCTATAAAACACAATATGAAAACAGTTAAAATAGATGCAGCCAACATGAAATTAAGATGCTTATATTTTCAGGCCCAACAAAGTTATAAAAACATCACATTGTATTAGCCAGCATATATAATTTTTTTTAAAAGAACAGCACTGATACTGCTCTAGAAATAATTTAATCACCTGTGCCACATTCAGGTAAAGCATATTTCCTTATGAAGATAATCTGTGCTATATGTACAAGTTAGTTAACCAAAGTGTAATTTGCATCACTGATAAAATTGAAATTAGCATATCTAAAATAACACTATAAGAAGTAAAATGTGAGTGCTACTGCAATGGTGGATTTTAATAGGGGAGAAAGGTTTACTTGTCACCTAGGCAGCATGTCATGATAAAATATCAAGGACTATCAAAAAGAGCTTTGGGCCCTGGTGTAGCTATTTCTCTCCCTAACCACAGGCTGCTACAACATGGTGTGAGTGCAGGGAAACACTAAGCAACATGTGCATCTTTGGCAGGCAAAGATCAATATGAGGCTATAGGTCCGTGCAGTCAGTTACCCTTGTCTATAATCTGGATCAAATGGGGCAATAGAAGGGAAAACAAAGTAGTAGCCGTGGACCACATAGGGTATTACCATCGCCACCATCCCTCATCAGCATGATATTTACTCTTTGAAGCCTTACAAATTGTGATTTCCTTTGTTATTCTTTACTCTTACTACTCCAGATGATGGAAGATAATTTATGTAGATGTGAGGACAAACTTAAACTAAAGTTGACTTATTTCAAAGGGCATCTAGTAGCATTCACAAATATATGTGTAAAAGTCCCTTATACTAACAACTATGAAAAGCACAAAACTCACACCAAGGGCTAGATTTACTAAACTGCGGGTTTGGAAAAGTGGAGATGTTGCCTATTGCAACCAATCAGATTCTAGCTTTCATTTATTTAGTGCATTCTACAAAATGGCAGCTAGATTGTGATTGGTTGCTATAGGCAACATCTCCACTTTTTCAAACCCACAGTTTAGTAAATATACCCCCAAGTGTTCATACCATCACAGATCCAAATAATGTCATATAAATCCCGTTATTAAAAACATAGTTAATATAACAAATTATGCCACTAAATTCAAAAAATAAAACAAAAATTATATGTATATTGGCCTACAGCACCTGCTATTCTCAGGTGGTCTTCCATCCAAGTTCTAACCAGGCCCAACCCTGCATAGCTTCCAACTTCAAATGCAATTGGGTTTATTCAAGGCGGTATGGCTAGGAAATATATAAGAATACAAAATGATAAGATTAAGATTAAAAAGTCCAACAGAATTGCATTTAATAAGGACCCAATATGGATTAATTCATCCTACAGTGCACTTGTAGAGAGAAGCTTCCATCTATGTAGTTTACATTTGCTGTCTCCAAACGATAGTGTCAATAAAAATAAAGTAAAGTTGTTATTGTGCCAGAGTGTTGCAATGATACTTATATTTGCAATAAAATAGTAAGAACTTACGCATTTCTCCACATGCAGTGTTGTTTCCTCATCTCTGATATATATTTTATATTTAGTGGCATCATTTGTTATATTTATTTAAAAAGTGATTTATATGATATTATTTGGATCTGTGGTGGTATGAACAATTGTTATGAGAGTTTAGCGCTTTTCATAGTTGTTGGTTTTCTCTTTTTTAAGTATTTAGGAAGAGATACACAACAACCCCCTAGAAGAGCAGTAATGATCATTTCCAAGTTTATTAATATGTGGCTATTTTAGAACTGTTTTATATATATTTTTATTTGTTGAAACTATTATAATAAATTATAAATTATGTCCCCTATTGGGATTCAACAGAAGCATCCATTTTTATCCATCCCTTTGGATAGGAAAAAAAAAATCTTTTTCTTTGTCCTTTATACTAACATATCATATTGACAGTCTTTATTGACATTATATTATAATTTTCACTCAAGTGTGCCAATTTCTAAGGAAAGTCCATACATTAATGTGCTAAGTGGCGATTGCAGGATTGCAACACATTTCTTCTCCTTATTTCAGAAACATTCCTTTTTCTGCACTGATGTGTCTACATGGTCCGCCAGTGCATTTAACGGTGCACACATCCTCTCTGCTCTTGACATAGGCCTCTTCAAACACAAAATACACCTACTGTAGGTTTACAGAGAGGCTTTAAAGATTGAAGAACATCACTGCATAAAAGTGTAAATAGCACATGAAACTCCAAACTCCTTTAGAACCAGGCGTATAATTAAATTAAATGTAATAAACAATTATTCGTTAAAAATACTGCTTATTTACCCTCATATATGGCTTAAATGAGTCATGAGAGTTATGGGACCTCTGTATTGTTTTTGCATTTTATTTGTATGTGGGCCTTCTTCTATATTGAGAAAGGTGCACCTAAAATGGTCCTTACGCAAAGGGAATGGCACAATGTGGGCCAAAGTATTGGATGAGAGCTGATTTACACCATGTCAAGAATACAATCACTGTACACTCTTCCATAAAGCAAGGAACATCCCTAAAAATGTTTGTTCTCTATTCCTTTATCTCATTTCAATAATGTCTTTCTGCAAAATGAAATCTAATTTTTCGTACTGCTGTGTAAAAAATGGAACTATAGTGTGCCTACTCCATGGAATGGAGTGTGAGTGCCTACTCCATACTTAGCAGGGATTGCTCTTGTTGCAGCCAACCAATTCTATGGGTTGGTGAAAATTATCTAGTCTGTAACAACAGCAATCTTGCTCTACAAACTTAAGCAATTTTTTTGGCGTCCAGGCGCAAATGCACAACCCACCGCGACTCTTTTGTGCAATCATAAATTAGGCTCTTAGCTTTATTAGCGATGCAAAATTCTTACAGGAGGATGCGTTTACAGATAGAGCACATTTTCCTTTGAGAAATGATATAATCTAAACCTTCACCATTCAAAAAGGACAATGGCATTGTCACATTGCACCACAATAAAACTGCCATTACATTCTGAGTTAGTGGTAGCAAGATTATGCATGCAAAACTCAATCAACACAGTGTGAGACTAGTGCTGGAATGTACAATTTGTCACAACAGAATATGCTTCATCTCTGTATATGCACAAATACCATTGTAATGAAAACATTGAAAAATTGTATAAACTAAAAATATGGATACTCTGCACTCTTCAAATACACAATTAATGCTGTTCTAACTACTTTTCTATATTAAAATTGTTTTTAATATAGAAAAGTAGTTAGAACAGCATTAAGGACCTCATTTAGAGTCGGACGCAAAGTCCGTTTTAGGCGCATCCAGCATAAAAAACACTACCACGCATGTGCAGAAAGCACCAAATCCGCCTGCATCTTGGAGGCAATTAGCACTTGCAACAACTTGCGACTCACTATGAGAGAATGGGAGGAACACGGATTTGTGAAGGCGTGACCATGTAAATACATCATAGTCGCAGTGAGGCGCAGACACAACACACGTTAAAACAGGGCTAAAGCTGTGCGGCAGGAATTAGGTGGCGCAAGCTTTAGCTAGCTGCAGGAACTGCTCGCAGCTCAATATGGTAGGGAGTAGGATGTAACTGGGATGTAACTGGGGTTGCTTGCCCCTCGTAATACCCTACCAAGCTGCGGCACACTCCCACTCCTACACTTCTTAAACGGACTTTGCGTCCGACTCTAAATGAGGTCCTAAATGTGTATTTGGAGAGTGCAGAATATCCATGTTTTTTGTTTATACAATGTTGGGCAACCCCCTCTTGCACCCTAGTTTGTACATGGAGAGTGCTGGGGATCAATGCCTTTTTTGCTTATACAATGTAAGTCCCATCTCTCTTCATCCCATTCTTTAGTTATTTACATTAATTAGTTGCAACTCATGTCAGGTGAGTCCCAGGTGTCCCATGGCTGCTAATGCTAGGGAAAGACATGCCTTTAAGCACTGTGTGCAGGTAAACCTTTAGCCCAGATAAAAAAGCATAGCATTAGATCATGTTAGGAGTGGCCAGAAGTGGAAGTCTTGGTTTGTGATTTGGTCAGCTTAACATATATTGCAATAGATGGAACTAACATCCCCTGTTTATAATATAGAGATGTAGTTAGAACAGGATTAAATGTGTATTTGGAGAGTACAGTATATATATATATATATATATATATATATATATATATAAAAGGCAAAGCAACGGGCATGGTGTATGGTGTTACTCTAATCCATACCTGAACTGCACTTTTTAGCCATGTTGTTATCAGTTAGTATCGGTGATGGAACTATAACATCTCCTTGGAAAAGTACTTCAGGGTTTAAATTCCACCTCCACATGGAACACTCAGGAGTTGAGTGAATTAAGCTACCACTGTTATTTCTATTTGCTCCCTATTGTCCACTAGTGAGCTCTGCAGGTAGTTCCCAAGGTGGGATTATGAGTTGATAAAAGAGGCTACCCTGGGAACTGGACATGTATGTGACTGATTTTGGCCAAGAGGTAATGCTCTGCCAGAGATGTGCTGTGGAACATATCTCACTGGATTTATTTGAACTGATTTCCTCACTTGTTGGACCTGCTATCGTTAAGGGGCCGTGCTATATTTAATCCTGTTCTGCAGAATAAATCATCCTTCTATTTTTCCTCTAATACCGTGTCTGAGTGATTTGGGAAACACGTATCCTCACATATATATTGTGATAAAGCAAGTGGTTTTCCACAGGCCTCTAAGAGGAGTTAGGTATACAGCTGACTGGATGTGTCTGCAATGAGACGGATCAAACAGAGCACTTGAAGAGACTTCCATCTCTAAGGACCAGATGGGAGTTTTACCTAACAATCAAGCTGAGGGAAAGAGGAGGGCTGTAAAGTATTTAGACCTGTATTGTGCACCTGTGCAGGGTGACAGATGCCAGGCAGTGGCCAGTGTCTAGACAGAAGGACTGTGTCTAGTCAAAGTTAGGTTGCCTGGTGTCATTCTATGGAAAGTGTGCTCTTTATCTGTGATATTGGGATTTGAACCATAAAATCACCGTTTATACAGCAAGAAGTTGTCTGTGGGGATAGATGCATGGAGACACTTCCGAAAAGTGTAATAGTGTACTTGTGTATAGTCTATGCAAGAAATTCGAAACTTAAAGACGTGTACTTACATTTGCATCCTATTTGCTTTATACCCTATTTTTAAGACAGAATTGTTTGTTTAACACATTTCCAACAATATATGCATAATAAATGGACCAGCAGTAATTAGAATAGAAGAAATAGCAAAGTACAAATATTCTGGTTCCTTCCTTCTGTTTTACTATTTTGTTCAACACTTTTAAGCTGTTTTACTACACTGCACTGTCTAGAAGATACTTTACTGGTTTATTGATGTATTTTATTTTTCCCATGGTAGTTTTAAATTCACAAATAACCAGTCCATTACGAGCATTTGGTTGAGCTTTTGTTTATAAGAGTCAAGATTTCAAAGTACAGAGAGAGTGTCTCCAAGTAACTAGAATAATTGTTACACCGTTAATGTGCTGTCAAAACACCCATTTGCATTTTTATGTATGTTTCTTTACAATGATAAAACTGTTTGTAGAGAATAGAAATTATATTTTTTACAAAGCTAAAAGTCTCTTATGTGTGGTGTATGCCTCTCGTGCCCTGTAAATATCATAACACAATAATTTTACACCAGCAATGCAAGATTTCCATTGTTACTGATCTGTGAATGTTTGACTAAATGAGATATTTAGCAGAGTATCAAAGCTCAGATTCAGTGCAAATATCTCCATCTCAGGCATTATTAAAAAGAAATCCTCCTGAAGCAATTCACATTATGTCTTTGGATTCTAGCACACCATTTTGCTCCTCTGTAGTACCTGTTTTGCATCAATTAGACTTTGATAAAATAAATAGCTGATTAAATGCTTTATCTAATATTTGCTGTTGCATTTTTCCATGTGTGTGAACGATACCTCTAAATATTAGCAGAGCTTATTCTTTGGTTAAGAAACCGAATGTGTGGCAACAATTTTTGTTTGAAGTGTTCAGCTAACTACGGATAGTACAAGCTGCTTTGAAACTGCAAGCACTCCAGGGGGTAAATGTATCAAGCTGAGAGTTTTCCGGCCGGTTTGAAAAGTGGAGATGTTGCCTATAGCAACCAATCAGATTCTAGCTATAATTTTGTAGATTGTACTAAATAAATGATAGCTAGAATCTGATTGGTTTTTCAAACCCGCCGGAAAACTCTCAGCTTGATACATTTACCCCCAGATGTGTTTTCAGTAGGATTTATTCCATTGTGTGATATTGTGTATGCAAACACATCTTCTTTTAGAAATTTGTAAGTGAGCAAAAACTTTAATAAAATCTATGTATTTTCAAATACTATTTGCAATAAAAATCATATATACATTGGAACTCATTTAGAGGAGGGTGCATATGCACCTTCGGTGTATGTTTGAAAAGACAAGAAAATGCGTATAAAGAGTCGTACATCTTGCAATGCAAACCAATCAATTACTTACTCCAGATGCACCAGTGTGTGTATGTATACCTTATAGTATAGGATTCTCAGGCGATAGGTGTCTGTGTTACTATTTTCCGTAGAAATAGTTTAATGCTTTAGTTACACAAGAGAGAATAAAGGTGAAGTTTAAATTTGCCATAAAAAGCGAAAAAATTATAACACCTCCATATCCATTGTTGATCCCTTTAAAAATTAAATGGGAATTTTCTGCAGCTCTCTGCATGGAAATGTCAGTTACATAATGCATAAACATGGGAAAGATAATATATATTATATAATATAGCAGCAAGGCTAATATTATCAGCTGAAGAGGTCAACTGGCAATAAGCCAATCGTAAGCAGCTACATAGTCCTGCTTACAGACATAATCAATGCATATATTTGCACCAGAACTCCAGCACCTACAAGACATATGCATCCATGTCTAATTGAGTAGCATTTACATGAACATGCCCTTATTGTACGTGGTCTATATTTGCCCACTCCCTCTCTCCCCTATTCTGCCCCTCCAAGTGTAAGGACTCATTTATCGCACATGCGCAATATGATATTGCACATCTTATCTGAAAAAAACAGACGCAAGTTCATCTAGAAACAAAACACAAAAAAAAACCTGTCGCAAAGGATATATGATAATGTATCAAAGAGAAGGTATTAAGTATCTCAGTACCTGCAGCTGAAAGAAGACCGGGGAGGTCTAAATGGATACACAACTAAAAACAGAGAAACAACAGCGCTGGACACTGAAAACACTTATACCACTGAGCATAAACTGTGAGATTGTATATATATATATATATATATATATATATACAAATAAATGTATTAATAAAACATGCATCAAAATATAACACATATATCTGTTCACCTCTATATGAGCCCCACTAGGTATTGTGCAATACATGTGCATGTAGAATTGTCAGGTGGAAGCACTTCTTTGCAAAAGAAAACAAAATGAATACATAATAGCAAATTAATATTTAAAGAACATGCATGCAATAGTATTTAGTGAAAAGGCCAGAGCACTCTTTGTTTTTGTTTGAAGTTATAGATATTATCTTGTTACATCATCAACTTGCATTATACAAACCGCAGCTCAGCCATGCTGCCTCATACTGCCCATTTAACCTTTCTTAACTGGGCAGTCTTATAACTCTATTAACATAAATATATACATAACTGCAATTAATACATGCATTTTTCCCACATTGAACCCTATTAATCAATTATTAAGGAAGAGTCAATTTCCACTAAACATAATGCTCTTTGCCATGTCATTGTAACCCAACATTAAAAATGTCTAGCCTCAAATCTGATAGATGTACTTTATCTTCCCTGTAAAACCCAGATGCACACCCTCTAAATCAAAGTAAGTAGAAACTTTTAATCTAGAGGTTAATTTCTTCATTTCTTTAGAAGTCCCCCCTTCCCTTGAAACTACTTACTAACTAGAATTGCATCTGGGAACACAAATTTAACACAAATTTAAGTTGAGATAAGTTCTGATTATTTTCTGTAATACAACTATTGATTTAACCCTTCCCAAGTCATTTCCTCCTGCATGTATTAAGATGATACTCCGTTAGGAAAATAAGATTTAGCAGATCACCATGTCCCATTTCAAACCTCTACACTCCAGCCAGAAAATTATATAAGCTGAATGATTGATATCAAGTTGTTCCCCATAACTGTGGTATTATGCTCAGTGTTTTGTGCAAAAGGCATAGGCGTGGCCAATGATCCAAATTATATTTATCACTGGACCTACAAGAATAACAGAATGATTGAAAGACCAAAGGATGCCTGACATAATATGAAAGCAATTCAAATCTCATCTGTCTACTGACTTAATTTTATTCAATTGGAACTTAGTTGCTTCTGTTGGAGCATCAATTCTAAAGGAATAGGAGGTAAATTCCTTCTGATGCAAGCCTGGAATTAGCATTTACGGAGCACATTCTTAAATTGAAAAATGGTAAGGGAACACAATCTGAGTCTGTCAATAAAGGTCCTGGCAAGGATCTGGCAAGCAAAAACTGATTCATCAATGCCACTGGATATAAATGGCTCTAAGTATTTTTACCTAATCGTATCCAAATACCTTTACAGGCTTGATGTCTTTTGGATCTTAGTGAAAATAAATGCACTTTTTCTGATGGCACTGATACTTCTTGGAGTTTTGTATCCAAGTAATTGCAATATTTTAAAAGCCACAAATAAAAAGCCAATGCAAATGCTAGAAACAAAACAACTTCCATTTTTGAGAAGCAATTATTTTTTAGGATTCAGTTAATTTGACAAGAATTTAAAATGTAACAGCTCACCTAAGATCTTTTTCTGTATATTGTTTAGCAAAACATTTAAGGCCTAGATGTTATCAATTACATTAATCACAACCATTGCCATGTTATCACAATGTGATAACATGAGAAACTCATTCTTTTTTTAATCTTTTTTTATTTTATTTTTTTGATTTATTGAGAAACCTGTCCTGCCAAATTACTATAGTTACCAGTACCACAAATGGTTCTTATGATGCAATGTTTTATGTCACATTAATCTGTCCAGTTGATGGCTAATTACCTCTAGACCAACAGACTTTAAAATAAGCACCATGATCTGTCACACCTGCTCCATCTGTGTAAAACTTTAGTTTGTGATTAGAGAGGAAATCATTCTGCTAAAAAAAACTTTACCATTGAATGTTGATAAATAGCAATCTCAGCATTTAACTAATTTTTAATAAGAGGGTACAATAATATGGGGCCTTGGCCACACCAGGCCCAAACATGCATACCGATTGACTAAGTCCCCGCTGCTACCAAGAAGTGGAGGGTAGGGCCTCTGCAGTGAATTAACAGATGTAACAACGGGCCAGCCCAGACATTGGTATGATGCCTGGTGGCTTGCTCCTCCCCGGGACCAACCATCTTACTGTATATGGGTTGTGAATCAGCAAAATCTGTTCTTCCCCTTCCCTCTGCATATGTCAGTCTCGTACATGTCTAGTTTTTAAATGTCTATACAATTAATTTAATGTTGTGTCTAATTGGGGGATGGTAGGAATGTTTACTCAATGCTCGACTTTCCATAATTTATATACCTATTCTTGACAGGGAAGAAGGGAACCATCCATGTTTTAGTTTTACTGTGCCACCAACTTTTTTTTGGCAGCCCTAATAACACTCCATAGGCAAATTTGCAATTTGGGATTCCATACCAGAAAAGCAAGATGCTAATGTTCTTGCGAAAGTTCTACACATTGTTAGCATTCTAACTGGAAATACAAAATGACCTAACAAGGATTGAATGTCTCTCAATTTTAACTCAGAAATCATTAAAGCTTTCTATAATAAACCTTTCAAATGATCTACTTTATATTTTGCCAGTCTATATTCCAGCCAATGGTGTTGCTTAAAATACATTCTAATCAACTGTAAGATATAAAAATTGTAAAATCAGAGTGGATGCTATCATCTTAATCTCAGCTAATAGAATCCAAATTTTTTCAGAAAGGTGTAAAAAAATTGGTTAAAGCAGGATACATATGTTTGCATATTTATTTTTAAAAAAAACATCCAAACAATAAACTACACCTTTGTTTTCTAATTACTCATTTTAAAATTAGCAATTTAATTAGACTTGGCTGGTGTCTGTGGATGTCTCACACCCTCCCCACTGGAAGAACCAATATACCTTGAACTTTGTACATAGCTCTGGTTTTGCTGTTCACGTGTGTTGCACTGGGGATCTTCACAATAAACTTCTGTTTGATCCATCTTAAGACTTTGGCTGGTGATTTGATGTTAACCCACTACAAGCTGATGTCAGAAGAGGGATTAAGAAAATCTACACATGCCCTTGAGGAGAGGACAGCTCACCAGGAGGAGGTCAAGAGTCTTAGAGGTGGATAAGAAGCTGTGCCTGTTTACTATTCAAATGGTCATGCTCAAGCTTAGCCCAGAGACTTTTGGGCTATTCGAAATGCCCCTTTGCTAACAGGGAAGGCTCATGCAGTTTTGGCAGTGCTCTCCGCTGGTGATTCCGATGATCAAGGAAAAGCAGCCATCTGTGAACAGTTCTAGACAGAGTGCTATGATCCGACCAAGGGCAAAGGTGCAGAAATTGACTTTGCAATCAAGTGGTCTTGTCTGGAATTTTATATGTCCAGTCAGCTGGTGGAGACTGCAGTCTTGAAGTAGTACACCAGTCTTTTTTCCCAAACCTGGCTCAGTGTGTGTGCATTCCTAGGATGAAGAGCTTACCATCAGCTGTTCAAAAAATATATATATTTGGTGGTGGGCGGAGGTGTGAAACCCTTGCCATCGCTGTCCTCACCTACTCTACCAGCAGAAGCCAACAGGAATCATCACAGTTCAGTCTGCTCTACAAAGACCAGTCCTGGATAAGCCCAGCACAGATATTACTCATTTACCTACGTCAGTGTTTCTTTCGGTCGAGGTTGAGATCAGCGGAGAGGAGTCTAGACATGCAGTTCCAGAACACTTCAATTCCATTCCGTTGTATGATCATGAGTGTCTGGGTCCAGTTTGTTCATCGTGTGGAGGTCAAGGTCAACCACAGATTGACTGTTCCATTTTTTCCGCTACACCAGGTTCAAGGCAGATACAGGTGGTGGTGCAGTTTGAGAGTAAGGTGGTTAAGGGTATAGTGGACTCTGCTTCCAGCAACACCTCAGTGCAGCAGGATTTACTGGGTCTCACGAGAAGGTTTTAGTGGGAGAAAGAGTTTCATCATCTGCTGTTGATACTAATGAATACAAATAATGACCTGCCGGCGTCAAGGCATCTCCTGTAGGTGAGTCTCTAAGCTAGTGATACAAATTTCACCTACAGGAGATGCCTTGATGCCGGCAGGTGAGCTTAACCCTAATATAGCTATTTTGTGCACAAAGTTCTCCTTTATGTTTATGCTGACACAGTGATTTTTATATTGTGTTTGTTTCTGAGCGCCGGACAACATTTTTATTTTATTTTATCTCTGTACATTACCCTAATATTTTTAGATCTCATTTTGACTTCACTGAAAAATTGTACCAGCCTCCTCTCCCGTCATTAACAACAGCCTAATCTTGACCACATTTACATTTTCATTGATGACTCAATATATTTATATGCCTCCAGCTTCATTCTTTCGCTCCACCCACCATGTGCTTCAATTGCTATTAAACTATCACTGGATTTCATCCTTCAATCTCTTGGCATTTTATTAAAAAAAACCCACATAGCAGTCGCAGAAGATGGGGTGGCTGAAAACCTACTGTCACCTAAACCTACTCAAGCCCATTGCCCTCCAACTCACTGCCACTTCTATTTGTCCCCAAAGAGGGGACAAATAGAAGTGGTATCCAACAAGTGGTCTAGTCTTCAGAGAAACAGAACTGTGAATGCTCCCTGTGCTACCCGCATTCTCAGAAACCCCTCACTGGATACACATAAAACTATCTCAGGCCTTCTGGTATGTCATGGACTGTGGCCTGTAATGCCAGATCTAAAAGAAAAAAAGACTACTGCAATTGTTGACTTTATTGAATCAATAGATATATTGATATAGTATGCATTACAGAGACCTGGTTATACAAAAACACAATTCCTATCCTGGCAGCAGTCCCAACCATTTTTTCTGTAATTCTTTGCTCAAATCAAAACTGTAGAGGAAGTGGCGGGGCAATCTGCTTAAAAAAAACCTTAAACTTAGGGCCCACCCAATGGTAACAGCTCGCTCATTTGAGTGTATTCCTGCCTTGAGTTCTACAGGTTTGGGTTCCAGAGTCCTTCTCATCTACTGCAACCCCGGAGATGGGAAAATATTTCTACACAAAATCAGACATCATTTCTCGTCTTATCCTGGAGCATTAAAGATAATTTATCCTTGGGGATTTGAAAGCATGGGTTGATGAGAAACTCTCACACCTTGGCTAAGATTTCCTCTGCACAATGAACACTCTGAGCTTCACACAGGTTATTCCCTCTGCTACACATAAAAGTGGTCACATATTCGATCTTGTTTTCCAAAGTGGTTTATAAGTTACTGACCTAACAATAAACCCAGCTACTTGTTCAGCCCACCAACCGATCTGTTTGTCAGTAGTAATTCCTAAAAGAGAACTTCACCCATCGAGATGACCAGGTATTATCCAATGAAATGTGTTACTCCCCAGGCTCTTACAGCAAAGAATCTCTCTGGGGTAATGTGAACTTTTACTTTCTGTTTCATCACTAGTTACTGCTATTTTTAGAGCTTCTATTTCTGCTCTCTGTGCAGAATTATGTCATGACAATTTATGTTGTACTGTCTATCCTCTTTCAGGGTACCAAACTGCATAACCAGAATAGTGCTTTTCCCCATAGCAAAATCTGGAGCCATCTACAAATACAAGTTTTCTCTGCTTTGCTTGTAAAAATAGAATAGAAACATCTTTCAATTCTACTGTACACTTATCTGGTTTCTTCTTATATTCCATATGTTGGGGAAGCACATCTTTAGCATCAATTTATTTAGGTGACAGGAATGTGTCGGTAGATTTTACAACATGGTGAACCCCTACTAAATGTCTGGCACATATCTCAAATAATATTTAAACAAGTGTCACAAGTCTAGAGACATATGTTATTTTATTCCCTTTGGGTACAAAATGATTTTAATTTTGGAAAACAGTGCATGAAAATGTCAAGCACCGTTGCTATACCTTCATTTTCTTGTCCTACTGCTATTATACTCCACTACTCTCCTGACAACCCTTGCACATCTTAAAAGTTCTGGGATGAAAGGACACGCTGTAAAAGTAAACATCATATCACACCTGTCACCACAGCCGTTTGGCCTTCTAACACCTGGAGCCTTAAAGATGGTTCCTAACATTTAAAATTGCATAGTGGCAAATAAAATTTAATCTAGTTGTCTTACTTTCTGAATGTCAAATGATTTACTTAAAGCCAGTGACCATACCTGGAAAATGTAATCAGTAAATATGTGGTCGCTCATGATCCATGACAAAAATTAAGTAAGCGAAGGATGATAAAGAACAAGTCATCCCAAATAGAGCAGCCTTTAACAGTACATGTGTCCTGGTGCTGGTACTGCTTGCACTCTTAAGAAACATGTTATGGCAACTTTCTGCTTGTGGCCCAGAATGCAGTCCCATCATCACATAACACCAAGTTGTGGGCAGAGTCAAATGATGATTTATATGTGACATATCAGAGAGATTTGCTGCACCTTGGGCCACAGCACTAATAAGAAACATTGCAGCAGAGAAACTGCAATAAAGCTGCTGACTTGGCATGACATTTGTTGGTTGATTATACTGTTAAGGATACTTACTTAGAAATTTATTCAACTTAATTAATATACACTTTATATACAAAAATAGTTTTGAACATTTAGCTAATCTCTGCTTTGCGTATAAAAAGTTACTTGACTTGGGCTATATACAGTAGTAAAATATAAAATGAGATTGCTACACATGGAGAGACATAAAAAGTAATAAGTGTTAGCAGGTATAATATCTACTATATGTTGTGTAAGAATCTTGCATTTTCAGCCTATTTCATAAACTGCTTTTTTTAGTATATTTCATGTACAAATATCTGATTTGAATATAGCAGCAATAGTTTAGTTAAACAATAGACATAAATTCCCACCTTTATGTCCAAGCCAATTTTTAGGTTTGGGATAGGTCCATTTAATCAAGCATAACTTAATGTCTTGGGAAAGTTCTTGTGATACAGCTTTTTCTCCTCCACTGAAGAAGCAGCAGATGGTGTTCCGCTTGAACTCTATGAGCTGTGATCAGGGAACTGTCTCATTCGGTTCCTGGCACCCTTTCTTCCTTGGCTGCATTGGACACCACTGCTGTCATTGTTATTGTTATAAGCACTGACAAACTTATTAGTCTTTTGTTTGAAAATGGTGAACTATCAGCAACAAGTAGTTAATTTTGTCTTTGGCTTTCATAGGCCTGCTGGTGGCAAGGCAATTGCAATGGAAAAAGTATGTAGATATTTGTAAGTATATAAATGTTAGCATAAATCACTTCTTCTTCAACATGTAATGTGGTTAGTTCCTTACTCACTTTAGGTTATATGTTAACAGAAAGGGCAGAAGACCGATAGACGTGGAATATTTTATCCCCTGATATGGTTACGGTATGGTTCTTCAACTTGTTTCAACCTCTATTGCTATTTGTTGCTGGTTAGTGCAAAGGGAAATTACTTTTTTGATGACTAAAATGACATAGTAATCTTTTGTTCATTCTATTATATGACCTACCGAGGTACACCACTCATTAATATTCTTTCATACACAGTGAACAGCATGAGCATACACTTTGTCTGTCCATTTGGCTCTAAAACAACTTTTTATCTGGTGAGATGTATTATTTTACCCACTAGTGCTCACTAATAGATGCAAAAATATGAATAACATCTGTGTACATCTGTATACTGCAGACATGAACAAAACAATATTCTGTTTTACATTTTAGCTAGATTTTTTTATTTCATATATTTAAAGGATTTTTACATTATCTATTTTCTATGTGTTGGGATAAGACTATTACAAGTAAAATACAAGATTCAGAAAACAATGTAGTATACATTCTTTAAATAATGTAAGTTTTAATAACATACCAGGCTGTAATGATTAAGCCGAGAAACTGTAGAAATAACACTTGGATTTCATCCATCAAACTGACACTACAGGACAACAAGAAGGCAGTCATGAACCATCCAAGAAAGCATAATTCAAACAAATTATAGTATGACTTTACTAATACAAATGACATGTGCTGTAAGGTACTATTTATTTGCCAGATACATTTATGATCATTCCAATAGCAGTGTTGTACCCTACAGGGTAAGCATCATCTTAAAAAAATATAGAATAAATATGTATCAAATATAAATGTTTATGATAAAGTGTTTAAATGTACTGCAGAATTTGAATGTGTTTTGATGATTCAAGGAAGAGTTTTATTTATAATAGCTGAAATGCACAAGAACAGCCTGACTTCTTGTGTCTGTCTGATAACCAGATTGCCAATGTGATGAGAGCCTACCGCTGCGCCTCTAACAGTAGCCAATGAAAGAGGGAACAAACCTTATGGCTTGAGCTCACTGTAAACAGTTGTTTCTTAAATGACTGACTCCGCTGTTAGAGTTCAGTCAGAGCTGAAATCTGAAGGAGAGGAGCAACATAGTCAAGATAGGGACAGAGGGCTTCATTTAGAATCGGACGCAAAGTCCGTTTTAGGCGCATCGACCAAAAAAACACAATCTTTGCATTCGCTCCTTGTTAAATATGGACGATTAAACACACAATACGTTCATTTTGCGTAACGAACCAGGCCCTATTTATTTAACTGCAATAGTGATCACTAACTTTTAAAAAGAGTATTTACAAACTGCACTTTAGAATACTTGTAGGAAATTTTATATTAAAGTAATTTATATTATAATTTATTAGCATTGTATCAAATTTTTTAAAAGAAATGTATTAATAGTTTACATTTCATCAAATTTACAATGAGTGCCAGTAACACCCCCATTTAGGTCTTTTTTTCCTGGGCACCAATTAAAAAAATAATTCCCTTAAATGGGTCAAGTTATTAGGGTCTTATTTTGGCCAAGGGTCTCACATCTCACTGCAGCAGAATTAGTGACATTTTTACTATAAATAGTAAAAGAATAGTCACAATTAAGTTCACACGACTAGAGTGCTACAGCAGCATGCATATGCACAAACAAAGCCCTAAGTACATACAAAATATATTTTTATTTCCTTTTGACCAAAGCACAAAAAGAGACAAAAGGAGTAGCGAGCAAGAAAAATTGTTAATGAAAAAATAAAGGATAACAACTTACACTGTTAATGTGCACAAATAGGGTAATTGACTAATTGCACCTGGATACCTTTGAGAAAGTGCACCTATTTGTCTGTCAAGTTAATTTTAAGCAGCATGCCTACTTTATGGGCTTTAGAAACATGACAATGAATCAGTAGTAGTAATAGTTAATAAGATAAAATAATAACTTTAGCTTCCTATCCTGAGGTCTGCCCCTATCCGATGTTGCGTAGTCCTGAGCTCTGCCCCTATCTGATGTTGCGTAGTTGCTTCCAACCATCCCGCATCCATCCCTTTCTCTCTCAGGATGCCACCAAAACTATCATCTAAGCACTCATCATCTTCCGCCTGGATTATTGCAACCTCCTCCTCACTGGCCTACCCCACTCCCACATCTCCCCCCTCCGCTCTATACTCAATGCGGCCGCTAGACTCTCACGCTGCTCCTCCTCGGCCTCCCCTCTCTGCCTATCCTTACACTGGCTTCCCTTTCCCTACAGAATCCTTTTTAAACTCCTCACCACTACTTACAAGGCTCTCTCCCACTCTACTGCCCCCTACATATCTAACCTCCTCTCCATTCACACTCCTGCCCGCTCCCTGCACTCTCATTACCTCTTCCCACTCCAGAATCCAGGACTTTTCCCGTACAGCCCCCCTTCACTGGAATGACCTCCCTCGTTCCATCCGTCTCTCTCCTACTTTGTGCTCCTTCAAACGTGCACTGGAAACTCACCTTTTCCGCAAAGCCTACCAACCATCTACTTAACCACCTCACCTCCTCCACTCGCTATTCCTTCTCTCCCTTTGTCTTTTCTAGCTCCCCTTGTGCATGTACTGTCTACCCTCCCTTAGGATGTAAGCTCACATGAGCAGGGCCATCTTCCCTTCTGTCTCCTCACCTGTTCTTCTACTCCTTGCTTATTGTATTAGCCTGCTTGGAGTTTCTGAAGTATTGGTATTTTTGTTTATTGTACTGTACTGTTTCATCCTGTATAGTCTACTGTTTGTGCCGTGTACGGTGCTGCGGATACCTTGTGGCGCCTAACAAATAAATGATAATAATAATAATAATATCCACAATTCATTCTGTCATCCAATGAGACTAGCCTAGGGACTTTGACCTGTGGGTTCCCCACAGTGAAATGTGTGACTATCTTATGGTGGTCTCAGGTGAAGTTCAGGGTTCTAATTAGGCTCTGCTCCTCAAGCTTAGCCATCCCCAATTATTAGAGGTTTAGAGGGTCCACATCTGAACTTGTCATGACAAATACAAAACACAGTAGAGACATTTAACTCTGTGTTCCCAAAAGCTGCATTAGCTTCAATGGCTCTAGGAATAGAAGAGTAATGCAAGAATAGTATAACAAATTATGTGGAACAATAATAAGAAATTGTCTAGTATCTAATTTGGAATGAATGTTTTTTTGGAAAAGCTTCTTCTTCATGGTCATCCATCACACAGATTCCATTCTTTATTAAAAAGTATAATGTGCCCAGCCTCTCAGGGACCTGATACAAGAAGAGCAAAACATATTACATTGCTGATTCTGATGAATATTTATGTAACAAAATTGGTGTACCATTAGTAGCAGATATTCCACCAAATTGCTCTTTCCAATCTCCCTATCCAGTTTTTTTCTAAAACATCGCATCCAACTTGAAGGCTCAAGATCTAAAACTTAGTCAGGGGACTCAAGAGCAAATTAACCATAGTGGGCGTGATTCATTAAGAAAAGATAAGCAAAAAGTTGAGTAAGTTTTCTTACTCACGTTTTCTGGGCAAAACCATGATGCAATGCAAGGTGGGCAAAAGAGTTTATTATTTTGCACATAAAGAAAATACTGGCTGTTTTTTAAGTAGCACACAGACTATATCACTGCATTACAGGATATGATCTAATTACTGTATTTAACAATTACTTGATAGCTTATTTGTACACTGAAATTTAAAGTTGATCTAGGACATGCCCTACCCCAACTATAAATCTGCCATAACATTTTAAATTTACCACCTCTCCAATGCAACATTGTTTTGTCTTGCATACTTTTGCTTAACTTTCCCTAATGAAACAGGCCCTGTGAGTTTTCTGACATATGAATAGAGGTGTAAAATCAGACTCCACTTATAAAAAAAGGTTTATTTTGAATAAATCCCATACCTCATTATGTGTGTCTCCAGACAAATCCTTATCAGCGAGGATTCACAACACTAGCTCCAGATCACAGCTGTCGGAAAACAGTTCATAATGACAGCTAAAAACACCTTCTCTTAATTCCTGTAATCAGCACTCTGCTAAGAACAGCAATCGAGCTAGTCACTTTACTCTGTAATTAGCCTTTCAATAAAAAGGTCAAGTCAATCAGAACAATGTATCTCAGCTGTTTGTACTCTTTATAAAGCCCCTCATTTCTACCAAATGTTTGCAGGAACAAAGATTTTTTGGGGATTTCTCTACTTGTGCATTGAAGAAGATTTGTTTTGTTTTACATAATAATCCTACTTCCTCAAATCAGTTGACCTTAGCTTCATCCCTTACTATTGTACCTTCTCCAATTCCTTGCCTATGACTTTGTCGATCACTATTCTACTTTCTACAATCCTTTGACTTCAGTTTGTACCTCACGACCTGTCCTCTAAAGACTAAGCAGCTTGGCCAGATGTGGTGGGTGCCAAGGCCTTAAAATGTTTTCAACTTATCTCAGACACGCAATTACATTTTTGCTGTTGGGAGTAGGGAATTCTAAGTAAGTAGGTCTTTTGTGTGCCTCCTCTTCCTCCAATTCGTATAGCTCTAAGAGGGTTTTTGGATGTTCGTGAATAATCTGACCAAAACACATTGCCTAATAATTGCAATAAGGACATTCCTCCTGTCAAAATCTGTCTACATATACTTGACAATTTCTGTACCAGATTAGTCTCATAAAAAAATATATGACATAAGCCAAGTTGTGAGCGCCAATAAGTATCATGCTTTTGTTTTATAGTTTGCAATTCATACTTCTATATCTATGCCTCGGTGTGATTTTTGCATGTATTCTCTACATCAGCCACTGTGTTGTAACCACATTTACAGTTGTGGCACCCTTGCACTTCTTTCAAATATCTCACAATTTCCTGTAAACATAAGGTGAAATCAACAACAGTTTTTGGTCTTCACAATTATTTCTCAGTTAATATACAGAACCTATATTACAGAACCTTTGTTTGATTCTGAATGAATCTAATGAATACTATATATCCTTTTAGATCAGGAAATTAAAGTAAATAGCATTGACAAAATTATTTACTCCCTAGACTTAATATTTGGTAATACAGCCTTTGGTCAAAATAACTGCAATCAACAGTTTCCTATAACTATGGATGAGCTTCCTATACATTTATTTTGGCAGTTTGGTCCACTCTTCTTGTGTAAACTACTCCAGCTGTCTTAGAAGTTAAGTGTTTCTCTTCCTAACTGCTGTTTTCAGTTCTCTTCACGGGTGTTCTATGGGATTTAATTCTGGACTCATTGCTGGCCACTTCAGGACAGTCCAGCGTCTTGTCTTGAACCATTTCTGGTTGCTTTTTGAAGTGTGTTTGAGGTCATTGTCCTGTTGGATGACCCATGACCTTCTGACTCTGGGTTTAAAATTGCTATCCAAATTGCCTGATAATTTTCAGATTTTTATAGTGCTATGCACACGTTCAAAACACCCAGTGTGCAGTACAGCAACCCCAAATCATCACTGAACTACCTCCATGTTTGACTGTAAAGAAGGTGTTCTTTTTATTTTGCTTTCTGTAAACGCAGGGATGATGGACTTTACCAAAAAACTACAATTAGTTCTCAGCTGTCCACAAGACGTTTTACCAGAAGGAATTTGGCTTTTTCAGGTGTGTTTTGATAAACTCCAGTCATGCATTTTTGTGACTGTCTCAGCAGTGGGCCTTCCTAAGCCTACTATCATATCAATGGCCTTTATTTAGTCATGTCACATGGTGTGAGTTGTAGTTTGTGTCTGACCATCAACTTGAATCTTTTTAGCAGTTGATTTCTTGACCATTGAAATAATCCTGTGCTGCAATCTTTGATCAGGTTTTCTTTTTCAAGGGAAGTTAGCTACAATGCCAGGGTCCTTAACTTTCGTAATAACATTATGTACGATAGAAACAGGAACATCAAAGTCTCTGGAGATTCATGTGTAGCCTTGAGATTATCCATGATTGGTTATAAACTTCTGTCTTTCTCAGACATTTATCTGGTTTCTTTTCCTTTCTTCATGCTTACTGCAATACACACAGTGACACAAACCAGGAGAATCAGTCCTTTTCAAGGTCATTTAATGACATATTTTTATATTGCAGACACCTGCTACTCACCACAGGTGTGTTCAGTTCCAAAGTGAAAGATAATCACCTGCTTGAAGCTAATTATTTCAACTTCTAAAAGGTGGCAATAATTGTGTCCAGCTTATTTAAGGATGTCAGTGAGGAATAAGCTATTGCAAATGTGCCAGTATGTTAGGCCAAAAATGGTAAATATTGATAATGTCTACAAATGAAAGCATTGAAGCTTTCAATGCCTGCATGTGATCTTTTAAGGATTCAGCTGATCCCTAACTACAGTTAGTACACTGTAGATATCCTCACTGATTTAAATATACACAGATGGCACTGGAAGGATACTGGAAATAAGTCCTTTGCACTGATAGAGACATTAATTAATTATGTATATATACAGCATGTGTATGCAAGTATAATTCATATAGAACCCTTCCACAGTTATTCTCATAGTAACCCACAGGAGTAGTAGATAGTGGATCTATTTTTTCCACCCTGTCTAATTACATCACACACACACACACACACACACACACACACACACACACACACACACACACACACACATGCTGTATATGTATTATTACTATAATTAATAAACAACTAACTGAGGTGATTGATCAAGACAGGGGTCAGTAAAGAAGAACTGGAACCTCTTCTGAGCACACAAAAGTCTGGCACATGTTCAGAAAAACCATGACCAGGTCTTCACTACTCATGTTTTGGATGAGCACATGCTCAAAAGTGACCCCCACTCTGCTCTTCTGAGCATGCACAGGTCATGAGCACGCTCAATAGAAGCCTCTACTCTTCTTTTCTGGTGGTGGCATTAGATAGGCATTTGCTTGCCCCTTCCCCTCCAGGCTCCATTGTTGCTACACCCCCTGCAGTGGTGGTAGTTCTGCCACTGGGTCTAGATATCTCATGTGATCGACATTTATAAAGTCAATAATAATTTGTTTTTTTAATGTAAAATGCTGAATTGTTAGAGATTTGTTTGTCTTCCTACTATTTAACACATTGAAATTTTTAAGTATTTTAAAGATGTTATTTCATTTAAGATGTAACTTTTTTAAGGCCTCACCTACCCTGAAAACTGGCAAACACAGATGCATATACAAACGCAATACTCTGCATGGACTTGGAAAAGGAAATTTGATAACTGGCTTGCTCTTAGTCTGCCCTTGCACTTGTTTGGCCTACCGACTAAACACTGTAGAATCAGGCCTTTGTGTTCTATATTAAAGTTCCCCTACCAAGGGAAGGCTGTCTTGTGACAACAACCCTCTGACCAACATTTCTCTGTGACTGATCATATAGGCCACTGTGTTCCTTTTACCTTTGCATTCTATGTGTACCAATATGCAATATGATGTAGCACTTACCCTTGTGTATCAAGCTCACATTGTCCCATAGATTGTAAGCTTGCATGCAGGGCCCTCTTGCCACTTTGTCTGTATGTATTACCCAGTATTGTTTTATTACTGTCTGTTCCCAATTGTAAAGCCCTATGGAATTTGCTGGCACTTTCTAAATAAATGTTGATGACAATGATGTGATGCATGAGCTTATGTTGATTAAACAGATGACAAATCCCTAGTTCTTCTACTGGGAGAACACATTGATGACTTATCCAATATTTTCTGCCTGTTGTCAAACTCTTCTTTTCACAAACTGTGGAGGAATGGAGTAGTATACAGTACTTGTCATAATGGATGGTAAGGCTCTGCTTGTCTACCATGACAGCCATTAGGTGTGGTGATGATTCCCTCTTGGAGGCACTCTCACAACCTGACAGTAACACCAAATTACTATAGAACTCTTCTTCTCCTCATAAACTATGAACTCAGATCAGATTAAATCAAGGTCTTTTTATTTCTAACTCATGCATGCAAGGCTGTCTGAACTCACTTGTGAACAAGCACACTGTAAAACCCCTCTAAATACTAAAAAGTTTGCAACTTATGTAATCCTTAATATATACCTTGTTTACATCACATAAAGGTCTGTCCATTCTATGGCATTGTTCTACAAAATTGGTTAAAATCATAGCATACAATTCATTATTATTATTATTATTATTATTATTATTATTATTAATAATTAAAATATAGTAATATATACACGGCCTTATGCCTCTTAGAATGTAAAAGAAGATAAAGAGAGACAAGGCCACTGGAACACTCAGTAGTTGTGACCTTTTGCACAGTTAGCATAGTATTTGAAGTAAACATCATAAAAAGGGTGTGGTAAGATTTTGCAAAGGTGGTAATGCTGACAGCAGTTACAGCGACTGTCAAATCCTGATCGCTGTAATTCCGAGAAGGTGACAATTTCTACTGATGGAAAAACAGACCGCGAAGATTTCCGGCATTACAACTTCCCATCAGTGAAATTCACGTCACTTTAAATCGTGATTCTTACATTTATGCTATTAAGGGGGCAATGTGAGGACCTGGCGGTAGTGTAATGTATTTTAGGAAGGCCTGGAGAGTAAACACCCACCAGGTCTTCACATTTCCCCCTTAATAGCATAAATGTAAGAGTTGGGATTTAAAGTGACGTGAATGTCACTGACAGGAAGTTGTAGTGCCGGAAATCCTCGCAGTCTGTTTTTCAAACAGTCGGAGTGGACAGCTTCTCAGAAATTACAGCGGTCGGAATTTGACAGTCACTCTAACTGCTGTCGGCATTACCACCTTCGCAAATGTGACTGCCACCGATAAAAAAACAACTTCACTGGAATGGGATAGTATAGTAAGCAGAACTAAAACAGATGAGAAATACATTGAGTGTTCTATCAAATAGCCATTTTGAGTGTTAGTAAACATTTTATTTCATCCAGATCAAGCTGCCATCACATTGCTCATCTTGTGGTAGCACCTGAAAGACCCCCAGGGAAGCCGGAAAACAGTTGCCTACACTACATTAATGCTGCTTGTATATTTAAATAATGTAATGCAGCATTAACAATGTGGTACTCAATTTTATCAGTATGTTACTGTATATCACATGGATGCAGTAGTGAATGGTTAATATCACAGCATATCCACAATAGCAAGTATTGGATAAATACATACCCAGATAAATGTCTTATGACACCAACTGCCCCACTTCTGCTACAGACTTGTTAGCTACTATGAGAGATGAAGATTGTGTCTAATTACACATACTATGCAGACGTCCTTGCATTCAAGGGCAGCTTACACTGCAGTCAATCATATTTATAAAAAAAAAAAACCTCAAGGACTTCAAAAAAGAGTAAAGGACATATATGGTAGTGTAATGCGCATTTCTCATCCACTTGTCTTTGCCACAAGAGATAAATGATCGTAAACTATTCATGAATACACATGTGAGCTTGTTAGCACCTTTAAAAGCGACAATTTAAGGATTGTAAAATGATCAGATGTGTGATTCTGCGCCTGTATTGCCAACATCAGTTTAGCACATTTTCTTAATGAGACAATCATTATTCATTGTAATGTCTGAGAAATGCTTCCTTCATTATTCTTTTTTGTTCCTCACATCGATCGCACATATAGGTGTGTTCATCTTCCCATCTGTCATCTGCTCTACTTTCAGTGCATTCTGAGTTATGAAGTTTAAGGATATCATTATATTAAGATTACGTTTGGCAAATTAGTCTTTTAAATTCAGCAAGATGTGCGTACTAAGTGATGAAGGCAGGTAAAGGTGAAAAGAGTCAGATTTAATCATTTCATGCAAATTACAGCAAGATGTGGTAAATCAATGTGAGATAAATAGTAAGAGCATCCCTTTGGATTTTGAAAACAATAACTAAATCTCCCTTGTCAGCACAAATAAATAGACAGTATTATTTTTGTGTTAAAATAATATTAAAATGTATGAATTACTAGTACTGCAGTACAATATTCTTACTGGTGTAATAATGCATAATGTATAAGACAAGGATATAAAACATGCTTTATAGAATTTTACAAAGAGAATTTCATAATAATGAAAGAGATCATCAGGAAATATCCATTTCATATGACATGTTGCAAGGGAAAAAGAGTCGTATAGTAGTTTAGTCTCTCTAAGGACTAAGCTAAACTGAATTAAGTGAATTATTTAAAAAATAATTGAGCTCAGACATTATTAAGCTATTGAAATCACTATTCCTGCTTCAACTATGTAAAACTATACAAATTAACACAACATAATATGCAGTAGGAAACTTGCATTGGGTTGTGATAAAATATTTAAAATGACATAGAATCTGAAACGTGATAAGTACAGAGAATTTTGTTGCATTTGTTGGTGTCTGAGACAGAAAATAAATATTGAATTGGAGGTCAAGGATCCCTGAAGTTCTGCTATTTAGTTAAATGTTTCAAGAAAATGCCAGACTACTTACTACCTCAATTCTTGCTGTTAGAAAGAGTATTGCTCTTTGAGAAAGGAACATCTATAACTGTTGATTTGGTCACATATAGTGTATGTTTTACACCAAATTATTCCAAAATTGCTGCATGACAATACATAAGATGATGGGAAATCTGAAAGGATACATCTTTTATGGGCTTTCAGTCCAAGTCAATTACAGGCATCTGTGGTGCCGTCCCAGGTATGCAATCAGGTTTAAACCTGGTATAGCAGGTATAAATACAGCTGCTGGTATTGAAAATAATGGGATACCAGTTTGTCTTTTTCTGTGTTACTAAAATTATTTGATTTGATTTCTGCTTCAACAGCAGTCAGCCATTAATCTCAGCAAATGTGGGGGGACAGCAGCAAAATATATGGCATTAATTTACAATATACAGTTATTCTTGCTGAAAAAAGGGCTAAATTGTTATTTTGTATGTGTTGGTAGAAATAGTGATTTATGTCAAAATATTTTTTTTATTATTATGTTATATACAAATATTTGTTCATAGTTTGTGTAAAGGATGAGAAGGCCGTCCTTTCAGTTGTCAATTAAGGTAGCAAAAGTTATCATCAAAGGTAGCCTGGATTGGCTCACCATGGCGTCCAAATTCAAATTGACCAAAGAGATCTGTGATTGGCTTGCCATGGTGCCCTCTTCATAGATTTGCTTTGTCCAGAGCCGGAAGACAACGATGTAGCTTACCTGCGTCCTGACATCCCTACTTCAATATTGACAACTGGTCAAAGGCCTTAAGTAGCTCTTCTTTATATAGGAAATTATTTCTGGTAACCAATAATTCTCACTTGGTCATTTTGAAAAATGATTACATGAATTACAAAATTAAATTGAGTGTTAAAAATACTAATGACATTAATACTCCCCCCCCCCCCATCCCCTCCCTCCTCTCCCTCTGGGAGTTTCCCTGTCACCCGTGCCCTCCCTTCTGGGCTCCGTCCTATGCGGACTCTCCCCTCCCCCTACCCTTGCGTTAAGCTCATTGAGTTACTGTGATTATTGTTTACTGTACTGTGCTGTCTCACCTTGTATTGTAATTTTGTTTGTCCCTGTACGGCGCCACGGACACCTAGTGGCGCCCTATAAATAAAAATTAATAATAATAATAATAATAATAATAATAATAATAATATGTGCATAATCTTTACTATTTCTTAGGTGGAGGTGAGCAATTCAGAAAATTTCTAGTTTCTAGAAATCTTTTATGAAGATAATTCTGAAAAGCTTCAAAATAAAATTGTAATAATTCTTCTTTTAAGAATAAATGTTATAAAAATCAAAGAAAACAGCACCAAATGAAATACATACACATTTTTAACAACTTTGTGTACCCTTAAAACATCTAATTAAAACATCTTTTGTTTGAATCTATATGTGCATGTGGTTAATGACAGAAAATGATATGCAATGGGACATGGGTTCTAAATTGAGTGGAACCTAACCTCAGTTCTTCTATTCTGTTTATTATCCTATGTATTTTTGCTTTGGTTTTTTTTCTGTTTTTTATATTGAATATTATTTTGTTGTTTACAAATATGAATGAGTTCTGTGTTATTCTTCCTTATATTTTATTTTGCATGTTGTTGGTTTATATATGCTATACACTGTTTGTTTGTACATTGTATGTTGTTTGTAACTTTGTATGCTCTTGTTCCCTGCTCCTTGAAAATGGATATAAAGTATATTTAGTAAAAAAACAATCAAAAAAAAGCTATTCAATTTGTTTTACTGAAAACTGAATTGATGGGCCAATGCCACTAATCATTATGTTCCTCTTCTATTTATTTTTAGGTTAGCCTGACAAGATCTTCCAGGTACCATCATAGGGAAAGTAGAATGTCCCCTTGTTTAACAGCACCTAATGCATGACAAACAGTCTTTTTAGGTCAGTTTGAAATGACGGATGCTGAAGATTACAGCTTTAAAATGCTGTAGTATTTTTTCCAGATTCGGAGAGGAATGACATGGTTAGAAATGCATGCGTGATATGTAAAGTATGAGAGCATTAGCAGCTATGAAATTGTAACATTATTTTTCGATAAAAGATCTTCACAAGTTCCTGATGGGTCTATTTTTCATAAGTACTATCCATAAAATCCAGGTAGTTTCACTAACCGTAAATAATGAGTGGAATGTATCACTGTCAAAATAGTATAGTGTGTAATTGGTCTATACTGAAATGCTCTGAGGTGTCTGGGTTAGAAAAGGCCCCCATGTCAAAATATTCTTTTTTACATCACTGCCATTTGATGAATGTTGTATTTACTCGTTATCTCCCCAAAGGATTCTATGTATTATAAGCAGAGTCTGAAACTCAGGAGGTTGAAGCAAAGAAACCCAGGGAAGATAATTCTGATGATAAAGGCCAAGCAAAAAATGTATGCTGTCAATTTAGTACAAAAGTAATAATAAATATGAAATAAATTAAATTGTGAAGGGAAAAGATAGCGTGATATTATAAAAAATAAACCCATATCATTTCTATTAGTTTGCATTCTGCAAAAAATAAATGGGATTTAATTTTGACTCTGTAGCAGGCGTTACGGCAATTTACATTTGACTGAGAAATTGTGTTTTGAAATTACACTTCACTTTTCTATGCTTTTAAACAATATGTGAAATATTTCTAGCATGTTATCCAGCAGTTTTCAATCTGCAAACACTTGTAAACAAATTCTGAAGTGTAAATTAGAAAAAGAAAGAAAGCCTAATTGAATGGTACTTATATTTATTAGTGTCACAGCTATAGTATGTTAAGTTACAGCCATCTATTTATATTTCACATTACTCAATTGCAGGAAAGAAGATTCCTATTGGATTTATAAAGTGGTAAATGACAGCCTTCCCACAAGATCAGCATAGTCATTTCCTGTAATGCTCATTGGCAACAGATTGTTCTAACCACGTGGATGTGCAGGGGATGAACAATGATAACAAAAAGTGCTTTGATCCTAGTCACGAAGACTGTAAAAATCAGGCAGCGTGAATTATCACTGAGGTGCATCTTTCAAATGTTAGACCAGTTTAGGAGACAGGTAACAAAAACCCTGGTTCTCCTGCTGACAGCTGTTTTGGTTAAAAATATACATGGTTTATCATGGTAAGTTGAGATATTGTATGAAGTCTATGAAAGCAAGCATTTATGTAAAACTAAGTAACACTGTATTATAAGGACAGTCATGTTTACCTAATTGGGAGCCATGAACAACACACTAGTAAACATAAAACACAAAGTGTAAGACTATTTCATTGATATTTTGTGACATTAAGCAACTAATAACAATCCAATTGTCTTTAATAACTTGCATTTGGGAAATAGATTGCAATGCTAAATATACACAATTATTAAATTGTAAATGCTGACTATTGAATTTTGTTTTTATTTTTATGGAACTCCTCTGACTTTTTTAACTTTAGACATAAATGCATTTATTAATATGACTTATAAGGTGTCCTTTAAATTAACTTTGGGTTTGACATCTTGACAGGGGGCTATCAATCCCTCATATCCACCCAGGAAAGAGCAGGGGTTTTAGAATGCCCCCAGCACACACAACTTTGTGAATGTTTAGTGCTCAGATTAGAATCAATTTATTATGGTTACACCCTGACTGCTTGATTCATCATGGGACGCATACTGAGCTCAATTTAGGTTTCTTTCAGAACACACGTAATTCGGCTTTGTGCACGCCCTATTCACCAAGGAGCAGATCTCAACATAAATTGCTTAATGAATTCGGTAATAAAGTAATTTACGTGAACTAAAAGCTGGCTGGGTACCACTGTGTTTGTCTGTGTATTTACCACTAGGTTGTTCACGGACTCACATGTGTTTGAGTATGATATGCCTTTGTACTGCCTGTTGTGGGAAATTACCATATCATAAATAGGACCATTGTCGCTTAAAAGCTCACTTTGCAGTGGAGCTCTTAGGAGCTAGTTTAGCAGCATCTGTCACAGATTTTTTTATGTTGCCAAGAATCCAGGGATGTATTACAGATTAAAGACCATTGATGTAGGTGAACTATAAAGATGGTAAATGAGGCTTGTGTAGGGGTGTTTTAATTCCAATAAAAAAGGATTTCCATCAGGGGATGGGGACATTTTTAAGAAGAAAGTCTTAATATGCTCCTCGCCTCCTCCACATGATGATCCTCAAGTTTCTCCTCTGCCTCCTCATGATGGCCCTTAATTTAATCCTTGGCCTCCTCATGATGGCCCTCAGATAATGTTAGGTTGCAATGTGAAATATTCAATACCCAACATTGACAATCATTGGCCAAATAAGCACACCTCTACACCACTTTCAGTTGGGCTTGACCTGGGAGATTGATATTAATCACATAGTAAATCATAATCATCTCTATTACATAGCAGGCCTTGTACTTTGTCCAATGAAGGATATTACAAGCCATTCTTTTTAAAAAGAAAAATTTGCAATTACTACAGAACTTACATCTACTAATCTCTACCCTCAAATCTGCCAGGATCTCGGGCTATCTCTACCTTAAATCACACCATCTCCGCTGGAGCTGTACAATAGTATGACTACGATTGAATAGTAACAGCAGACGCCTGTGGATGGCCATACACGCCCTGTTCTTATCCTCATTAGATATGTACCAAGCTGCAAGTTGATGCAAACTGTTCATTGCAGCAGTTAGTATCCACAGTTCAGCATGGGTGAATGTTCTTGCTCTCATGTTTTAAAGTAAACGAGATGTTTTAACATGCGGCACACTGATTGTGTCACGATCTGCCCTCAGCTTATGCATTACATGCTGCTTTGCATGGCAGCTCCTGCCCTTTGTGTCCTATTATTGTATTGTATTGCAGCAGTACCTCTGATTACCAGAGGTGCTGCTATTATGCCTTAGGGGTTAACTTGTTCACCAATTATCCCATGCACCTGGGTGTGGTTTTCCCTTTATATACCTGTCACTCCCAGCACACAGGGCTGGTTATTGTTGTCCCATCCTGTGATGTCCTTTCCTGTTGTCCAATCCTGATGTAATTTCCTGTTGTCCTTACCTGATTGTTTCTGGACATTCATGCTACTTTCTGCATCAGCTGGAACCTGGTATTTTTCACTGCTCCTTATTACCTGTTGTTAATACCTACCCTCTGCTACCCTGCATTACCGTTTACCTGGTTGTTTCTGGACATTCATGCTACTTTCTGCATCAGCTGGAACCTGGTATTTATCACTGCTCCTTATTACCTGTTGTTAATACCTCTCTGCAAATAAACACAGAGTGTTTTCACCAAATTCGTGACTCCTAGCTGTACTTCTGTTTGAGATCCGTGACAGTATAACCAGCCTAAAAAACAGCTTTGGAGTCAGATGGAAGTTTTGTTTTATTCTGGGACTTTTTTGCTGCAATCAAGTTTTCATTTGTCTTTTGCAACATGTCTGTTTTACCAATCATGGAATTACCACTGCTACAAACCTTACAAATGGACATTATATTGCTACGCTCCCAGCTGGCTAAATTTTCCACTTTGCTTTTGGACCCACTTAGGAGACTATCAGAGACTGTTTCACTGAAATCTAATACTGTTGATTTGACCCAGTCAACTCTGTCTGCTGCTGAATCCGTGCCGCCAACACCTTGCAATAATACCATGTCAAATTTGCATTTAACTAACAACTGCAGTTTAACTAATGCCCGGTTCACAAGTGGGCCACGCCCCCATCTGACCAAAGTGGAGCGACAGCGCAGAATAACCAACAAACTGTGTCTCTACTGTGCCAGCAATGCACATTTCTTGCAGGACTGTCCTGTCCGTAGACCACATCAGTTTACTGAACCATCTCCTGTTGTTTCCTCTCGGCACTCCAAATCTGTTTATGCTCCAGCATTCCTGTTCTCTGCGAAGAGACCCAATCTGCCAGCTCCAGCCGCCTGTCCTGAGGCACCCACTCCCTCTGTCTCCTGTGCCGAGGTGCCAGCCTCTGTCTCCTGTGCCGAGGTGCCAGCCTCTGTCTCCTGTGCCGAGGTGCCATCCTCTGTCTCCTGTGCCGAGGTGCCAGCCTCTGTCTCCTGTGCCGAGGTGCCAGCCTCTGTCTCCTGTGCCGAGGTGCCATCCTTTGCCTCCAGCTCTGAGGTCACATCATCTGCCTCCAGCTCTGAGGTCACATCATCTGCCTCCAGCTCTGAGGTCACATCATCTGCCTCCAGCTCTGAGGTCACATCATCTGCCTTCAGCTCTGAGGTCACATCATCTGCCTTCAGCTCTGAGGTCACATCATCTGCCTCCAGCTCTGTGGTCACATCATCTGCCTCCAGCTCTGAGGTCACATCATCTGCCTCCAGCTCTGAGGTCACATCATCTGCCTCCAGCTTGGAGCCTGCTGCCACTGTGTCCGGTCCTGAGCCTGCTGCCACTGTGTCCGGACCTGAGCCTGCTGCCACTGTGTCCGGACCTGAGCCTGCTGCCACTGTGTCCGGACCTGAGCCTGCTGCCACTGTGTCCGGTTCCGAGCCTGCTGCCACTGTGTCCGGTTCCGAGCCTGCTGCCACTGTGTCCAGTTCCGAGCCTGCTGCCACTGTGTCCAGTTCCGAGCCTGCTGCCACTGTGTCCAGTTCCGAGCCTGCTGCCACTGTGTCCAGTTCCGAGCCTGCTGCCACTGTGTCCAGTTCCGAGTCTCCTGCCACTGTGTCCAATTCCGAGTCTCCTGCCACTGTGTCCAGTTCCGAGTCTCCTGCCACTGTGTCCAGTTCCGAGTCTCCTGCTACTGTGTCCAGTTCCGAGTCTCCTGCCACTGTGTCCAGTTCCGAGTCTCCTGCCACTGTCTCCAGTTCAGAGTCTTCAGCCGCTTTCTCTGTTCCTGAGCTCCAGTCTACTCCAGAGGGGGCGCTGCCCTTCCAGTCTGCTCCAGAGGGGGCGCTGCCCTTCCAGTCTGCTCCAGAGGGGGCGCTGCCCTTCCAGTCTGCTCCAGAGGGGGCGCTGCCCTTCCAGTCTGCTCCAGAGGGGGCACTGCCCTTCCAGTCTTCTCCAGAGGGGGCGCTGCCCTTCCCGTCTGCTCCAGAGGGGGCGCTGCCCTTCCCGTCTGCTCCAGAGTGGGCGCTGCCCTTCCAGTCTGCTGCAGAGGGGGCGCTGCCCTTCCAGTCTGCTCCAGAGGGGGCGCTGCCCTTCCAGTCTGCTCCAGAGGGGGCGCTGCCCTTACCGTCTGCTCCAGAGGGGGCGCTGCCCTTCCAGTCTGCTCCAGAGGGGGCGCTGCCCTTCCAGTCTGCTCCAGAGGGGGCGCTGCCCTTAAAGACTTCTCCAGAGGGGGTCCTGTCCCTCCAGTCTGCTCCAGAAGAGTTGCCAGTCCATGCGGTCCAGCCCGAGGTGCCAGTCCATGCGGTCCAGCCCGAGTTGCCAGTCCATGCGGTCCAGCCTGAGTTGCCAGTCCATGCGGTCCAGCCCGAGTTGCCAGTCCATGCGGTCCAGCCCGAGTTGCCAGTCCATGCGGTCCAGCCCGAGTTGCCAGTCCATGCGGTCCAGCCCGAGTTGCCAGTCCATGCAGTTCAGCCCGAGTTACCACTTGGTGCTGTCTGCCCTCAGGCTTCTCAAAGTGCTGTCTGCCCTCAGGCTTCTCAAAGTGCTGTCTGCCCTCAGGCTTCTCAAAGTGCTGGCAAGCCTGCCGCCCAGTCCGGGCCCATTGCCAAGCCTTCCGCCCAGTCAGGGCCCGCTGCCAAGCCTTCCTCCCAGTCCGGGCCCGCTCCCAAGTCTGCCGCCCAGTCCGGGCCCGCTCCCAAGTCTGCCGCCCAGTCCGGGCCCGCTCCCAAGTCTGCCGCCCAGTCCGGGCCCGCTGCCAAGCCTGCCGCCCAGTCCGGGTCTCCTGTCGGGCCTGCTGCCAAGTCTGAACCGTCACCTTTCTTTGAGGGGCATCCGTCCCAACTTAATGCCCTTCTGAGGTTATTTGCTTCAAAGATCCCCTCCACACCAAGCCTTGTTAGTAGCCCTAAGAGACAGGTGTTATTTCTAATATCCCATTTTAGGGGAGAGGCATTAGATTGGGCAAACCCATTTATTGAGATGGATCACCCCATTTTATCAGACTTTCAATCCTTTATTGAGGCAGTTTTCAACAAGTTCGTAGCTGTCCCTGCTATACCATCTTGCGGGCCTCTGCAATATCACCAGTACCACCCATCTCACCTGGCCAAGAGATACCTTTGTGCTCCACTCAGTTGGCTCAGGCCTCAATTCCGAGAAAGTCCCGTAAGAGAGGAGGACGTAAGAGGAGAGGAGGTTCTGCAGTTCTTGAACTGGCAACTGGCATGGTCTCCTTTGCCTTTCCGCCCTTGGACGAGGACTTTTCTGCCGGGCCCCCAATTCTGGACTATGATTCCGATGAATTCAGACATTTCTGGTAATTAGGCGTCTGGAATCCGCCCTTAAGGGAGGGGGTACTGTCACGATCTGCCCTCAGTTTATGCATTACATGCTGCGTTGCATGGCAGCTCCTGCCTTTTGTGTCCTATTATTGTATTGTATTGCAGCAGTACCTCTGATTACCAGAGGTGCTGCTATTATGCCTTTCTTGTGTGCCTTAGGGGTTAACTTGTTCACCAATTATCCCATGCACCTGGGTGTGGTTTTCCCTTTATATACCTGTCACTCCCAGCACACAGGGCTGGTTATTGTTGTCCCATCCTGTGATGTCCTTTCCTGTTGTCCAATCCTGATGTAATTTCCTGTTGTCCTTACCTGATTGTTTCTGGACATTCATGCTACTTTCTGCATCAGCTGGAACCTGGTATTTTTTACTGCTCCTTATTACCTGTTGTTAATACCTACCCTCTGCTACCCTGCATTACCGTTTACCTGGTTGTTTCTGGACATTCATGCTACTTTCTGCATCAGCTGGAACCTGGTATTTATCACTGCTCCTTATTACCTGTTGTTAATACCTCTCTGCAAATAAACACAGAGTGTTTTCACCAAATTCGTGACTCCTAGCTGTACTTCTGTTTGAGATCCGTGACAGATTGGCTCTCAGTGCATTTACATACGTAGGCAAGTAACTCGCTGATCCCGTCAATACCATATCTAATTAACCATAGCTGACTCACCTGTTAATTATCCACAATTATTTACCATATCCAGGCAATTAGCAGCGTGATAATGGCTAGCCATCCAAACACAGGCAATTGTAGGAGAACGCACCTGCATGCCCTATATTAGAGCATGAGAGCCTATTATTCAACCCTGCCTAGTGGTGAGTTCTAATCACATATTATAATATTACAAATTTGGATTTACTACACAGAAGTTACTCTTTAAAATAATTTGTGAGTACAAAGCCCTATGTGAGACACTTTGCTGGTCATTTAAGTATTGCTTCTAATGACTGTCTTTTTGTTTCTCTTTAGATCAAAATATAACTACCAAAATTACAAATACAACCACCCTCCTCCTTGGTGCAAAAAGATAACTATTCTTGGTGAGAACCAGGCCCTATGAGAGCCACTATACAGGGCATTCAAGTCTTGTTACTAATGACTGTCTTTTTAATCCTCTTTTGATCATGTCCAGCCATACATAGGCAGGGCCAAGTCTAGCGTCTGGGTCCTCTACTTCACCCTCATAGTGGAGGCAGACACATTTCACTCAATGATTGGGGGAGGTTTTGGTGCAGTCTATCATCCAGCACTCTCTGCCACAGCCAATGGCCTGACACGCACATCAGTGTTGTGGCACAAATTCATCACAAGGTGACTGAGGTCAAGAAACTGTAATGTATTCAGTGTGGACCACTAATTCATACATTTTGCTCTGCATCCCTAGTAGAGGTAACATCATTTTTCAAGTGATTTAAGATCATTGTCCAAGCTATAAACGAGCAACATCTTTATTAACTTCATAAGCCTGTATATTATCATTAGACATTTTCATTATGATGTCCCTGAGGTAATTAATGTACTGAAATGTTTGAATGGATTCAATACACCTTTTTGATACAAATACTGTCTGCCTTAAATTCTTAAATCCTTGACTGCTGACTCACCTGGAATCTATTTACTGTACTATCCATACAAGTGAAGTACTGAGGAAAGCAACAGGGTAATGTACACATGTCATTTTGGAGTGCTGCCAAGCACCTGGATAAAATATATATATATATTGGTGACTGAATGCATGTCATTTTATTTCTCCTGAGGAAGTCCCGTGATACCGGGATGAAAAGCGTTGAGCGGTGGTTCCTATCAGTATTACTTCTGTCCCTCATGTGAGTTACTACGTTGTTTTTTAATAAATTGGAATTTCATACTTTTATATTGCATTCCTCTTTGTCTACCTTATGCAATACCGCCATTTGGATGAGTTCTGACTGAGGAATCGTTGGTCTCATTTTGAGTATATTACTCAGTGTTTGCAAAGCCTGATTATCTGGTATGCAGTTACTATTGCCTTTCTATTTGGAGGTGCACTATTGTTTGTTTGCCGCTATATAGATCACCCGGTTTTTAGGGACTCACTACCTTATCCTGGTGGATGTGCACCTTATAATTGGTGTAATACATTACATAACAATATTACACCATATTTGCCCTTGTTCTATTTTTTTCTGCATTGTCGCTATCCGATGGAGAGTGGGAGGTATTACCTCTGAAGAGGACCCTCCAATCTATCATAGGACGCTGGATTACATCCTTACGGTACGCAGATTATTACGTCTTCCCATTTCATATTCAATATCACACTGTCACGGGCACTAGGAGTCTTTGCCCAGGATATCACCAGATGATGGACTTACCAGAGTAATATAGCTGGTACTATGGTTCTCTGGTAGCAGGGTGACAACGGAACAGGAGACTCAGCAGATGGTGAGAGAATGCTCAAGGAAAGTCTATGACTAGCAGCAACTGGTAATGAGTAGATGTATATACACGAGGAACCAGATGGACAAGTAAATGTGAGGAGAGTCAGTGGTCTGCGTATAGCAAGTTGTACCACTGCTATAGTGAGGAGGGATGTCCAGGAGTAGCGAGGAGGTAGTGAGAGACAGCGGTCTGCGTATAGCAAGTTGTACCGCTGTCTATAGTGAAGGAATGGAATCCAGGTGAAGGTAGGTAACGGGGAAGTCAGTGGTCTGCGTACAGCAAGTTGTACCACTGCTTATGTGAGAGGATACTTGAAACTGGTGTCACAGGGGACAGGAGTCAGTGGTCTGCGTCAGCAAGTTGTACCACTGATATATATATGTGAGGAGGGGCACGAGGAGATGAATGTAAAGCAGAGTATACACGGGGCACACAGAACTTGATCCCACGATGATATCCACAATACAACGATAACTGACAAGCACTGCTAGAAGTATACAAAGTCACAATAGCTATCCAGGCAATAGGAAACAAAGTCAATGGTAACAATAGCTTCAGTGGATAGGAGGCTTCGGAGGAGAACACAACTCAGTCCAGATGGATATGCAATACAAAAGCAAAGTCAATGGAAAGTATGCATACCGCGGTTCAGGAGAGCAGGCTGTCAGAGAGACGTGCAGGGATACCTGAACGGCTGAAGGCCGGCAGGAGGAGAGACCACTGGAGGGTGGAAGCGGTAATCAGGTTGGTGCAGCGCACTGCAGGTAATCCAGAATCAACGAAGCAATACTCAGGAAGCAGTAGTAAGTGAAACTGGAAACATGATGAACACGGGAGAGTTGAGGCTGTCTGGTATCCAGTAGTAGTGGTGGAGGCAGCGGAGAGAAGGCACGCTAAACACGGGAGAGTAGGGGCGGTCTGGAACCCTGTAGTAGTAACAGAGGCAGCGGAGAGCTGACACGATAAACATAGGAGAGTTGAGACGATCAGGAACTCTGTAGTAGTAACGGAGGCAGCGGAGAGCTGACACGATAAACACAGGAGAGTTGAAACGAACAGGAACTCTGTAGTAGTAACGGAGGCAGCAGATAAGAATCAGCTGAGTGCAGGCACGATGAACACAGGAGAGTTGGAACGAACAGGAGTCCGGTAGTAATAGCAGATTGGAATCAGCTGAGTGCAGACACGATGAACACAGGAGAGTTGAAGTGGTCTGGAAACCACAATAGCAGTAAACAGGAATCAGCAGGAGCTGAATACACGAGGAATGCAGGAACACCTTCAGAGGCTCATGGGGAATGAGACTCCAAGATCAGGCAACCAGGTAATGATCACAGGTGGTTTAAATAGGAAGGGTTGCCTGATCATCCAATAAATTACAAGCAACAGGTACTGAAGGTTTGATAAGGGCTGCACATGCGCAGACCCTCAGGATGGCGGACGGCCATGGTTCCTGAACACACGGGAAATGGCACTCACAGTCCAGTGAGTGACAGTATCCCCCCTTTTAAAGGTGGGCACAGAACACCTGGAACCGGGTTTGTCCGGAAACTTGGAATAAAACTTCTTAAGAAGAGCTGGAGCGTTGAGATCTTCTGCTTTGATCCATGACTGCTCTTCAGGACCAAAGCCCTTCCAATGAACGAGGAAACGAAGAACTCCTCGCAAAATTTTTGCATCCAATATGTGAGTAATCTCAAAGTCCTCCTCTTGATGAATTTGAACTGGCTGAGGTGCTGAGGGAGGGACCGAGAAACGGTTGATGATAAAAGGTTTGAGCAAAGACACATGGAAGGCATTGGAAATACGAAGGTTCTTAGGTAGTAGAAGTTTGAAACAAACTGGATTTATCACTTGAATGATCCTATACGGACCAATAAAACGAGGAGCGAACTTTATAGATGGGACCTTCAAACGAATATTTTTGGTTGATAACCAAACACGATCTCCAATTTTCAGTGGTGGAATAGCCCGTCTCTTTTTATCTGCAAAAGACTTATATCTGGCAGATGTTTTCTTTAAACAGGTTTTGACCTGAGACCAAATATTTTTGAAGGTCTGACAAACAGTCTCTACAGCAGGAACTTGGGTGGGAGGGAGGGCAGGAAATTCCGGAAAAGACGGATGGTGACCGTAAACCACAAAGAATGGAGTTTTAGAAGATGACTCATGATACATGTTGTTATGAGCGAATTCAGCCCATGGAAGCAAATCTACCCAGTTGTCTTGGTTGGCTGAAGAGAACATCCTTATAAAAGTCTCAAGATCTTGATTGACCCTTTCGGTTTGTCCGTTTGATTGAGGATGGTAGGAGGATGAGAGTGATAATCGGATACCCAAGGTCTTACAGAGGGCCCGCCAGAATCTAGAAACGAATTGTACTCCTCTATCTGAAACAATCTCGGAAGGACATCCATGAATACGGAAGATTTCTTTGATGAAATAATCAGCCAGAGTAGATGAAGAAGGTAAAACGGTCAAAGGAACGAAATGTGCCATCTTCGAAAATCTGTCCACCACTACCCAAATAGTATTGCAGTTTTTACTAGGAGTAGAGATCAGTAACAAAGTTCATACTAATATGGGTCCACGGCTTGGAAGGAATGGGTAGTGGTTGAAGCAAACCCACTGGAGTTCTGCGGGGAGTCTTAAACTGGGAACACAAATCACACGCAGCCACAAAATCTTTGACATCTTTCCTCATAGAAGGCCACCAGTAACTTCGAGAAAGAATTTCAAAGGTCTTGCGTTCACCAGAGTGTCCAGAAAAACGAGAAGAGTGAAACGACGAAAGGATTTTCTTCCTAAGAGCAGGAGGCACGAGGGTTCTCCCAAATGGTAGAACCTTAGTGGAAGAAGCGGCCAGAGAAACACATTTGGGGTCTAATATAGAGTGGTTGGGACCATCTTCAACGTCTGAGGACGTCACAAAAGCTTGAGATAGGGCGTCTGCTTTTTTATTTTTTGCAGCTGGTTTGAAGGTTATGATTAGTTCAAAACGAGAAAAGAAAAGAGACCATCTTGCTTGACGAGGATTCAAACATTGAGCAGACTGTAAATATGACAAATTTTTATGATCAGTAAAAATTGTCACAGGATGACGAGCTCCCTCCAACAAATATCTCCATTCCTCTAATGCTACTTTTATAGCCAGCAACTCCTTGTCCCCGATGGTATAATACTTCTCCGCAGGCAGAAGACCCCGAGAGTAAAAGGCACAAGGATGGAATTTTTGTTGCTCCGATCTTTGGGAGAGAATGGCTCCTAAACCGACATTAGAGGCATCTACCTCTAGGAAGAAGGGAAGCGTCACATCAGGCTGTTGAAGAACAGGAGCAGAGGAGAAGGACTCTTTGAGAAACTGGAAGGCTTGAAGTGCCTCAGAGGACCATTGTTTAGTATTGGCCCCTTTACGAGTTAGGGCCACAATAGGAGATGCAATCGAGGAAAAATCTTGAATGAAGCGTCTAAAGTAATTGGCAAAACCTAAAAAACGCTGAATTGCACGAAGAGTAGTTGGCTGATGTAACACAGCATTCACCTTTTCTGGATCCATCTGAAGACCAACTCTGGAGACAATATATCCCAGAAATGGAATCTGGGGCAACTCGAATGAACATTTTTCTAACTTGCAGAATAATGAATTTTTCCGGAGTCTGGAAAGGACCTCTGCCACATGTTGATGATGAGAAGGCAGGTCCTGCGAAAAGATCAATATGTCGTCCAGATAGACGACGACACAAACATATAACAAGTCCCGGAAGATCTCATTAATGAAACCCTGGAAAACAGCGGGGGCGTTACATAACCCGAAGGGCATTACTAAATATTCATAATGCCCGTCTCTAGTGTTGAAAGCTGTCTTCCATTCGTCACCGGACCTGATTCGAATTAAATTGTAGGCACCACGAAGATCCAACTTGGTAAAGATCCGGGCTCCCTTGATACGATCAAATAACTCAGTAATTAATAGAATGGGATACCGATTTTTGATAGTTATGGCGTTAAGTCCACGGAAATCTATACAGGGGCGTAATGACCCATCCTTCTTTTTTACAAAGAAAAACCCTGCTCCAGCAGGAGAGGTAGAAGGTCGAATAAATCCTCGCTGGAGATTCTCTTGGATGTATTCAGATGTAGCTTGAGTTTCAGGTAACGAAAGTGGATACACACGTCCCCTGGGAGGAGTCTTGCCAGGTTGAAGATCAATCGGACAGTCCCACGAACGATGAGGAGGAAGACGTTCAGACTGAGTTTTATCAAATACATCGGCAAAAGAAGCATACTGAGGAGGAAGTCCCGGTGAACAAGGTGAAATGGAGGATTGCTGTATTTTGAGAGGAACGACTTGAGAGAGGCAACGATGATGACATTCAGACCCCCCAAGATGTAACTTGAGGAGTGTGCCAGTCAATCTGAGGAGAGTGACGTTGAAGCCATGGAAGGCCTAATACAATCTGACTGGTAGTAACAGGAAGAATTAAAAATGAAATTTGTTTCTGGTGTAATACACCAATTTGAAGGGTTACTGGAGACGTACTCTGGGTGATGAGACCATTAATAATGCGTGATCCATCGATAGCAGTCACAGTAATAGGTATTTTCAAAGTAATCACTGGTAGGGACCATTGATTCACGAGGAATTTAGAAATAAAATTTCCTGCAGCTCCAGAGTCAATAAGTGCTTGGGACTTGAAGGATTTGGTAGCAAAGGAAACTGTAACATCAAAAGCACAAACTTTTAATTTCGTAGAACATGGAGAGGACTCCAGGGATCCTAACTTCACCTCTCCAGAACTGGTTAGGGCCTGGCATTTCCCGATTTTTTAGGGCATGAATTGAGCATATGAGTAGAATCAGCACAATAGATACAAAGTCTATTTTTTACTCTTCGGTCCCTCTCCTCTGAAGTTAATTTGGAGCGACCTATCTCCATGGGTATCGCCGGAGATGAAACTGGGCGAACTTGAGGGCTTGAGCGAAGAGGTGCTTTAAATGAAGTTGTTTTTTCAGACTCTCTTTCACGAAATCTCATGTCTACACGGTGGCAAAGAGAAATCAAATCTTCTAGAGTAGTAGGTAATTCTTGAGTAGTCAGTGCATCATCATCATCATCATCATCATTTATTTATATAGCGCCAACATATTCCGTAGCGCTTTACAATTGGGGACAAACGTAATAAACTAATAAACAAACTGGGTAAAACAGACAAAGAGGTGAGAAGGCCCTGCTCGCAAGCTTACAATCTATGGGACAATGGGAGATTGACACATGAGGTTAAGTATACATTTTGCATCTTGGCCCAGCCAGACTGCAAAGGTAGGGTGACTCATAAGCTAAATGATCCTGTCACACAACAATGTTGGTCCGGGGGTAGTTGTCTTGTGTGAAATTGTGTAACAGGCTAAAGGTAGTGAGGTTAAGATGGTGGTTGAGGAATATTATAAGCTTGTCTGAATAGGTAGGTTTTCAGAGAACGCTTGAAAGTTTGTAGAACAGAGGAGAGTCTTATTGTGCGAGGGAGAGAGTTCCATAGAGTGGGTGCAGCCCGAAAAAAGTCCTGTAACCGGGAATGGGAGGATGTAATGAGGGTGGATGAGAGACGCAGATCTTTTGCAGAACGGAGTTGCCGAGTTGGGAGATATTTTGAGACAAGAGAGGAGATGTATGTTGGTGCAGCTTTGTTGATGGCCTTGTAGGTTAGTAAAAGTATTTTATATTGGATTCGGTAGAAGACAGGCAGCCAGTGTAGAGACATGCAGAGTGATTCAACAGAGGAATAGCTATTTGCAAGGAAAATCAGTCTTGCCGAAGCATGCAAAATAGATTTTAGGGGTTTGAGTCTGTTTTTGGGAAGACCAGTAAGGAGGGAATTGCAATAGTCAATGCGGGAGATGATTAGTGCATGAATTAAGTGCATCTTTAATTTTATCAGAAAGCCCCTGCCAGAAGGCGGCAATTAACGCTTCAGTGTTTCACTGAAGTTCAGAGGCTAATATCCGAAATTGAATGACGTACTGGCCTACAGTACGAGAACCCTGACGTAGACGGAGGATGCTGGATGCAGCGTAAATAACACGACCAGGTTCATCAAATACACTTCGAAACGTGGAAATAAATTTGGCACTATCCTGTAATAATGGATCATTTCTTTCCCACAGAGGGGAAGCCCATACGAGAGCTTGTCCGGAAAACAAGGAAATGAGATAGGCCACTCTGGAACGATGAGTAGAGAAATTGTGAGGTTGAAGCTCAAAATGAACTGAGCATTGATTTAGAAAACCCCTGCATGTTTTGGGGTCTCCATCATATTTTGAGGGAGTAGGCAGGTGTAGCGTGGAAGCAGTAGACACCTGGGATGGCACTGGGGAAACGGAGGAAGGCACAGGAGCATCAACAGTAGCTGTGATATTTTGCACAGATGTTCTTTGGGAGCCAACATTGCAGCAAATGTTGTTGGCGAACATCCTGTTGTTCAATACGGGTAACCAGATACTGCAGCATCTCTTTAGCTGTAGGTTCCGCACCTGGGTCTGTCATGGCCTAATCTTACTGTCACGGGCACTAGGAGTCTTTGCCCAGGATATCACCAGATGATGGACTTACCAGAGTAATATAGCTGGTACTATGGTTCTCTGGTAGCAGGGTGACAATGGAACAGGAGACTCAGCAGATGGTGAGAGAATGCTCAAGGAAAGTCTATGACTAGCAGCAACTGGTAATGAGTAGATGTATATACACGAGGAACCAGATGGACAAGTAAACTTGAGGAGAGTCAGTGGTCTGCGTATAGCAAGTTGTATCACTGCTATAGTGAGGAGGGATGTCCAGGAGTAGCGAGGAGGTAGTGAGAGTCAGCGGTCTGCGTATAGCAAGTTGTACCGCTGTCTATAGTGAAGGAATGGAATCCAGGTGAAGGTAGGTAACGGGGAAGTCAGTGGTCTGCGTATAGCAAGTTGTACCACTGTTTATGTGAGAGGATACTTGAAACTAGTGTCACAGGGGACAGGAGTCAGTGGTCTGCGTCAGCAAGTTGTACCACTGATATATATATGTGAGGATGGGCACGAGGAGATGAATGTAAAGCAGAGTATACACGGGGCACACAGAACTTGATCCCACGATGATATCCACAATACAACGATAACTGACAAGCACTGCTAGAAGTATACAAAGTCACAATAGCTATCTAGGCAATAGGAAACAAAGTCAATGGTAACAATAGCTTCAGTGGATAGGAGGCTCCGGAGGAGAACACAACTCAGTCCAGATGGATATGCAATACAAAAGCAAAGTCAATGGAAAGTATGCATACCGCGGTTCAGGAGAGCAGGCTGTCAGAGAGACGTGCAGGGATACCTGAACGGCTGAAGGCCGGCAGGAGGAGAGACCACTGGAGGGTGGAAGCGGTAATCAGGTTGGTGCAGCGCACTGCAGGTAATCCAGAATCAACGAAGCAATACTCAGGAAGCAGTAGTAAGTGAAACTGGAAACATGATGAACACGGGAGAGTTGAGGCTGTCTGGTATCCAGTAGTAGTGGTGGAGGCAGCGGAGAGAAGGCACGCTGAACACGGGAGAGTAGGGGCGGTCTGGAACCCTGTAGTAGTAACGGAGGCAGCGGAGAGCTGACACGATAAACACAGGAGAGTTGAGACGATCAGGAACTCTGTAGTAGTAACGGAGGCAGCGGAGAGCTGACACGATAAACACAGGAGAGTTGAAACGAACAGGAACTCTGTAGTAGTAATGGAGGCAGCAGATAGGAATCAGCTGAGTGCGGGCACGATGAATACAGGAGAGTTGGAACGAACAGGAGTCCGGTAGTAATAGCAGATTGGAATCAGCTGAGTGCAGACACGATGAACACAGGAGAGTTGAAGTGGTCTGGAAACCACAATAGCAGTAAACAGGAATCAGCAGGAGCTGAATACACGAGGAATACAGGAACACCTTCAGAGGCTCATGGGGAATGAGACTCCAAGATCAGGCAACCAGGTAATGATCACAGGTGGTTTAAATAGGGAGGGTTACCTGATCATCCAATCAATTACAAGCAACAGGTACTGAAGGTTTGATAAGGGCTGCACATGCGCAGACCCTCAGGATGGTGGACGGCCACGGTTCCTGAACACACGGGAAATGGCACTCACAGTCCGGTGAGTGACACACACATTGGGGTGCCCTACTTGTTTTTCTACTTTTAGTTACTATCGTTATCCGGACTTACCATCTGGACACAAGTTTTTTGAGGCAAGTTTTTCTTAACTGAGCTAAGTGTTACTTCGGGACTGATCCAATCAATTGGTATATTATTTACACCAGAGACTCATCTAATGGTGGTTACGCTGTGGTAATTAGTGCCATTGTATATCTATTTTGTTGTTTATATATATATATATATATATATATATATATATATTAATATATCTATTCTAAAATCTTTTAGGATTGTAGTTTGGAGCAAATATTTAGGTAGATAGCAATTTACTTTCCGTATCTTTGGGCATGGTTGTGGTCTCATTGAGAATCAACCAAAAAAACATATATATATATATATATATATATATATATATATATATATATATATATATATATATATATATATATGTTACTACATAGGCATTTATAGTAGAACACATAGACACTACTGAAAAAATTACACCATAAATTTTAAACACTTTTATTGTATGCAAGCTGGTGATAAGATTCAACAGGCACATAACATTTTAAAACAGACAAGCACTGGTAATATGACACATCAGATCCATGTGTCTTGTATAGTGGTGTATAATGAGATGTGCTTATGCAGGTGTATACAGGGAGATAGTTGAATCTTCCATTAGATGACACAGGTGTGAAGCTATGTCTATTCATGGCTGTCAGAGGTGACATAGACTAGCCCCCTAGCAAACGCAGGCTTTCCATCTGAAAAACAGTGTATTTCTGCATGCTCCAGAGTTTGAATCAGACGTGTGTGAAAGGGAATGTCTTTATTGTACATTACCTATGTGCATCTGCCCCTTCCCCACCCTGTTCCCTCCCTGAAATCATAGGCTTTCATGTCAATTGCATTCAAAGATTAATCAGACGTTGCTGCGTTCACTGGCATATGTCCTGTTTCTGGGCATGCACAAATTGATTTTGGGCAGCACGGTGGCTTAGTGGTTAGCACTTCTGCCTCACAGCACTGGGGTAATGATTTCTATTCCCGACCATGGCCTTATCTGTGTGGAGTTTGTATGTTCTCCCCGTGTTTGCGTGGGTTTCCTCCGGATGCTCCGGTTTCCTCCCACACTCCAAAACCATACTGGTAGGTCAATTGGCTGCTATCAAATTGACCCTGGTCTGTCTGTATTTGTGTGTATGTTAGGGAATTTAGACTATGAGCTCCAATGGGGCAGGGACTAATGTGAGTGAGTACAGTGCTGTGGAGTTTATGGCGCTATATAAATAAATGATGATGATGATAATGATACAGTCAAAATCGGCAAATACATACTTTGACAAATCAGGCCCTGAATATACATAGACTGCTATTCATAAGGCTGCCAATTATCATCTGCTCCATGGGAACCCATATTGAGAGCTCTCACAAGTTCTGGCCTATTTTATCATGTTTTTCCACATCACAATTATTATTTTTTATTATTTTTTACATGTCAAGCCTCATATTAGTAGTGGCTCTGGGTAAAGTCCACATGGGATTGTGTGGCAAAGCAGTTTGTGAACTTTTCACACCAAGGACAATACAAAGGACAAAGGTTTCAATACTGTGAATGAATAAAAGGTTTCACCATCACAAGGAATTATTAACTATAAGAGTGATTAAGCTGTGGATTTTCATATGACAAGTTCACCAAAAGCTATTTAAAGTGTATTAATTGCTTTTCTTACAAGAAATGGTGTTTGTAACTATAATTGCTAGAGGACATAAGGGGTTGATTGATACACAAAACTTATCTGGTTATTTTGTGATCAGGAATTATTGTTTTCCTTTATTTTTGATTCTTCTGGATCAACACAATTAGAAGTTGTGATCAGTTAAAGTTACGTTCTTTGAGCAACTTTACTATGTATATATTACCTATAAGTAATTATCAATATTACCATTTCAGTACTAAATATTTTGAATGAATAAGCATGACCTCGCTCTTTACTATTATACATTGCTAATTAGCTTGGTTAGTATGAACATATTTCTATTTCATGTTGTGATTAAACATGCATATGTGCAACCTATGTAAATTTATTTACATTGTAAAACCACTATTAATTGTTTTAAGGGCTTATTATGTAAATACTGGAGACAAGTTGATTTTCATAACATAATGAATTAGAAACATTTTCTGGTCTCACGGGTAATATTGTGAGTTTACTCTTAATAACGTGGTTTTGCTAAATTAATTGAAAAGCTAAACATTAAATATGTATATTCAAGGTCCAGTATATAATGTTTTCTTTCCAAGTGCTAATCTGGGTGCCTTTATGAAAGATTGGCCTACCCTCTGCTAATACACAAATAATTACACAACAAGCTATTTTTTGCTCTAAATAGCTATTTTCACATTAATGGAAAACTTGTGTAATCAATTCAAGTGGCATACAGTTTGTTAATAGTTGTCAATATGCATTAACTTAAAATTAATGTCAAATAAATGTGAGGAACGCTGAAAATACACTATGATACAATTTATTTTAAAAAACAGCATTCATATAAAATTAACCTCATAAATTTAATTTAATATAAAATCATTATTAAAAATATGTATGTTTATAAATCATGTATCACTAATTAGTTAAAATCTCAATATTTGTTTAAAAGCTTCAAACTGGTAGGCCCAAGTAGAAATAATAGTAATAAGCCATTTTCAGAGCATTAGCTCTTTCCGCTAAAGTGCCTTATATTCCACCAGATGTAGCTTTATTAATCCTGTAAGAAACATTGTTAGCCAAATTCTACATTGTTAGATTCCTTTAAATCATGCAAACATGCTGTGAGTATCTGTATATAGTCTGCCATTACAAATGACGTTTACAGTCCTACCACCTGTATGAAATGTTCAAAGTGAAGAAAGTTGCAATGTGTACTGGCAAAAACAACTTTAAAATACTATAGCACACATTTAAATTAATTGGACCTAAAGGTCACACAATAATCACAGTCCGCAACACAGCCATAATCATTTTCTTACGCTTAAAACAGCTTGCAATGTAAGCTGAGAAGTATTTAAATTGATATTATTTATAAGGTTTTGCAGTCAATAGCAGAATACCAGACTCAGAATACAATACATCCACACATGTCCTGAGAGCAAATTAGTGAGGAGATAGTTTAACATTTGAGTATTTGATTTAGAGCAATTTAACGCAACATATGGCACATATTGGCATTAACATTCTTTAATGATTCAGGCCCACATTGTTCAACAATTCACTGTTAATGTTGTGCCCAGATGGCAAAAGTAAACCTGCATGGAGAGGGTAGTGGAGGTCGCATGTGCATATTAGGTTACCTATTGAAAAATATAATGAGATGTGTCAGAATTAAAGCATTTAAAGAGGTATGAGATTAAACAGGAGAGGACAGTGATCTAAAGATTTTCAGGAGAAAAGAGTGGTAGACTGTATTGAAAGTGGCAGAGAGGTGACAGACGATAAGTAGGGAGAAGTGATCCTTTGGCTTAGCTGTTCCTAGATTGCTGGTCACTTTAGTAAGGAGAGTCTCAATGGAGTATAGAGAGCAGAAGCATGACAGCAAAAAAGCAAGTTAAAGGTGGCTATGGGGTTTGGTTGACTGGGTGAATTTTAGGAACTTAAAGTAGATGTGCCTGGTGAAAGAATAAGTTACATTAATAAGACAGGATACATTTTCAGTGGAGGAAAATTTCCTCCATTGGGGGTATTTGAGAATTCTGCAGGTGATGGGTCTGGAGTGCAAGAATTGGGAGCCTGGTTTTCTATAGATGATGTGTGGTGCCTGGAGCTGCCTCATCTAGCCCTGCAGTGCATGTAGTGTCATGGAAAGAGGCTGCCGCATTTAAGCAGGATCAGATAGAATTGGGAAAGAGAAGGAGTTCAAGTGAGGCAGAGAATAGGAACCGGTTCAAGACAGCTTAGGCGTTGCTGTGTACTCATCAATTTGTGTGTATCTAGGGGTGCAGGAGGCAAAGTGATGTAGAGACAAAAAGAAGTTGTGGTCAGAGAGCGCAAAGAGCATGATAAAAAACCTGGAGATGATACAGAGATGGGAAAAAAATTGGTTCCAATGAGTGTCAATCACAATGACTAGAATAGATGTTCACTGGGAGAGACCACAGGAGGAAGTAAGCATGAGGACTTTAGAGAGAGCAGAACCTGTGGGGTTTTCAAAGGGAATGTTAAAAATCCCTTACAGACAGGGGATTTCAAGTAATTGGGAAACTGGGCCTGGGGACAACACGTAACTGCAGTTCGGAGGTGGAGTGATAAGAAGAGATGATTAGTGCGAACTTCAAAGAAAGAGAAGAAAGTGTTCTTGATGACCACTCAAAAGGTGGAGTCAAAGGACATAGGAAGCCTGCGACTACTTTGTCAGTCAACAGGTTAAGGAGTGCAGTGTCATGTGGGGATCCACATTTCACCAATGGCAAGGAGGCTGAAGGAATTAGAGAGTAATAGGCCATGGATGTATGTGTTTGTTGCAGACAGATATATAATTTCAGTGTGTGCAGGAAGAGAGGAGGTGGGAAAATGGAGATATGAGAATGAGTATGGAAAAGCTGAAGGTACATGCTGGATGGTAAATTTTGTGGTTAAAGGAGAAACATAATAAAATAGTGGGGATTGTAAATGACCCAGGGAAGAAGGAAATGTTTCCAGCAGCCAGGAGGATGAGATGGTTGAGAAAGGACCATAGAAGGAAATATTTGAGTAAATAGATTGTTCTATTTTGTGTATGCTGTGGAGTGAGGAGGGTGAAGGGAGCAGAGCATTTGAATGTACTTACATGGGTCAAAGAGACTAGAGGTGAAATGAAGGAAGGGTAGAGATAAGATGTTGGAGATTGGGGAGGAAGATAGATGAGCTTATGGAGAGGAGATGAGAAGGAGATAATATGTGGATTGAAAGGAATGAGAAAAGATAAATTGTATGAGTGTAGCTGAGTATATGGCACTGGAGAGGGGTGGTTGTAAATAGTGAGTTAGCTAAACATGAGCATCAGTGTAAGTGAAGAGCATTTATGAGAAAGCCTAAAGGCCATTGGTAAATTGTGGCGAATAACAGAAAATGTGCACCTGTGGAAGGGAGTATGATGTAAATTGTTATGATAGGTTAAGGTTGAGGTGTCTAGTGTAGAGAAAAGAAAGAAACTCCTGTATAACTCTTAATATACTAATTTCTACCACATACGTGTACCAAAAACACTCTTTGAAGAATTATACACTAAACTTTAGACATGCATTCTTCTGTGTTTCCATACATCTCAAATAAAAAAGGTTAAATGTGACCCAGTAGCTGCAAATGAAACATTAAAAAAACATAATTACTACAGTCTCTGTAGTAATGTCAGATTTACAATTTATTTTGTAATATGTAATACAGGAATACTCTGAGCATAGGTGTAAAAAATTTGTTGTAAACAAATGTACTACAAATGTGTATGTTGTGCTAGATGCATGTCAAGAAGCGTTTAACTCAAAACCAGTAGTATTTGCACCAGATGTGCATCAGGTGTACAAGTGTGTACGTATACACCTAATGAAAGTGTAGAAATATGGCTTGACAGTGTTATTAGTAAATCCAGACGTTGCATTACCCTATTTGCACACAACATAATCATGTAATAAAGTGTCAAATACACAAAAGTGAATGTCTTGACAATAATTAAATAATGTAAAAGTTGCATTTATCATATAAAAGATAATTATATAGAAATACCTCCATATTCATTGTTAAAAAAAAGTGTGAAACTTCTTTCCTTTAGTAATGCAAATGGTAGTAACCAATAAGTTATGCAAATAGATATAACATAACCAGGGTACTGATGAATTAAGTACTGTCAGTAGGTGTTGTCAATACACATATAGCTGAATAGATGCGGCTACACAGTGCTGCTAATGATCTTCTTCATCGAATATCTGTACATCAGCTCTCCAGTATTCATAAAATATATGCATTTTAAGATGTATCTGGGTATGGGACAAAGTCTAATTATGTTCCACCTCCTGGGGAAGCACTACACTTATGTGAACACGCAGAACTGTGCTCAGCTTTCTCACCCACATTCCAGCTCTCCAGGTATAAGGGTTGCAAGATATGGAAATATATAGATATAGACACATTTTTTGTGCATATATGCACAGCAAAATAATTGGTGCACGCGCAAATGTAAATGAGGTACAATGTGTGAATAAATTTAAATATCTGTTCAGGAAACCTCATACATGTAAAAACCACATACATAGAGGATATCAATAAAGGGGTGGTTTAGTGTTTTATTTTGACAAAATACAGGAAATCTTTTCAAGAACACAAACTATAATGAGCATGCACGACACTGGGGAAGCTGTCAGACACATCATTGAATGGTAAATATTTTAAATTCTTCTTCTTTAACTTTGTTTCACTAGTACTCTATCCACTACATGTGGCAGCAGGAGGTACTCGATTTAATTTGACAATAGTTCACCTTTTAGAAACAGGAGAGAAGAGGTGCCCGCAGATGTGACAAGTCTACGCAAGCAAACTGGTCTTAATCCTGAACACTTTACCTTCCCTTTATCTGACTAGCAATACATAATTAATGTTACAGAAAATAAATCACACTACTATGTGGTTTTCTTTTAAGAGATCTATCTTTTAAAATGTATTTATTTTACATTGTTTTGTTCTAAACTTATTAAATCACAATTGCAGAATATAGCCTAAAATCATTCTATATTTTTCCCTTATTAAGAAATAATTAGCCAGAATGTGATCTATGGTCTTGCAAGATCCCAGTAGGTGTAATGTGTGGTCAGTGGTATCAAACAGATATTTGATTCTTCCTTATTGCTATCCTTGAATGTACTGTGCCTTTTGATATTTAAATCAGCTCCTTCATCTTCTTTGTACATGAGTGAGTTAAGGCAAGGTGAATAAAGGATGTCATGAAGTCAGCAGGGGTACATGGCTGACAAGTTCTACAAGCCAAATGTACTCATGAAAGTTGAAACCTCAAAGATAGGAATAAAATAATATCCACGGGAAATGCTGACAATCAAACATCACTCATCATCTCATACAGTGTTCTTAATCAAAGTAACGTCTGGTAAATTTAAAGTAGGGAACAAATAAAGTTTCTTATTAGCTAAAGGTCAGCTAACTCAATCATATTGTTTGTTAAAATGAATGCATAAATAGGTGACAATATCTTGAATTATAAGTGACTTATTTAGCGAGATATTGCTTGGGTCTAGCTTGTTAGATCTATTTAATAAAATACATCTCATTTAAAAGAAAAATGTTGAAGCACCTTCTGTTACAAATTTACTCCTACAGTATTCAAAGAGAGGCAAATCCAGTAAACAAATATGATTTCTTTGTATTTAAATATTTGTAGTTCTCCATGCTTATAGCATAGATTATCTTTCACATCGACATTAGCATTGGGCTGGTGTAATTTTATTGTATGGTTATGGTTACCATTCTAGAATAAGTATGCACTGTAGTCAAGTAACATCCAAGTAAAGCTAACTCCTGTTATCCATCTGTTCTCATCTGCAAAAGTCCATTAAATGAATGCAGTTGGTTTATACTATTTTCCTTCATTGTTTTATATTGTCCTCCTCATGGATTCCACTGATTGTTAAACTCTTGCCCATTGCTCTGATAAAAAAAAAGGCTAATGAAAAACACTTCCCCATCTTACTCACTGAAATATTTTATTATCAATGTTGTCTATTGCTATAGAGTTAACTGATAAAATCAAGAATTATGGAGGGTGAAACTCTATTCCTCCCTCATCTAAAATTTAGCTCCCCAAACAAATGACGAGGAGACTGAATAAATCACTAGTCTTTGACTCCTACTGCAATGCCTAACTTGACTCCAAGATAGCTGATTACCTTGCCCATAATGACTCTGGGGCAGTGTTGAAAGTGATTGTTTTGAAAGCACATAAGTGCATTTTGCAAGGTAAATTCATTGAATTGGAGCAAAAGAACACCTACAAAGACGTGCTTTTGCTTAAAATTAGTGAGCTTGAAACCAAACACAAAACCTCTCTGGCCAGGGAGATGCTGAGTGAACTAACAGAAATCAGAACCGCTCTTAACAAACTGCTTAGTGGAAAGACAAAGTTGGCCTTTAACAGATGTAGACAGAAATACTTTCAGTGGGAGAACAAGCCTAGGAAACTCTTAATAAGAGAGTTGAGAGCCAAATGACCTACATCCTATATTCAATCATTTAGAGGTGCTGGAGGGAAAGAAAGCCATTTGACTCAAGTGATTGCATCCACGTTTCATGAGTATTAGTCTATGCTATATAATATCTCGGGAACCAAATACCCAGCGATTTCTGACTCTAGAAAATAATTGAATGCAGATTTTCTCCAGCAGTTTAACTTCCCTACCATCACTGAGTCATTTAAAGAGTTGCTGAATCAGCCGTTCTCCCTAAAGTAACTGGAGGATGCTCTCTCCTACACACACGGAGGCAAAAGCCCAGGTCCTGATGGCTTTACTTTCAGTTACTATAAAACTTATGGATGAACACTGAACCCTTTCCTCTTGGGGGCTCTAAATGAAATTTCCAAAGACACTAGTTTTTCGTGACAATCACTTGAAGCACATATTTCTATCCTCCTCAAAGACAGAAATAACCCTTCCCAGAGCTGCAGCTACCAGCCAATCTCTCTGCTGAATGTAGATATGAAAGTTTCTTTGAAGATGGTGGCTAACCATCTGAAACTTCTGCTAACGGACTTGATCCATAATGATCAGGTTGGTTTTGTCTTGGGCAGGGAAGACAAAAACAACACTACCAAGAATATAGATTTAATGTACACAGTCAAGGTCATGCAAAATTCCTGCCTTGTTATTATCAATCGATGCAGAAAAAGCCTTTGACAGAATAGATGGACACTTCCTCACTGGGGTGCTTGAGCACATGGGATTGGGCCTGGTCTGCCTACATAGAATTCTCTCCCTTCACAAGGACCACATAGCTCATATTAATGTTAATGACTCTCTTTCTCCTTCTCTATACGCAATGTTACGCGGCAATGCTGCCCGCTTTCCCCCCTGATATTTGTCCTCTGCATGGAGGCCCTGGCTAGATCTGTAAGAAAAAACCCTGATGTGGCTGGGGTTCAGATTGGAGGAACGGAAAACAAATTGGCCCTGTTTGATTATTTGTTGGCAATTATCACCAACCCTGTAGTCTCCTTACCTAACCTAATGGTGGAGTTTAAGAGGTTTGGCAATTGTCTAACTTCAAAATCAACTATTACAAATCTATGACTCTAAAACTTTCACTCAATCGGTATACTATAGAGGGGCTCCATCACTCCTTCCTCTTCACCTGGCATCCCAGCCACATCAAATAACTTGGGGTATTACTGACCAGGGATCTCTCCAATCTATATAAAGCAAAATTTCTCCCTTTGCTCCCCAAGTTCTAGCTGAAATGTTGTCACTCGCGGTCTCTCGGTTTCTCTTGGTTGGGGAGAATAAACACCATTAAAATGAATACCCTTCAAAAACTCCTTTACCCCCTCCAAACGCATCCTGTCTCTGTCGCAGGGTGGCCTGCAACTACTCCTATTTGTTAAACACCATCAGGCCGTGATACTCAAGGGACTTACCAGGGGGCCTCTGGACCAAGGTCTGCCAATGATGATCCCAGCAGCATAAATCTCAAGCACCTCCGTGTTCTTTCACAATCATAGCCTGACAGGGAAAAACCGCTCCAATCACAACTATGACAGTTGCCCAGTTCACTCCAGTCACGTAATGGTGTGACCTCCTGTCACATTCCTCTTCACACCGCTGCTGTGAACTGAGTAAGGAGCGCTCTGCAATTAATCTCAGTGGGAGTCTGCGAAAGACAGTCTGCATCGCAGCTTTCATCAGATCTCTCTACCGACAGTCTGTAAGTTTAAATGGGTATGTTTGTGAGCCTGGCATGTGGGTATTGTAATGTTCGTTTTATCGCTACCAATAAACATTGTCCAATGTGATTACTGTGGGTCCAATGCACAAAGAGATTTAATAGCAAAAGATAGCAAGATTTACAGTAAGCAATGCTGATGCAAAAAGATATAACAAAAAACAGGAAAGTATAAATACCGAATGCATTAAATACAGTTTTGCAAGCTTGTCCTGGGCCCAGGTTCTGATACAATCATGTTGTCTGTTGTCAGGAAGATTTAACTATGGCCAAGGAGCTTGCTTATATGCAGTTTGAATTAACATAAACAGTGATGATGTCACAAATATGCACAGATAACACTAAGACAAGTCTTTATTGGTCCAGGGTTACCAATGTTACTGTTTGTCTGCTGGTCATAAGTCAGTTCATTTGATCTTTTCCAAGAGTAGGGGGCAACTCACTCCAACTGTTGCCTACATGTCTTCCCGCCAAATAGCCAGTTTAAACTGACCCATAAACAAAGTACTTTTGGAGTATTAATCTCATTTTGCTCATAACTTGCGACCATTAGAAGCGATCGCTACTCTGTTGAAACCGGGTTAACGCTGGTGAAATAAGCTTTAATATGAGACCAAACTCTTTACCTTTTAGAAGACCTGAAACATAAATACCTTTACTATAGATTTATCTATGCATAATAACCTCTAATTTATTTTACTAATAAATAAATGTGGATTGGAACCTTAATAAATGTGTACTATTTACAAGTGTTTGTGCGAATGTAAATGTGTGTGTTATTAATCTGTTTGATTGCGTCACTATGCATGACGTACTAATTGCAATCGCACGGTAAAACAATATTAATCAATTTAGCTTACTTTATCCAATTATTTGACTTTCACAGCATGTCAGTGGCATGTTGGGATGTATGATGGGCATGTAAATGACATGTGGTGAGCTCTGTCTGGCATTTAAGGGGCATGTGGGGAGGTCTGAGGGGAATGTAAAGGGCATGTGGGAAGGTCTGATGGGCATGTGAGTAGTCCTGTGGGGCATGTGGGATAGTGTGATGGCATGTAAGGGACATGTGTGGAGATCTGAATGGCATTTGTCTCTGAGGGGCATGTAAAGGGATTTTGTGAGGTCTGTGGGGTATGTAGGGAGATCTGAGGGGTATGTTGTAGTGCGGTATTTGAGTAAATCTGAAGATATGTGTGGAGGTCTGTTGGCATACAGGGAGGACTGACAGACACGGATCATGTGAAGTAGGATGAGTGGCATGTAAGGAGCATGTGGGGAGGTATGTGGGCATGTGTTGCATTTTGCGGCAATTGGTGGTGTGAATGGTCTGAGTGGCATGTGATGTGGACATGCCGAGGTCCAGTTTGAATGTATGTATTATATACTGTGTGGCCTGTCTCATGCTGTGTGCTCGCTTATTACTATGCTTTTCATATTTAATCTATCTATACCAAACTGGACCTAACATTCCAGGATCCAGACAAGAAAGCACCAGAAGATTATGAAAGCTGTAATAACAATTAACGGATAGCAGCACAATACACCAACAGCCTTTTCGTTTAGCCAGTTTAATTTTTATCTCTCTCTCTTTCACTCTCTCACTCCCCCACCCTCCCTCCTGTATACCTGATCCATTATCTGAATGCCTTTCCTGTAAGTTATTCCAGCTATTATACTCCATTTGAATTTGCTGTCTTTTTCTCACACATATCCCCCTGCCCTCCAGTTTTTCGATCGCGTACAACCTCCAACCATCTTTTCTCTTACATTCCTCCCTTGCCTACCAGTTTTTCACACACATCACCCATTATGCAATCAAGCTTTTCTCCCACATGTCACTCCATATGTCACCAGCTTTCCTGTAACATGACACCCTAAATGCCTATCAAATTCTCTCAGATGCCTTCCCAAAATGCCCAACAGCTTTTCTCTCACATGCCACCCTAAATGGCTACAAGATTTTCTCTCAGGTGCCACCCAATATGCCCGCCAGCTTTTCTCTCACATATCACCCTTTAGGCCTAAAAGATTTTCTTTCACTTGCCACCCCATATACTCATCAGCTTTTTCTCCCATTCTCTATTATGTGCTTACCAGCATTTCTCTCACATACAATCCCATATGCCTACCAGCTTTTCTACCACATGTCACTCAATCTGCCCATCAACTGATTGGTGACCTCCAAAGGATTTTGGCCTCTTTAAAACTGATCTTTGACTCTAAGGGGGAATTCAATTGGCTGCGTTACTGGTAAAAGTAACACAGCCTGCGCATTATTACCGTTATTACGGTAATAATGCGCTTAATTACCGTTATTACAGTACTTTCAATGCCGGATGCTCAGGGAGCTGCAAGCAGAAAGCCGGGTTAAAATGACCGTAATAACGGTAATAGCTTTAACGCCATGCTAATTTGAGAAGAATTGAATTCCCCCCTAAGGGGTGAACGGCCACCACAGTTACATAACTGGCTAGGATCAAGCAAGGAAACCCGTCTGCCAGTAAGCTATTAACTTTAGACTTTAGCAGACTTCCACAGCAGACAGGTCAAGAGGTGGTCTAGGAGTGGTTTGAATGTTGTGGAGTATTGGTGGCAATTATTGCGACCACACTATTGCAGTTTCAGCCATCACTCTGGTCAATTTATTCTTGATAGTACCATTTGCTCTCTACTTTCCCACTGACTTGTGGTTTATAGTGAGTGTTTAACTTACTATCAATACCTATAATCCTGCACATAAGCTAAAAGACATCCCCAGTAAAATGTGTACCTTAATCACTTTCAATGATTTTGGGGATACCAAACCTACAAACTCCTGAAAGATTTTCTTAGCAGTGAAAACAGCACTATTTGAAGCAGCTGGATGAGCCTCTACCCAATTAGAGAAAACATTGATACATACTAATACAAATTTGATAATCCGGCAGGGTGGTATTTGGATGAAGTTGATTTCTATGACCTGAAAAGGTTCATCTGTAGGAGTAATGTGGGATGGCTCTGTCGATATAGCTCTTCCCGTATTCTTTCTCAGACAGGTAAAACAAGACATTACTTTTTTACTAGCCTATGAAGAGAAACCTGGTGCACACCAATATGCTCTTACCAATTTGCACACACCCTCTTTTGCCAGGTGAGACCATCTGCTGCCTCTGGTAAGCTTGGAAAACATGCCTTGGGAGCCACTTGCGTACCTTGTCTATCTTTCAAGAGTCCAGAAGACTCTTGACCACATCCTTTCAACTTCCATATAGCCTTCTCCTGTAGGGGACAAAATTCCTGTATTTCTATTAATCTCTGTACACTGAGAGCTTCAAAAATCATTAGTTTGGTTCCATTTGTTTTTATGAGTGAGCTTGCTGCTTTCTTAGCTGCCTCATATGTTCTTTTATTACCAAGTGATATGGGGTTCCTGTCGTATGTGTGTGCTTTATACTTGATAATAGCTACTTCTTTAGGTAGCTGTGTCGCTGTCAGACTTTCATTTATATGTTATGAATGTGCTACTGGGGTGCCTGCCTCTGTCATTAAGTTCCTAAGATGTCATAGAGCCCGAAGATTCTCCACTACCCCAAAAGTGTAGCTAGAGTCAGTGTATATATTTACCCTCTGCCAACCCACATGCTCTTCTCAATACTACAAGTTCAGCTATCTGTGCTAAGTTAGGTGGGCCAAGGGGTTTAGCTTCTACAACATTTACGTCATCTACAAAGCGCATAACCATTTCAAAAGTCCATCTGTGCATGACAACTCCCATCTGTATGAAACACAGAATTTAAATTTTCTACAGGGGTGTCATGCATAACTGGTCTTGCGGTAAAGGTCTGATTCAAATATTCCATACAATCATGTGCATCTGTATACTTGCCAAATTCACTTACAGCTAGAATCTCCTCTCCTTCCACCTTTTGTGCATCTCAAGGCACATTCCATAAATCTTGCTCAGGGGACATGCCTAGTTTGGACATAATTAAGGACAGCAGATTCTACGTGTGTTGTATAGACAGTTGAACCATGTCCCAGTGCTACGTCCACGCTCTTACTTACCAGAAGAGCAGGTACTGTTACACTTGCTTGCATCACCAAGTTGTTGTTGTTTTCAAAACTCCTGCAGCACAACCTGAACTTCAACTCAGTATAAAAGTACAAATCTGCAGCTGGTTCTGCTGCAGTGTCATGTTTGGTATAGTCTTAATCCTGTCCATTTTGAAATATCTTATCCCCTGAGTGTGACAGTGTCCCAAGTACTTGTCCTTTGTCTGGCATAGCTGTAATTTATCCTTTGCAACCGTGTTTCCTGTTTATGAGACATGAAGCACCAAGTATTTAGTATCAGACACTGATGACATAAACAAATCAGAACACAGCAATAAATCATCCATGTACTGAACTAGAACAGACCCAATACTCAATTGAAAAGATAGCAAACAGTCATGCAAGGCTTGTGACAGGATACTGGGACTGTATATAATACCTTTAGGCAATCTTATCCATGTATATTGTACCCTTTATAGTAGAAAGCAAAGAGGTACTGACAGTCAGATGGACAAAAAATAAAACAGAGCAAGAACAATAACAGTGAAATGGATGGCAGAAAAAAGAGATTTGCATCAGGATGACAGCTGGATTGGGCACTACGGGGAATAGGCTTTTGAATATTTTATTAATTCCCCTAAAATCTTGTACTAGTCTGTAGGGCCTTCCCCATACTTACTTTAATCATAACATGAGCTACATTAGCCATAAATCCAGTGTCCTGTCTATCTTTAGTCCATAAGAAACCCAGTATTTGTGACAATATTTCTTCTACCTGTGATGGACTTGTCTCTATAACAGAGGAGTGCAACAATAGCTTTTTTAGGGTGTTCAGTATATCCTGTACCTCCTCTGCGTGCCTTCTTGGAATATCTAAAAACAGAAGTACAGTATATTACACACCCTATTTATTAGGGTCCACTGCAGCCAGATGAAAAGAATGTTCATTAAGCACACCCACAGCTGGAACAGTTTCCCTTCTGATTGACAAATTTAGAGGAGAAGTTAATACAGACCTGGCCGCCCTTGTGTGTAAAAGAAATAAGTTTGATTAGTACCAGATATAGTCATTTTTACTTTTGAATCTTTGATCTGATTATTGGTGAATTTAACCGTCAGTAGATTACAGGTGTGGTCCAGCAACGTTCCCTCATTCCTCCCACTAGCCTTAATGCTCTCTTCTATTGAGGACTTTTTAATGGTGTACAAACAAATTTGCTAGGCTAGATGGGACTTCTTAACTGTCCGTGTTGCATCCTAATACAAAATCGCTAGGCTTGACAGTACAATTAACCATCCGTACTGCATAGCAATACAAAATACACTAGACAGTATCATTTACCATCCGCATTGCATACTTATACCAATTCCACTTGCTTCACATCACACATACATATGTGATCACATACATACTTTGTTAGGAAAATATCCTATTGTTGCCAACTTTCTTTCCTAGGTATGTTTAACACCGTACTTTATATATTAACAAAACAGAATGTAATATATATCCCTATAATTATATATATATATATAGATATATATATATATATATATATATATATATATATATATATATATATTTAGTAGTGACTGCTACCCTTTTCTTCCTTATTATTATTTATTTCCTCTAACCCCCTGTTTGCTTTTAGCACCCTTCCTGTTTAATAACTTGTTTTTAATAAAGATTATTGATGCAAAAAACAAATTTGCCCTGAACCCTCATAAATATCTATTTACAATCACATAAATATTATTATATAGACATTATCCTGATAATGGCAACATTTCTGACTTCACCCAATACATATTTTCTGTCTAACATGGTTGCCTCAGATTTACTGCTTTTTATAGTTGACTTGTGCTTGGGACTATGTAGGGATCTGCCTGTACTTTATTCAGAGACTGTCTGATTGATGGAAATGAATTATTGCGAGGGCAGCACATCATCAGCACAACCATCAATAAAAACTAAAGGATTCTGGCAACCAGAAATAAAAGAAAGATTCACAGCTAAGACTAGCACAATAAAGAGAAAACTTTCTTTAGTGATTTGAACTCAACTTCCATGAAAATTTTAGATAAATTATTTGTTTTCACTACGATATGCCACTGAGTGGAATTACTGTCAATGCTTTTATGCAATTATTTTCACCATACAAAGCAGTTTACTGATTCATGGCAGAGATGCTCTGAAGTGGAAAGCAGCATTCCCTGAAAGACACATTTTTTTCTTGCTTTTTAGTACAACACACAAAGTTCACTATATTTCTGGAAGCTAATGCAACATTTTTTCTTTGGTTTTTTTTTCATCTGCAGTCAGATAATAGTAGGATAGCCAGTACAAACTATGTGTGCTATGTGACTTAGTTTGGAACAAAAGATTTACAAGCCTAAAGGTTGTCATTTGCCTAGTGTTGCATGATATACTACACTACAAAGCCTTTGTTCTTACATTGTCAAGTGAATTTATTTTGTTCCTTGTAGGAATTATACTGTCAGTACTACTGTACCCTTCTGTAGCTTTTTCTACTCTAATAGTAGCTCCGGGGAATAATGACTTCCTGAATTAAGATGATATGCTGTAAATAGTCTATTCCCCACCTCACCTTAGTATTCTTATATAACCATACTTACAATGTACTTCAAAGACCTGATTTTGAATTTGAAAGCTTGGAGAACATAAGTACAGTAGGCTTGGTGAACGATATATGTTATTAGACTTCTGTATTCTATGAAAATTCACATTAGCAACATTTTATGCAATGGAACACAGCTATCAATGTAAATGTATTTCTTTAGAATTTCAGTCTTTGAACACTGGAAAGAATTTGGATACTCTGTTTTTCACTTTGATGGTTCTCTATATTCATTTCACAAAAATGGAGTTGTAAAGGAAGAAAGAATCATATTTACACTTTAGTCTGTTTACAGTGTTTAGGGTGGACAAATCAATTTCAAATATGCATTCACAAAGAAAATTCTAGTATAGGAAAGATAAACAACCTGGCTTTCATTTTTACTATATCCATATAATTGGATTAGCATTATTATTTGTTTTCTTCATTGTTTTGAAACACTGTTTATCACTGTTCATCATGTTAGAATATTAATACAATAATTATTTATTAATATTAAAATATTAGGAGTGAATGATTCTTTTCTGCTATTTGTTTTAGAAGGTAACACGAGACGTTTTTACATTACAAGTTACCTAATTTAAAATATGGTAATATAATTAAAATGTAAAAACAATATATACTGGCTTGTGCAGGTTATAAAGATCACATACTACCATTTGAATTTAGCATTCTTGCCCACCAAACAGCAATAGTACTGCAAAAACAGCTTTTTCTGTATTTGTAACAAATGTCTAATACTACAAGTGTCATTCATACAGCTACAAAAAGTCAGACCGGCATCACAAATGCCATTTTAGCAGTGTTGGGCCCATCTGTAAATCTGAACCACTCTGATAAGAAATAAAGGATAAACAGTTTTCTGGCAACATTAATATAAATTGATATATATAATTACAATCATTTAAATCACATAATGTGAAATATATATGACTTAAAAAATGCATTTTCAAAGCTTTAGGAACTTACATTTACAATTGAAAATGGTATTACATTTATAACAATTATCTAAACCACTTATTGCAGTATTTGCTAGACCTAAAAATAAAATGGAAATTTTACTTGGTGAACTAAATGTTTTCCATTGTAATCAATATTAATTATGTTAAAATCATATGAATAACAAACTATTTAATTTACTACAGTGATAAATATGTTTAAAATACTGTGTGACAGGAGAGACAAATCTCTGCTAATAGAAAAAAATCTATTGCAAGTTATACAATGTAAAATACACCAAGTGCAAACTAAACAGCTATTACATACAAAAATACATAATATGCACTATGGGGCTCATTTGGGGTTAGGAGAAAATCCAGCTAAAGGTTTTACATCTTCACCCTAACAAACCATGTTGTGATACTAAGAGCCTGAGTCAAGGAGAGCAAAACATAAAAAAGGAGTAACTTTTCACCTGGGCAAGACCATGTTGCATTGGAGGGGGAGGTAATTTTAAAATGTGGCGACAGATTTATAGTTGGGATAGGGTATGTTCTAGATCAACTTTAAATTTCAGTGTAAAAATAAATATTTATTTGTGTGCTAGATGAAAAAACAGCCAGTATTTAACTTTTGTTCAAAATAATAATTTAATTTGCACCCCTTGCATCGTAGCATGGTTTGTCCTGTTGAACATTTACTCCTTTTGTTGCCTTACTCTCCTTAATGACTCAGGCCCTAAGGGTGTAAATTATTTATTTTATTAACTCAAGAAAAATTAATGAATGTTTCTGCAGGTAGTACAAAATATTGGGCAGCTTTATTTTTACACTGCAATTAAGAGTTGAGCTAGGGAGCATCCCTCTCCCAACTCTAAATTGGTCAGCACATTTTAAATCCCCCCCTACGCAGCACACCATGGTTTAGACAAGAAACAAAATTGCACATTCTTGTAAGGTTTACTCCTAACTTTGTTTAGCAGAAAAATTAAACTTAACTGAATGAATTACCCTTGAATTAAAATAATGAATAAAACCTAAAAACAGAGAAACACTCAACATGTTTTTATATTACGTTAATTCCACAACACATAGAGGCTCATGAAGAGTTGGATGTATTTGCACCCCAAAGCATACACATTAAAGTGCATTTACATGCATATGTTCAGTTCTATGCATCTTAAGATGAGAGATGTAAAATGGTTTAGATGTACATGAAGGGCCTGATTCATTAAGGAAAGTAAAGGAAAAAATAAGTTTTCTCTTGGACAAAACCATGTTACAATGCAAGGGGTGCAAATTAGTATTTTTATTTTGTACATATGTTAAACACTGGCTGTTTTTTCATGTAACACACAAATACTGTCTATCTTATGGTACACTGAAATTTAAAGTTGATTTTGGACTTGCCCTACCCCAACTATAAGTCTGCCATCACATTTTAAATTTACCTCCCCTTCCAATGCAACACGGTTTTGCCAAAGTGCAAAGTTACGTATTTTTTGTGCTTTACTTTCCTTAATTAATCAGGCCCGAAGTGTACAAGTATGTATGCTTACCTTACACAATATAATACAGTGAATGATATTATATAATATTTCCTTTTGATAAGTGTTAAAATGTGTTACATTCATAACCACACTGCATTATATTGTTATTATAAATTTAAATATAAAGAAATAAACGTATTAGACTGATTCTAGTTACAAGAAGTGATTTCAGGACTGCTGGTAGACAATTTGCTCTCCAAGATAACAAAATGCTATTGAATTTCTTGTAAACTTCAGCACAAGTTTAATAATTGCTATGGATTGTTAGCTTAGAGAGTAAGAAACAATACTTATTTTTTCAGCAATAGCTGGTGAGCCCAAAGGTAGCTTTATGTGCTGGCTGAGGGTAATCATTACCTCGAAAAGTTCAGAATCACAAGATCTTTTTTTAAAAACAAAATTGAACTACGTATTTCAGGTGAGGACACCAGTGCTTTATAAAGGAGCAAAATTATACTATCTCTCTTAAGTCTATATCCCTTTTAAAATTTGATAAAGGTCTACTTGCTCTGGATGCAGCAAATTGACATTGCATGCTACTTCTATGTCCATGATTTATACCTAGATCCTTCTCCATCATATATTCACTAAATATATTTCCATCTAAGATGTAAACTGCATGCATATGTTTAGTCGTAAAATGCATAACCTTATATTACTCCAGAATGAACTTCATCTGCTTTATTGCTGCCTAACCTACAAATTTATCAAGGTCCCTTGTACAGATAAGACATCTTCTAGGAAATTCTATTATACAACATCATTTTGTGTTATTTGCAAACACACAGAAAACAATATCAAGTCTATATACAAGTGACATTAAACAGCATAGGTCCCATGACCAACTGGTACATATGTAATACAGAAGATGCATATTAAACTTCTCAAGTTAACTTTTTCTGATAGTTTCTACATACATGCAACATAGTGCAAAATTGTAAATTTAACCTAAAAACCCTCAGCAATTTCACAACAACTTTTATTTCTTCCCTCATCTGTCTCCCAAATGTAACTTTCCACACATGGAGCCTTGTTTAGAGTTAATAATAGATTCATCTGGATGGTGCAATTTTTAACTCCATGGTGCAATAGTGCAACCATGTTGTACTGCATGGGAGCACATTTAAAATATACAGACAGATTTATAGTTGGGTAGTTTGAGTTTAAACAATCAAAGTGAAATTCAGCACTAATAATCCTCCTTAACTGTGTAATCCTTCCTTCGATATATATCCAGTATTTGATGAGTGCTTTCCAGTTACATTGAGGAGAGCTAATAAAATCTGTGTCCTTCTCATTCCATTAGTCCTGTACTGTTACTCTCCCTCCCCCACCACCCGTTCACTGCTTTCTCGGCCTAACCATACTTAATGTTGGTACTGTTTGATGCTGGTTTTCTGTTTAGAATTCAGATACTCTGCTATATGTTCTTGTTATGTAATGGATCAACCAAAATTAAAACTTATAAAGAAAGATACAAAATCACGTGACTATGCTGATGCAATTTCCCCACTTTTATGGCCAAAATATATTAACCTTTATTTATGACATGCCCATCACATTGAACCCATCACAACACACTTAAAGGACTGTAAGAAAAACCTATTAGACTGTGCTTCTTGAAATAACTCTAATGCCCTGTAAGTTAGGAGATATTTATTTAAATCCAGGACAATGAGGTGCAGTGATGTGTCAGATATTTTTTTGTCCGAGAAAAAGGGAAGGTGCTGGAATATGATGCTGTCAGGAAGATTTGTACTCTGTGAAAATATGAGTTTCAATCAGAAGACCCAGTATTCATACAGAGTAGTATTGGAAAAGGAGTTAGGATCAAGAAAGGAGCTGCAGCAACTGCGCCAATAAATGTCAACACTTTCAAACAGGACGTCAACAGCAACTAGTTCATCATCCACACAAAAGACAAGTCTAAACTGCCACAGGACAGCTGTATGTGGATCAGCCCACTGGAAATAGGAGACTTCAAGTCAGCCAATGCATGTCAGCGATATCAGACTAAGCCAAGAGTAAAGTGGTACCACATATAAAAATTACACATTGAGTTTACTAAATAAAACATCTGGCAATATGGATAGTCACTTGGATAACATTTCAGAGACTGTCATACAACAGAGAAAGGAAAAAGACAACCTAGGTTATAAAGACATAGCAACATGAAGAGAACACAGAGAATTTATAGCATCTGTTTGTTAGATAATATTTAAATCTTAAAGTGGGAAGAAATATTGTGAAGAAGCTGTGCTATAAAAAGAGATTTGTTTAATGTGTTTATGTAGACAAATAGGGAGCAAGATAATATCTTGTAGATTATCATTTTTTTATTGGTGCTGATGGTGTGTTATGCTCAGGAGAGTCCCTCAGTCAGTATTTGCACCATCTTAGCAGGCCGCGGAGTCTAACAACCACTCAGGTCTTCAACTAGAACTTCCGCAAGGCAGGGTGGGCTTGGCTGCTGAGAAACTGCAGGTCGTGGCCCCTGGTTAAGCCTACTAACGTGGACGACAGCCAGACAAGCGAAAAGATAATATAGAATAGGTACCTGCAGGAGGTGTTGCCTAGACATCAGGAAGGAGCCAAGTCTGGTACACAATAGCAGATGACAGCCATGCCAAAAGGGAGATCCAATAGAATAGTGAGGTTCAAGCTGGGTCTAGTACACAATAGCAGAGTTAGCCCACAGGAGGTCCAAGGAGCAAGCACAGGAGCTGACACGGAGAGCTAGGAGTCAAGTGAGCAACCTGTTGCTCTGACACAGGGCTTGTGTCAGAGCGCAATCTTTGTACAGGCGGAGGAGAAGTTTGAATTCCCCGCTGGGGATCACATGATCGGGACTGCCGCAACCCAAAAGTGGCAGGCGGCCAGCAGCGCAGAGGATCGTTGAGCGGGTAAGTTACATGGTGTAAACAATGATACATGGTGAAAACAATAAATAGCTTTCTACCATAATTTACAAAAAAGTATTATCAACTTTGCTGGCATGAGGATGGAACTGCTTTGTCTGGCCAGCCTCTGTCATTGTGTTCATACATAAAAATATAGTGGTAGATATAAAATATGCTAAATTCTATCTAATGGTTGTTGGCGTGAACTGAATAGGCATCACGGCATTACAAGTACCACCATAATGCTTCCTGATGCATATAAATAAGGTGAGGGTTTCATATTGCAGATGTATATTTTATTCAAGGGGTAATATCACCAAAATGTTATACAAATGTTATAGAAAGCATCTGTTCAGATAGGTACATGAAAACTAAGAATGAGGGTTTGTACTCACCCAATCTAGTAAAGCAGGCACAGCTACTGTTAAAAAATAAACTGCTTACCAGTCATTTTTTTTTAATTACGTCTCTTCATTGCCAGCAAAATTCTGATTCACTAAAGATTGCTCTATGTGTAAGCAATTTAGAGTGACAACATGGATGGATTAAGATGCACTTACATTGCTTTATTTTTCAAAAAGAGTTTGTTCCCAGGGTGCAAAATGTGATTGAAATGTGATCTAAGTAAAGTAAGTTATGGTGTATTGTATAGACAACAAAAGCTCTGGTGACGTATTTTGTATTTATCAGGTATTTAGAAACAGTCTCATAATGGTATAAATACACAATGTGGTAACAATCTTCTAGCAGTGAATGTAGGAGTACACTTAGTTGCATGTGTAAGTAGAGTACATACTATATACCGTATTTTTCGCTCCATAGGACGCACCTGACCATAAGACGCACCTAGTTTTTAGAGGAGGAAAACAGGGAAAAAAATATTCTGAACCAAATCTCATACAGTGCTGTCTAGTAATGCAAATATACAAATAGGCCACACAATAGAGGAAAAGTGAAGATGTTGATTAATATAAAAGGATATAGTCCAAATAAAAAATAATAAAAATAATCAAAAAAGAATGTCCAGTAACAAATACCATAAACCAAAACATGAATGTGAATGCTGCTTGCTCATATGGTATTATAGCAATGTTGCCATAATTTGAGGGGGTGACAAACAAAAAGAATTGCTGCTTGCAATCTCAACTTAACCTGTATGGATCCTCACATAAACCGTTCAGTATAATAAAGTCAGTGATCTCAATCCTTAGTGTAAAATGTCCAGATTGTTTACTTTCCACAAATGATGCCAATGTTTCATCCATATATATTCTCATAAACATGTGCTGTCTTCCTCAACAATGTGTCACCGCTATATACCTCTAATACCTGCTAATGCTATTCCTCCTCCTCACCGAGATGTTGTATACATAGGAAAAAATAGAAAGGGGTACCCCGTGGTGTAATAACGTAGGCTCTTTATTATTAAAATGAATATATAATTAAACACTCACATTTAGCGTCTAACTGATGTCCATATAAAGGTTTCTTTGGCCGCTATTCCTAAGCCATGCGATGGTACCCCATAGCTATCACTCAACCACGATAAGCAGGACCGAGCTTCAGCTTCAGATTGACCGGGGAATCTCCGCTGCGTCAGAGGGGGCGTGGCCTATTTCATGTATGCCTCCAATTGGTCCCAACACGTCACTGGGAGTGAGTCTATTCGCTCCATAAGACGCACACACTTTTTCCCCCACTTTTTTGGGGGGAAAAAGTGCGTCTTATGGAGCGAAAAATACGGTAACTAAATTGAGCAGAGCACAAAAATAACAAAATATGCAGTGAGAAAACAACAAAGTTAAGTTTTCCTTCGTAAAGTATAGCAATGTTTCCAAATGACTGCCTTATTGAAGGATAAGTTCTATTGCAATTAGTTCTGAAAGTGGTCAGATTATTTGCTGAAGGAATGCAGTTATTGGAATTGAATGCATCCAGTAAGAATCAGTCCTGCAAATCAAATCCCGAATGTGAGGACAGGGGGTAAGTCAGTCAGTGAACCGTTGCATCGGATACTGAGTTTTAATGAGTTTGTTCGACAGGTATTTTCACAGAGTTCATATGTCAAAAAAATGTATTTATTAACTGGTGGTATGTAAATGACATGGAGGTGCCCTTCTTAATAACTAGTGTTGTCAAAGTCTCAACTGTAGTGTCCTTGCCTTGAGCAGGTAGTTGTCTCACAATAAGCAGGTCTTAGTGGGGAATGGTGCCCGAATTGTGGCTCCAGACTGTGGGGATAGCAATCTCTCGTGGTAAGCTGTGCTTAAACTTTCCACCAGCACAGATCTTTGTTAGTACTTTTTAAATATTTAAGACCTCATCCTTATAGGCTTCATTCAAGAAATTTTCAAGTAAGTGTTTGACCACAAGGAGAACAAGCGTGAATATTATACACCATCACCTGCACAAATTAATAAAGCCAATAAGAAAATAACTAGTAAGCCTTCACTTCACAAAGATTTTTGAAGAGTTTTGGACAATATTTAGCATTATTATTATATCTACTTTAGTTTTCATAGCTTATACAGGTTGCGCTATGTTTGGTTTCTTTGTTTAATATATTATTTATGGTGTAATGGAGCAATGAATGAAGAATAAGTGGATCCACAATTGCACGTCACCAGAAATCACTTTTCATCAAAATTGAAGTATTTTTATATGCAACTTTTTGATTCTTTAGATACAATAAGAACTGATAAACTTCACAAATTTTTATTTCTATTGATTCTTACTGGATACATTTTGACACAATAACTGCATTCCTTAAACAAATATTCTGACAATATTTTGAACTAATTGCAACAGAACTCAGCCTTCAATAAGGAAGTCATTTGGACACATTGCTATACTTTATGAGGGAATATTTTACTTTATTTTCTCACTGCATATTTTATTATTTTGTGCTCGGCTCAATTAAACCATATTGTATGTACTTTAATCACACATGCAACTAAATGTACTCTCACATTCTCTGATACAAGGTTTATGCCACTATTGGTACCACATTGTGTGTTTCTACCATTATGAGACTGTTTCTACATCCTGTTTAAACACAAATTACCACATCAGAGCTTCTGCTGTCTATACAATACACCACAACTTACTTATATTGAATTTTGCACCATGGAAACAAACTTCTTTTGATCTATATTTTAGAGGGTAGGGAACGCCCTCCATACTCCAACACGTTCCCTTGAGTGGTAGCCAAACCCTCCCAACCTAGGAAGCGTAAATTTGCTTAAAACTACCTTCACTTTATTTTTACAGCGTTTTTTCTCTTCATTTTAATCCACTGTTTGTGATTCACGCTAATGTGAATGAATATTATTTTATTTAAGAAATAAAATTCTCATTGCTACTGATAACTGAAATATGTTTGTACTTACTTCTCTGACCTTTGTCTTTCACCTAGGACATATTACAGGCCTGAATAATCATTTTTTTGCAAAATCATCTGTAAATGAAACTACTAAATAATTATATTCCACATCTCTCAACATTACAATTGTTTTTAATTCAGTAAACTGCAAGAAGTAGCTGTGCCCACATCAAGGTGAAGACCAATGTAGTCTGTTATGATTGTTGTTTTACATATAATTGTGTTCATGCTTTAAAACAATACTGTGTCTCTCTGGCCATTGTAATGTAGTCTAATGGAAACAGGGATTCTTCAATTTCTCTCCTAATTGTAAATGTTTGTACAAGATTTGTTATATGGAGATTATAAATCATCATCAGCAGCAGCTATTTATATAGCACCACTAATTCCGCAGTGCTGTACAGAGAACTCACTCATATCAGTCCCATTGGAGCTTACAGTCTAAATCCCCTAACATACACACAGAGGGATAGAGAGAAGACTAGGGTCAATTTGATTGCAGCCAATTAGCCTACTAATATTTTTGGATTGTGGGAAGAAACCCATGCAAACACAACTATAGTCATGGTCGGCAATCGAACTCATGACCACAGTGCTGTGAGGCAGAAGTGCTAACCACTAAGCCACCGTGCTGCCTAAATATAAATTGTCTTCAAAACAAAGAGGCAGTGCTGGTTGTGTCTAGTTCTCACAGTAAAAAATCAGGTGACTACACTTGTTGTGTCTGTTGAGACAATAACAATAAAAGTACCAATCTTTAAGTTAGTGAAGCTTAATCATTGTGCAAGTCACAGCAATATTTCTTGCATAGACGTATCACAATCACGCAGGCGTATAATATATGGCATTATGCCAATGAATAGAAAAGTACATATCAAGGCTAAGTAAACTAGAGAATATAGATTACATGTGAGTATAATGATGTATTAAAAAGAAATGTTTCTAATAATCGGGTGCCTTATCTATATACTTCATACGACCTTGACTTTAACAAGTAACAAAAAGCTATTGTGTATCTTACCAGTCACTGAACCAATATATCATTTATACAAAACTTAAGGCCTTGATTTTAACAAGCGAAATAATACAGATGCAGGCTATGAACTTAAACTGCTTGTAGTTTCATTTTATACTACTTTTTTTAACAAGAAAAATATTAACTCTTTCACAAGTTACACTGGATTTTAATATATGTGATCCTAGCCCTATCCATCATCCAAGAAATGTATGGGGAAAAAATGACAAGCAGAGGTAATTTCAACTTTTGCACATGTATGCAGTGCTTTTAAAATATCAAAAATGCAACTTTGGTATATACTGTATAATGTATTCATATAATCCTCAGTAAACAGTAGTAAAAAGATAAATCATTCTTTCATTAGATGGTGAGGTTATGAATGCTGTTTTTGGCCATCACTATCATTGATGAGTTAGACATGGCTTCAAACAGGTACAAACCTTACGCCTGAAAAACAGCGTACTTCCTCCTTTGCTGGAGTTTGAATCAACCATATCTGCAGGGCAACACTTTTACTATACATTGCTTATGTGCATTTGTTCCTTACCCACCCTGTTCCCTCCCTGAAATCATAAGCTGTCGTAATTGTCCTTTGTGCTTGAAGGTAAATCGGTATTACCTTGATTGTGCACATTATAAGCAATGAATGGCAAGTTACGCTCCTTAATGAATCAGGATAAGTAAGTTGGTGTACATGTAATTCTGTCAGTCTTTGCAAATGTGAGTGTGTATATTAGTCTATCTCAGTGTGGCTATTGTGGTAAGAACTCAGTTTCCTTTGAGTTCTGTAATCTGTGGGAAGGATATTTGGCCTGCAGCCTACTTCTTTCGTACAGTCATATAATCCCTCAGTAATTTTAAAAATCTTTAGAATTTACATAATAGGGAGCACATTATCCAATATATAATGCACAGATGATTTTGAAATACTTGTACACTTCTGTAAATAGTATCTGTATAAAGAATCAGGTCTGATCATAAGGATTCACTTATAAAGTTTTCATTAGAAAATCTGGTCCATTATAAGGAAGGATGCACCCATACTGTAAATTATTATGAAATTACAAGATCAACATTCACATTATTAACAGCATCCAAAGTATTATTATTATTATTATTATTATTATTATTATTATTATCATTATTATTATTATTATCATTTATTTATAAGGCGCCCAAAGATCAGCAGTGCCTTTCAATATATATATATATATATATATATATATATATATATATATATATATAATATAAATGTCTAGTGGCGTGTGTTAGTCTGTCTGTGTGTGGAAAAAATAAAACCAAGCTGCAGCGCCACCTGCTGGGCGGAGTTATACACTGACCTACTAAATTCTTAGTGTGTGTGGAAAAAAAAATTCAGAAAGGGCTGAAATTTGGTATACTAAGATGTATATATATATATATATTTCTTGAAGGAGAAGTGACAGTTGGGAGTGGTTGGTGGTTGCCGGGGGTGACAGTGGGGAGTGGTTGGTGGTTGAGGCCTGGGCTATGGCCCAAATGCATGACAAGAACCTTTTTAACACCTTAAGTAGCTTGGTTTGACTAGAATGCATGAGTATCATGCACGGGTTAACTTGTATATATATATATATATATATATATATATATATATATATATATATATATATATAAATATAAAACACTGTGTTGTACTACATCAATTACAACAATGAACATGCAAAATACAGTGCTTTATTCAAACCATTTTCCTATGGTATGCAAATAATCGAAAGAAAACACTGCATTTTTAATCTATGGTAATGGTATAAAAAGGGCAGTTCAGGTTAACATTTTCTCCAATGTGTCCACAATTGTGATAGTCACATCAAATAGTACAGTAATTATGTGGGAAGATAAGGCTTTTTTTCCAAGAGGGTCTTTCAGTGATGGGTTATTTTACAAAACTTAGCACATTAAACTCATAAGAGAACATTAAATGAAGTAGTGCTTTCACTAAATGCTATGATTCAGTTTCCCTTCAAGAGCTGCTCTATTCAAACTAACTATATTCAGACTTCATTTATAGATAGGAGCAAAAGCAATTAAATCAGGGTTCGAATGGATGTTTGTTCATATTAAAAGTACATCATACATAGAAACTTTCTTTCCTTGTAATGTACAAAATGAATAAGTATATCTAACAGCCCTACAAACCCAATTAGAATATTGTTAAATTGCCAAGGTTCACACAAAAGTGAATATTTTATACTTCAAAAATAGCTTTCAATAGCAGGTATTTTAATAAGATAGAATCAATTGGTTTATGACAGAAGCCTTATCAGACTCCGTAGTCAAGCAGAATGTGATCTTACCTGTTTATTGCACTGTTTATCTGCCTTTCATTCTGTCTGAGCAAGCAGCATTGTCTCCTTAATACACAGTAGCATTTACTCTCACAGTCCATTTATTTGCCATAAATCAAACAATGTTTGTAATCTGAACCAAACTGATATGTGCAAGAACACTGTGAAACATGTCTTCAATTCAGGAAAAATAGTATATGTCTAAAAAGAAAACACTTCAATAGCATAAGAAATGGAAAATAATGATATACAAATACAATTTAACTGAAATAGCCAAACAGAGTTTGCACAGGACAGAAACATATACATACAGCATATATGATATAGCCTCAATCATATATATATATATATATATATATATATATATATATATTTTAATTCTTAAAGATTAACCAGCAATATATTTTTTTTAAATAATATTCATTTGATTTTGTGTAAGTGTACATAATGGGAGTTACATTATTAAATATATAATTCACTTGAAGGAACTGTTGTTTGAAAGTGTAGAGCAAATGTTGTTTTTAATTTTGCGCAAGTGCATGAATTTCAAAAGTGTAAAGAAAGTAGACATTAACATTGGTTTTGCCTGGTCCATCTAGATAATTCACCCAATTCATGCCTACACTCCACTCTTGGAAACAACCTCACAAACTAAAAGTGTCACTAGGTTTGTGAGGAGGAAGAGAAATGTGAAGGGTCACACTGTGTAAACATCACAGTAAATTCCAACCTACTACCACTTTAGACCTCTCTCTGTTCTTTTAATTATATTTTTCTGTGTTTCTCCTAAAACACTGCTTTATTTAGCTTCATTTATGGCTTCACATAATTATGAGAGTGACAGGTGGCACTATAATGTGTTTAAAGCTTTTTCATTTAGGCAAAGTGCGCCTCAGTGCAATTAGATGGTGTAAAATACGTCACATTAAAAGTATAGGGTAAGACCCAATATAATTTTTGAAGTACTCTGCAAAACAAGATGCATGGATGGGTCTACTTAGTACTTGGTAAGAACTGAACTCACTCCATTTAACCTGTGCAAACTTCTATTCTACACACATATATCTTCCAAACCCATATGCTTTGATGTACTTCAAAGTACCACCAGAGATGATTTGTATTGCACTCCGCTTTATATTTCTACATAAAGAAGGTCCTTTGAGTGAAGAAGCTGAGCACATAAGGGGCATTCCTTGTTGAGTGAGGTTTAGTGCACCAACTTCCATTCCAAAATTTTATGAAACAAAATTATGTAAATTAGGTATACATGTTGCAAAAGTGCATTTTCACAGTTCTACAGACCGGCTTACAGTATTTTTCTCCATGGAAAGGGTTTTGGAATTTTTATATCTCCTCTGAAGTGGAGGAGATCAGAGGGGAAATTTGTTTAAGTGCGGTTTAGTGAAGCGAACCATTTTAGGGCATTTTTTGGGGCAAAAAAAACACCAGGAAAAACATCAGAAAAATAAAGTAGTTGTGACAGATGAGATTGGTAAAACTGTATCACTTTGGAATATTATGGCCCATGATGACTATAAAAAGGATCCCAATCCTCTTTATGACTGAGGCTGTAACAGAATGGCCATTATGGCAATGTGGTTGATGGTTTGGTGCAGAAGATGGTCTTACTTACATTGGAAGAGAGAGAGGGGAAGGATGAGGAGAATCATTATCTGTGGAGGCCCCTCAAAATATATCACATGTAAGTGTTTTGAAATAAAAAGTTTACATATTAACTAAGCTTTAAGAACCAAAATACAAACCATAATGGCCTTTTTTTAAAGTCCTTATTTTATAGCATTGCTCATTTTTCCTGGCATGTGTAGGGTAAAATACTGGAGATTGTTAAAAATCCAAATGGGTGTAGATCATGGTGCTTGTGATAAATAAATATCCATTTGGTAACTATGGGCCTGATTCGTTGAGGAAAATAAAGCAAACAGATGAGTAAGTTTTCTCCTGGACAAAACCATGTTACAATGCAAGTGCAAATTAGTTTATTATTTTGCACATAAGTTAAATACAGGTTGTTTTTTCATGTAGGATGCAAATAATTGATAGCTTTATTTTTATACTGACATTAAAAGATGATCTAGGACATGCTGTACCCCAATTTTAAATCTGTCCCCACATCTTAAACTTTTCTCCCCTCCAATACAATATGGCTTTTCCAAGGTTCAAAGTTACTTATTTTTTTTGCTTTACTATCATTAATGAATCGGGCCCTATGTGTTCAATAAAGAGTCATTAATTTAATTAAATGGGATAACTTATTGTTTAGTTTCCACTTTGGTAATAATTATTGCTGACTTTCTTTGCTATCTTCCAACTACCATTGCATATGACATGTAAAAACATATGAAAAATAACAATGTAAAACATATAAAACAAGTTATAGCGTCACCCTATGAAAAAAACGTATTTAAGTAAACTATATTTATTTATATTTCCAGAGTGAACATTTATTTATCACAAGCGCCAGGATCTGCCCCATATATATTTTTATTGTTATTAAACGTTTTTTTTCTGGAATACATCCTTTGTAGAGGTGGGCAGCATGTTATTACTAGCACCAGTGAACAAGTGTAATTGTTTGGTTTAAAATAGATTGTTATCTCTTCTGAGGCATTGCCTGACTACCGTTTTAGCATTATACAAAGATGCTTGGTATGTGGATGCAATATAAAGACATTAATACCTAAATACATTTTGTTGGTCTCTTTAAATGTATTCTAGACCCAAACCACAATAATATACAATAATATGAGAATGACCATCGAATAGTTTAGTTTAACATATAGGCAATAAGGATGAATGTTTTATTATTAACAGTGTTGTACAGCAAATAAATATTGAAATTTTGAAATATATCTTGCTCAATCACTTACTACACTTTCCTTAATTTAGAGCATGAATCTTCTGTGTTTTCACTCCTGTTGCTTCATTCTCTGCCACCTCTTGTACACACAGTGCTCCTTGGGAGAGTAGATATGGCAGAATTGGTTGGTGTGCTGGTCATAATTATTTCAGATGAAGAGGAGGCAACCAGCAAGTGAGCCATCAAATCTTGGTGTAATTGTGCAGCAGCATTTTTGAGTTGAGCTCTCTGACTGAATCTGTTAAATAATTTATTGCCACGGTCATCAATATGAGCATGAATGCTCTCAAATATATTGTACACCTATAGTGGGCAGTGATGTGGATAGTTAGGTGTTGTACTGCTCTTTTAAGTTGTTAGTGTCTTTGGCTTAACTGCTGAGTTTGGATATGCATGTTTGTGTGTTTTGAAGTTCAGCCACAGCAGCTGCCATGCCAATCAGACTGCCATGTTGTGGGAGGACTGTCCTCATGGTCTGGCTGCTCACACTGCTCAATTTCTGCAGGTACAGGTTGGGCAGGCTCCATGTCCACAAAGAGTTATCACACTGTTTTCCTCTTCCTCTGCAGGTGCTTCTGAAGGCCAGCATAATATTCTCAGATTTGGATCTAGTTTTGGCGAGTTTTTGTATACAAAAATAAATCACTTTTGTAATATGCATAAACAAGTAATATTGCCATAATTATCATCAAAATGAATTGCATGCAGGAATGCAATATATAATTTCTAAATCTCTCTCTATATCAAAAATACAATGCTTTTCACAGTCTGGGACATATGGCGTATGCATAGTGAATACTATGTCACATTTATTTAAACAAACTCTTGCTATACGCACTATTTGTTCTTCTTGGGCAGCAGTATATATTCCTGATCCTGTCCATATCTGAGGTGTTATTTCCTTAACTTCACATATTGTTTTGTTAAAGCAGAAAGGAAACTGTTCGATTGTATGTGGTGCCAAAATTATTACTGGGGGCATAGTCATGTAATATTTATTTGTAACAATTCGTCCACAATCACTAAAATCACACTTTGGCTCCTGACATTTATTATTGGAACTGATATGAGCCAATTCTCCATAAGATACAGGAACTGGTGACATTAGCATAATTTGTCTCAATAAATGCGTTTTATGCAATTGCTCAACTGGATATTCTTTCTTGTAATAGTCATTATGATCAGGACACCATCTTATTGTCAGGAACCCCTCCAACCAGTACAACACCACCGGGAGTCTACTCTGTTAGTCAGTTGTTCGCTGGAGCCCCTAGTGGTGGGGACAGACTTGGCTGCAGACTATAGAGGGTCGTGTGGTGTGTACCAGCTGCGGGGAACCCAGGAGCAGAGGGTAATAGCAGACAGTAATTCCAAAGAACAGGCCGAGGTCAGGGGTCACTTGCCAGGAAGAATCGTCAGGATACACGCCAAGGGTCGAGGTCACGGGCAAATCAGCAGAAACTGTGGTACAGGCCAAAAGGTCAAGTGCACAGTCAAAAGGCAAATCCAGTAAACAGGCAGGGGTCATACACGGCAGGCAACAATCCAAAGCCTTAACACCAGGAGTACAGGAGTACAACAGCAGGCAGCAACACAGGGATCTGGAAGCTATAACCGGCAGGGAGGCTAAGCCCTCCCTGCCTTAAATATACAGTGTGACCAATCAGAGCCTAGCTCTGAAACTGCCCCCAGACTGTGCCTACTACATTAATTAGTAAGATTAATTAGCCCACAGGCTATTTGCAGAATAGCGCATGCGCCCCGCTGCCCACAGTGCCGGGACGTGACGTTGAACTACTCAGCGTCCGGCCATTGCTACAGCAAAGGTCGGCCTGGCCCCGAAAATGACTTCCTGATTAAACCTATATCCTGTGTGTCTTTAGTCCATAATTGAACAGGAACATTGTTTAGCATGTCCTCCATATCTAAAAAGATAAGCGCTGGAAAAGCAGGCAATGGTATATGAACTGTGTCTTAGTGATCCTGCGCTTCCTCCTTATTATGTTTGGAAACATGTAAAAATACTCCATCTGGAGTACAAATTATTTTACAATTTAACTTGCACAGAAGGTCTCATCCTAACAAGTTTGACAGATGATAATATGAAAGCATGTGATGTAGAGATTGGACCTAGGGTCACCTCCGGACTGGTAGATACAGGGAGAGTAGTAACTTGCCCAGTTATCCCTACAGCCTGAACAGTCTGAGAAGAAATTTGTTTCATGCCATACTTGCATCATGACTGTTGGTTCTGGAAAGGATTGTATTTGTATTTGTGATGCAAGTATACAGGTATGACCTTCATCCTATGGGCAGAGTCCAGCCAATTGTCCATTTAGTGGTACAAAAGGCTGTGTGTTTAGGTTTAATTTATAAGAGGATGAACTTCTCTGTGTGTGGGAATAAACCGTCCACCTTGTCCCATAGGAAATGGGAGAAGGAAACCTTGGGTGTGGATTGTATAACTGACATGACAAAAACACTGGGCAATCTCATAAAAAATGTCTAGACATACCGAAAGTAAAACATTGATCAAAATTTACATTTGTAAAATCATGATTTAAAAAACAGTGAATAGAGAGATCAGTGCAGCTCTTCACATGGTATATGTATAAATGCTGCCAAGAGAGAAAAAAGGGGGGAGTGACTTCCATAAAGCTTCCCAAAGATATAGAGATATAAATACTATTCCCAATATGCAATAATAAGAGATTTAAGGTGCAAAATGTAACTTTATATAAAGATATTAAAATCAAACTTACAAAATATAAGTATGGATATGATCTGGCCGAACCAAAGTTATACAATGAGTCTAGCAAATATATAATAAAATAATAGGTATCTCTATATACCCTACTCACAAGCCCTTTTTGTAACTCAAGCCAAACGTGATCACGTTGGCTGGCTTACTTCAAGAGGTCTGCCTGAGGCCAATCATTATTTGCTAGACAAATTATATAACTTTGGTTCTGGACAGATCCTATCCACACTTGTATGTTGTAAGTTTGATTTTAATATTTTTATAGAAAGTTACATTTTGCACGTTTTTTTATTTGTCTCCTATCTTATCCTTATCCTGAATTTCGCTCTCCAATGTTTTTATTTGTAATGGCATAGTCTTTTCTTTTGTCTTTGTTTTCTTTGAAAAATATTCTTTTCATGTCTCTCTACTGCCTTCACTAATGCTAAGACTTCCTATTCCTTCTAATTTGGATGCGATATCATATCCCTGCCCCATATCTGGTCACTTAGTCCACCCATAAAAAGTCCTTTAATCATGGGTTTAAACTGTGCATCTTCTAAATTAGTAAATCCAGCATATTCCTCAATATTTTCTATCAACGTTTTATGATATTCAACCAGTGTTTCTGACAATTCTTGCCTTGTCAAATATGACTTAGACCTAACAATCTTTTGTTGAAACACGAGCTTTAACAGAATTTGAAAATTTCTAACTATTTCTTCATGCTCTTCTGATGTTAAAGGTACAGTAGTTACCCCATAGCAATTTTCTTATAATCTATTTTACCCTCTGACCACATTACTAAAAATTGCTGTTTCTAATCTTTCTCAGTAGGTGCATGTAAAACAAATATTTCTAGTATATATTTACAACTCTGCTGTAGATTCTTTTTAGGATCAGGAACATTTTTCACTATGGATTTTAAATCTGTTTGGCACCAAGGTGCCCAGAGAGAAACATTTCTATCTGAACAATCTACTGTTCCATTACCTTGGATCGTTAATACTCTAACTGACTGAAATTCTTGTGCCTTTTTAGTTACAGTATTAGTATGCCCTGAAAGTTGTACACCTTTTACTACTTTTTCCCTTCTGTCTCTTTTTCTTTCATTGTCTCTGTCTGCTTTTTCTCCAATAATTTTTCTTCTTCTTTTGCTGCACTAGCCTGTGCTTCTTTTACTTCTACCTGTGCTTCTTTTACTAAGGCACTACTACTACTGCAGGCAATTCTAATTTTGTCTTATGCTTGATGTACTGCTTTTGGGTGATTGTTTTTTTTCCTCCTTGGAGCTATAGCTATGGCAGTAGTCTTAACAGCCACTTCTAGTTCATCATACCACTGGTTATCTGAAATACTTGTAATGTTTTCAGGGTACAATGTAAGCAGTAGGAGCTGAAACTTGACAATGCAAGGGCTTTATCTTCCAGTGGCGGAACTACCATTGGTGCAGCAGGTGCGGTGTACTGGGGCCCAAGGATATAATGGGGCCCACTGCATGGGGAACAGGCACTAGAACTAGCTAGTTTCGCCTCTGGTATATTTGCAAGTGTGTCTGGCTGTTTTTTTTTTTCTTCTGCTTTCTGGATTTTATACAATATATACTTCTGATACCAATTATGCAAACATTGCAATTGTTTATTTTTTCGCTTTGCTCCTATAGAAGAAGCAAATCTAGCGATTTAACATTAAAAGTTCTAGTCTCTGGAAAACACATCTTTTGACCTCTCGTCATCTTGCACCACTCATCACAGTATCTCACATAATCAGGATTGACATTTTTCAGGATCCAATAGGCACATTCTTTCCTTAGTGCGTTTAACCTTCTCTTATACATTAGTTCCCATCATGACTAGAGTCAAGGAGCAAATCTGTCATGGGGACAGGCACTTCTTCTCGCTTAAAAAAACACACAAAAGCAGCGCTAAAAAAATATATATTCAGGTAGAATGACCCAAACATACACAATCAGGGATGAAATCTCACAAACTTCAATTAATAAAAATTATTTAATAATGAATCAAAAGTTGCATATAAACATTCATAAAAATACCACATACATAAAATACAAATAAAGGAACCCTAAAAGAATAGCTAATATGAGCTCTAATGAGTAAAAAATAATAGTATAACAGAATTAAGGAAATTATAGTAGTTCAATAGTCGTAGTTCTATAATTCTGTGGGCCCAAAATTGAAAAATATTTTTTACTCATTCAAAGGGTATTTAGTATAGTTCTTGCCTCATTAGATATTGATAGAACGATTCCTATTATTAAGTCCAATAATTTAGTTATGAGGTTGAATAATGGAAAAGCTTGTTCCCAACAAAATTGATAGCAGACTTCACAAGATAATATTGCACATATCAGTATTGAAATTGACAATTTCCCAACTCAAGTAAAGGGTCTTTGTATTGATTGTTTTTATAAATTGACTTAGGACAATCTCAAGACATTATGTTTGAAACCTGTTAAAAGACAAGTTAACCTTACAAAAGAGAAAAGAAAAGCATTTAAAGATTTACAATTGGATACCTCCATTGTCATCAAAGAAGCTGAGAAGGGAGGTGGGGGTAGTCATAGAAAATCAAGTTGATTATAAACATGAAGCCTACAGGCATGATGTACATTTCTACAGAAAACTGTCCCATAATCCAAGTCGGTTGTATCAACAACAAATAAAAGGTCTATTAGATGGTGCCCTAATGATTATCTCCTGGGCATCCCATTATTTCGGGTATAGGTTCCCTCACTTCTAATTTGTCCTCACTTGTTGATTTTTATTTACAGCCTCTGATGTGTTCCCTCAGATCCTATATTCGTGATTCTATGCATCTTCTCAAGTTAGTTAAAGATTTAATATGGCAAGAGGACTATAGTTTCCTCATTTTGGATGTTCAACCCCTATTTACCAACATACCACATTCCTTAGGGAGAGATGCAATTCAAACACCTGTTTCTGCTTGAAGTAGCCTCTTGGAACAACACCAGAGATTTATTCTTGATTCTATCACTTTTCTTTTGAATCATAATTATTTTCTTTTTGGAGCTACGCATTATTTACAGATGATGGGAATGGCCATGGGGACCAGGTTTGCCCTGAGCTACGCCAACATCTGTATGGGTGAGTTCAAGGAGGAGCGCATTTGGGGTGGCAGTCTTGGGGAGAACCTGGTCCTCTATGGCCAGTATATAGATCATTTATTTATTATTTGGAAGGGGGATGAACAATCAGCTGTGGATTTTGTAACTCATTTAAATGATAACTTGTTTAATTTGTAATTCACTTATACCTTTAATAGTCTATCCATTGACTTTTTGGATTTGATTCTATTTGTGAAAAACAGTACAATTGAGTCTTTAACATTTAGGAAAAAAATTGACGCACAAAATTTTCTACATTATGCTAATGCCCACCATAGTCCTTGGAAAGTAACATACCCGAAGTACAACTCATACTTTTGAAATGGAATTGATTTATGCCAGAAATTTTTGATAATCAAGCAAAACAAATGATTGCTCAGTATAAAGAAAGGGGTTACTTCAGATGAAATGTTATATAGGGCCTAAGGTGAGGTAAAACTTATGGAAGGACTTCCCTGTACTAAGAAAAACAAAGCACAAGGTGCTGGTGCCAATTTATTGTCTACAGATGTAGTTTTTATTTCTAAATACAGCAGTGTTTCACATCAGATTAAGAGAATTATCCATACAAATTATCCTATCCTTAAACAGGATCCAGTCCTCCAAACCCTTCTCCCAGAGAAAGCAAAGATTGTTTTTAGGAAAAGCAACAATCTTAAAAATATGTTAGCTCCTAGTTTAAAAAAACAAACTATAAGAAGCACCGATAAACCCTTTACAGTATCATCATCAAATGAGTTGCTTACACCTGTCTGTGGCACTTTTAGGTGCACTAGGACCAGCTGCATTACCTATAAATATGTTAAACATGGTGCTAAAGAATATTCCTCTGCAAAAAATAAAAAAAGGTTTAAATCAACAGGTTTTATTCATTGTAATACAGAGCTTGTCATATACTTATCACAATGCAGTTGTTCTATCCAATATATATCGGTAGGACCACTAGACCCTTAAAAAGGAGGGATACTGAACACAGAAGAAATATTCTTAATAAATTCCAGCTTCATAGTGTCTCTAGACACTATGCAGAGGTACATAATAGAGACCCCACTTGTTTATCTGTGGTTGGGGTGGAACAGGTTAAGGTGACCAAAAGAGCGGGAGACAAGTATAAAACACTTTGCAAACCAGAAGTCTACTGGATGCACTAACTCAAAACTATCCATCCAGATGGCTTCAATAAGGCATTAGAGATTAATAATATTCTTTAGTTTTATTGTGCAAGGCTTTTTCAATTTTATTCTTATTTAATTTGAAGAGGATTTTATATTTTATTATATTTTGTATATTAATCACGTTTTTTACAAAGATCTATATGTGTACATGTATTTAACCACTCGTTGAGTGTTGAAATAAGTATAATATAAAGATTATTAGTACACCAATATTATCATTGTGATAATTATTAGAGTATTATTGATTTAAAATTTTTATGGTTACTTGTTTATATAAGTATTATGATTGATGTATTATTTGTCATTGTTATGTTTTATTTATATAATTGTTTGTATTTATATTTATTATCCATTATTAGTTATTATTTTTTATTTTTATATATATTTCTTTTCTTTTTTATATTAACATTTTCTATTTCTCTTTATATTTTGTGATTAGCCCAGATTTTTTTGAAAAAAAATATCATTATTATTTTAACTATATGTATTATTATTTGATTATTTTATCAATTTTTTTGGCCTTGTGGTCTTTTGTTATTGGATTTTTATATGAATTTGTTTCCAGATCTGTCTTCTTTGAGATTTACCACTTTAAGACAAAATGTTTTTGCTACAACTGATAGAGTAATCAGTTAATGAGTATGTAGTATAAATAAGAACCAGGAGAATGGGTGGTCATGTCTACTTCCCTCTGCAGAAACCGCTTCTAAGCAAAGAAGTGCGTCAGGTTTTTCTTTTTTTTTTAATTAACCCTTTGGAATTATTTGCTTTTTCTGACAAGCTTATCCACGATCTACATTAGACTCCATTTGGATATTTTTTCAATATTAATCTTCATTAGTATCAATCTATCTGCCGGACTAAGGATCCAGTGATATGCTGGTAAAGTACACAGATTATCGGAGCACTCCTTACTTCCAATCCAGGCTTCCCCTATACGCATGTGCACAATCTATTCAGCCTGTGAACGGAGTTTCCTTGTGGAGAATACCACACTAACGGACTGAAGAGTTCTAACTTCCACTAACTACCGAGTCATTTCACATCGAGGCCTGGGTGATCTTGCCGGGTGGTCAGGTAAGCGTTATCGGCTGGCTCTTCCAAGTGGCCTTAGTTGTTTATTCTTTGGAGTAATAAATTGGTAGCCTAAAGTGTGTATGTGCTCTGGATATTTGTGATATCGTTTAACTATTGACTCTCGCAATTTAAGCTCACAGCTGTCAATTTCAATACTGATACATGCAATATTATCTTGTGGAGTCTGCTATCTATTTTGTTGGGAACAAGATTTTCAATTATTCAAGCTTATAACTAAATTATTAGACTTAGTAATCAGAATCATTTTATCAATATGTAATGAGGCAAGAACTACACTCCCTATCCTTTTAGTGAGTAAAACTTATTTTTTAATTGTGGGCTCACAAAATTTTAGAACTAAGGCTATTTGAGTACTATATTGTCCTTGATTCTGTTATAGTATTATTTTTTACTTTATTATTTTAGGGTTCCTTTTATTTGTATCTTATGTATCTGTTATTTTTATGTATGTTTATGTGCAACTTTTGTTTCATTAATAAAATCATTTTTATTAATTGAAGCTTGTGAGATTTCATCCCTGATTGTATATGTTTGGGACATTCTACCTGAATATATATTTTTTTAGTGCTGCTTTTGTGTATTTTTTTCCTTGATTATCCAAGGAGGGTTATGGCCTTCTGTTTTGCAACAGCTTTAAACTTTCAAATTATATTGATATCTATTTGTGCGCCTTATCGAGGTATTATTTTTCTTTTTCTTACTTCTCACTTATTATGTTTTCAACTTATTAACTTTACAAATAAGTATACCACTTATCAAATCACTGAAGACTAATACTTTCTGCCAGACGTGGGTGATCAGTCCACTCTGCAAAAGCCCATTTACAACTATATTTCTTAGGTTTCAGCTTTGCAATCGCTCATATCTCTCCTTATACACTTCCTCAAAATATTTTGGAGCACAGAAAAATATATATCATATCTATTACTCACCAAGTGTAGACGATATATATCATATCTATTACTCACCAAGTGTAGACGGTACACCATCCTCAGTGACCCCAGATGACGGTCCGTGGCACTGTAAGTCTTCCCCCCGTCTTGGGAGTGGTGAAGAGAGCGGGATTGTGGAAGGAATGGACAGAACCCCCACTGTAGATGATTAAAAAAATACCCTCTTCTTCTTAGTATCTTCTTTATAATAATTGATGATGACCACCAGTCTTGTTTCCGATATATTTCTTTTTAACTCTATTTAATAGATACAACCCTTAACTGAGAACAAGTTCTTCACTCACGATAAGAAAGCGAACACATCACTGTTTTAATACAGAGTTTTATACATATTTTGGGTTTTCCTCTCTTATGACAAAAGTACTGATATTGCCAAAACAAATCTAAATCTGATGTTCTATATTTATTCTGCTCAAGGATTTTTAATCATTAATGCTCTCCTTTATCCACCTTATTATGGAAAAACACAGGTCATGTATCCTTTTTTCACTCTGTGACACATAGACAAATTTATTATCTTGTTTTCACTCAGTGGCACGTAGACATTTTTCTTAAAATAAAAGATACATGAATATAATTTCTTATTAGTAATATAGGTTAATTGTAACATATTAGTTTTTAATTATTACTTTCACAGATGTTAAATTAGTATTTATAGAATTAACATTCATTTACAGTCTATTTTCAATTGCTCTCTTCACAACTGTAAAAATTTTCACCAACTTTGGCATAGGCTGCGGTGAGCTGACTGGCTAAACTTACACAGAGCAGCGGCACAAATACAGGGCAGTTAAAGAAAAATACAATCTCTATGAAACATAGTGGCCGAGCAGTGGCAGACAGGATGGAAGTTTAATCATCATCAGCTATTTATATAGCACCACTAATTCCACAGCGCTGTGCAGAGAGCTAACTCACGTCAGTCCCTCCCCCTATAGAGCTTACAGTCTAAATTCCCTAACACACAAACACACACAGCACAGGCATAGACTAGGGTGAATTTAAGAGCAGTCAATTAACCCTTCTGTATGTTTTTGGATTATAGGAGGAAACTGGAGGACCTGGAGGAAACCCACTCAAACACGGGGAGAAGATACAAACTCCACACAGATAAGGCCATTTTAATAAAGTAAAAGAAATGTTTAAAACATAAAGGCAGAGCACTGGCTGATAAGATGGTAATTATGGAAAAGAAAATATCCCAGAGTAGGCCCACACCACAACTGCAATGATTTGAGAAAATTGCTTCAGTTGGTGGCATGGCAGCTCATTTGTTTTTAAACTGATACAAAGATCTACATGCAGTCACTGAATAACATAGATGCCAGAAATTTTTTTGGGCTGCAGACAGAACCTCCTGATCAACCTATCATTTTTAAAGAAATTCTGAACAATCAAGTTTTGTGTGCAGAGCATGATACAATCCCTATGAAACATAGTGGCTGAGCACTGGATGATAGGATTGTCATTTTAGAAAACAAAATAGATACGTCTGACCAAGAAGTAAAATGGTGGGAGTAAAACCACAGACACATTGGAAAGTAAAGAGGCAATAATCAGAGCTCATTAGACAGACTGCAGCAGCAGCATTAGTATCATCATCATCATCATCATCAACATTTATTTATATAGCGCCAGAAAATTCCATAGCGCTTTACATTTGGGAACAAACAATAATAAGACAATACTGGGTAATACATACAGACAGAGAGGTAAGAGAACCCTGCTCGAAAGCTTACAATCTATAGGACAATGGAAGTTAGAAACACAAGGGCATGTGCTACATCATATTGCACAATGGACCAGCCAGACTGCAAAGGTAAAAGTACTAAGTGGGCTATGTGTGTTGCAATGTTGGTCAGAAGGTTGTTGTCTTGCGTTAGCAGTGTAGAGGATGGTAATAGGGTAATCTAGGGAAATTAAGATGATGGTTGAGGAATATCATAACCTTGTCTGAAGAGGTGGGTTTTCAGTGACCGCTTGAAGGTTTCAAGACTAGAGGAAAGTCTTACTGTGCGTGGGAGGGAATTCCACGAAATGGGTGCAGCCCGGAAAAAATCCTGTAACCGAGAATGGGAGGATGTGATGAGAGTGGAGGAGAGACATAGATCTTGTGCAGAACGGAGGTGTCGAGTAGGGAGATATTTTGTTTGTTATGGGCCACAGACAGCATATCCTGCACTGACCACTCATATTTTAAGAAATTCTGCACAAGCAAATTTATTGTGTATGTAAAGCATGGTACATGTTGAAACCCAGTCGCAATCCGCACAAAATGTTCACTACGTCCTCACTCTTCTAGTGAGTACGAGCAAGGATGTAGTACTGGGACTTGATTCAACTGTCTATACACCACATTCGGTATCTGTTCTCTTAATTCTGCCCAAACTAGGCATGTTTCCACAGGCAGATTTACGAAATGGGAGTTGGCACTAAATGCAGAATGCAAACATCACAATTAAGAGGTGTACTATACTAAATCCAGCTACATACCTACCATATGTGTCTTGAGATGCAGAAAGGGTAGAAGAAGAGGAGACTCTAGCTGAATGTGAATTTGGCAGGTATATAGCTGCACATGATTGTGTGAAATATTTGAATTAGACTTTTACTGCAAGACCTGACATACGTGACACCCCTTTAGAAAATGTAGATTTTAAGTTTTATATGGATGGAAGTTGTCATAGACAGACGGAAACAGTAGAATTATGTACTGGTTATGCTGTTCATAAATGACACTTAGTATATATCAACGGGCTAAAATTTTGTTTACTTTCTATACAATTTATAAGTGTTACTTATATGTGTTCAGCTTATTTGTATTTTAGTAGAGGTTTGAATCTATTTTTCCTTAACATTTAAGTCCCTCGCATGTTGTTACTTTTGTAATTTGCCCCATAGCAACCACTATCTACAGGTAGCAGACATAAAAATGGAAACACCTGGGTTTATAAGGGGCATCAAGCCTATTAATAGCAATAATAAGTCTATAATATTAATATTTGCCATTAATAAGGCATTTAGTTAGGCTATACTTTTAATGTTAGAATATTAAAAAAATCTTTGACAGATACACGTTAAGTGTAGATCAGTGCACCATTTAGAATTCATTGATTAACTAGTACATTTGGAGCAGAGTTTATCGAATTACTTTGTGGGGTCCAGCGAGCAGTGTAGGCAACACTACATGTGCCAAACTGACAGCTTGGTGCACTGTGTGAGACTATGGCTTGCAGCAAGATATCTTAAAGATCGCTTCTTGTATCTGCTAGTGACGCCTTCACAAGTGAACCATCAGACTAATTAATATTCTGTTGCATTTATTTGCATAGCAATAAAGTAAACATTGTAGAAGTTGAGAACTTTTATATTTATATAAGACAGCAATATCTCTAGAATTAGATTGTATCCATTAATTTATTTATAAATAAGTTATATATTTTAAGAAATGATTTTGTTCCAAGTGTAAAGTTGTACCCACTGAATAGATTCTATATAAAATATAGTTCCTATACTTTCACTGTTCTTTAATTACTCTTGCATATTTTTCAGACTTACAATAAACCACCTAAATCATTTCCTTGTTGTGAAAGAGATCATATTGTATTAAATATAGCTCTAATGTCACTAAACAGTATCTCTAAATGAATTAAATCCTCTACATTATGTAAATTAAGTTCAACTGTAAGGATCTGCAGTCATAGATAACATGGTAAAAAGAAAAATTAAAATATTTAACAATACACTTGTTTGATATTTCTCGGATGATGAACAAGACATTAAGAGACGTAAAACTGCATTCTCCATTCATGAACTTTGATTTATTGGCTATTTTCACTTTAGCTCCATGTCATTGATTACATTTGTGCAGCTTTCTGAACTTTATTGCAAACATATATTCTGCTTTAATCATTTGAAATAAAAATAGGATGCATTTTTCATTTCATTTCACATCTTAGGTTTAGAATACTCCCAGGCATGGCATGGATCGCTATTAAAAATACATATAAAATTATTTATGAGATGTATTTTTCAGAAATGGATAAAACATGCCACCTTCTGGAGCTACTATGTGTTTTATACATACATAGGTTCATTTGGAGAGTGTTGGTGTTTGAAAATGAAAGCACAGTGCCATCTTTTGGTGTATACAATACCTTTAATGAAAGTGCAGAATTATTTACAGCAATGAGAGCACTCAGACATATGACATTGTCAACTGGCTTTCATGCTTTTCGGATATATGAAAAAAGGTAAACAGTGCCTGCAAAATTAAACAAATGGTTTCCTATGTAAATGTTCACATTCTACCTATATATATAGTATTTATTTTTACCACTCATTCATTGAGTGTCACTGTGTTATCAATAAAAACAAACCACATTTATAAGTATAAATTATTCTTTACAGGCAAACAAAGATAGAATAATGCTTTACAACAGTGGTAACTTACACTCAATATAAGGCATTGTTAGAAGCTGACTGCAGCAGAGCTTTAGAGGCACTGAATAAATACAATTGTAGCATTATAATTGAAAAAATTTTCATAATAGTTTTTCCAATCTTACAAACCCCAGCTATAAAACAATTTAATCTGAAAAACATAATGGTTAAAAAAAATATCATAACCTACCACATCGAGTCAATAGTAGGATCAACACAAAACTGTTAATAATATTACTATCAATAACAAAAAGTGAAATAGCCAAATATAAAAACCAATAATAGAAAAAAAGTAAAATAAAATAAAAGGATAATGCAATAATGCAGTTGTTTGGTACATAGAGTAAAGCTGTGAATTATTTAGGAATAAACACTCCTTCTAATAATGTGTTTGGCCATTTCAGCCACACTCATAGCTAATAGTTGCATGAAATTAAGCATGCAGTCATGTAGACAAACATTGGCAGTAGAATGGGTCATACTGAAATCACGCTTCACCATCTGGCAGTCTGGTGATTGGATTTTGGTTTAGCTGATGCCAGGAGAACGCTTCCTACCTGAATGCATACTGCCATACTGGTGGAGAAAGAATAATAGTCTGGGACTGTTTTCATGGTTTGACCTGGGCCCCTTAGTTCCGGTTAAGGAAAATCTTAATGCTACAGCATACAATGACATTCTAGAAAATTGTGTGCTTCCAACTTTGTGTTAGCGGTTTGGGAAAGGCTGTTTTCTGTTTCACCATGACAATACCCCGTTCACAAATTGAGGTGCATCAAAACAAGGTTTGCCTAGTTTTGTGATGAGTAACTTGACTGGTCTGCACAGAGCCCTGATTTCAACCCTGACCTAACATATTTGGGATGAATATGAACGCCTGAGCACACCAATGCTCATGTGACTGAGTGGAATTGAATCTCCTGTAACCATGTTCCAAATACTAGTAGAAAGAAGAGTGGAGGCTATTACAGCAGCAAAGGAGGACCAATTCCATATTAATCAGCCCCAATGCTTAACATCTTGGCTTGTTTCCAATTTTGATAGAGGCCGCAAACACTGCACTCACTGTTACAATGAAAAATAGCCCCAGGCAGAGGCAAAAAACTGTACACTTAAAAAGCTGTCAAAAATTTCAGGCAAAATCCAATGGACCACAAAACAGAAGAAATTATATAGTCTATGCAAGGAAACACCATACATGGTGCGAAACAGTGGCTGCAGCCACACATATATTGATTGAAGCAAATGCTTTATTGTACACAGGAGAGTAACAATAGGGAGTGTATGCGGTGTGGCATCTATATGTCTAGAGATAAGGGGGGTCCACCTCCCCCTGTTGCCCAATATGTTTCTGTCCAAAGAGCTCCAATGGCTAGTGACAAAAAGCCTTGTATTGTCAGAATCAGTAAAACTTGGACTCATGTTAATATATGACACATTGGGTGTAATACAACCACTGATAAGAAACATAGTGGGCATGATTCATCAATGCAGCTATCTCCCGATTTTGAGCGTATCATTTGTAGAGACCTGTCCAAGAACTCCGGATCCGGTGCCAGTGAAGAGGGCGAACATGGATCCGGAGGCTGCCGCTGTGACCCTGGAGGGACCGAAGATGGTTCTGGCTGCTGTGCCCATAAAGAGGGTGATGAAAGAACAGAAGAGGAGCTACTCACCGATCCAGCGTTCCAGCGGTGAGTATTTCTTCCATAGAGGGATGTGGTTGGAGGTGACAGAGGGTCGGTTGCTGATCTGCTGGGATAGGACAGCGGCTGGGTTGCATCGGAAGCGGACGGGAGGTGACCATCGTTTGTAAAGTAAGTTCATCTGTGTGCGTCTGTCCTGTTCCCCGCAGGCGTGGGAGTTACACATCTGCAAAATAAATTTGTGCATGCCGAGAACAGGGAGATACTGCGGTGAATGCAGCCCTGTCCGCTGCGTCTTCTAGTACAAAGGACATTTACTACAGCCTACGATTTTGGGGAGTGAACTGGGCAGGAAAGGTGCATTTTGCCATAGTAAATTTAAAGTAGGGTCATGCCAAACTCAAGCACATTTAGCCACATCCGAATGCAGCTCTGGCCATCTCAAAGTTACTTGTTTTTTATACCTTATTTCTTGCTCCAGCTAAAGGACTACTCTAAGTCCTGATCAGTAGTGTTGACAGTCTCATATGCATGCAATAATAGTGTGTTTATAATAAGGAGCAAATGTAAAAATGTATTATATGTTCAGTGGACTTTAACAGCATCCCAATAAATGTTTTGCACATAGGAACAAGTCCTACAGAGTCTTGTGTAGTGGAGCACAGCAGACTGGCCCCTTATTTCAAAAACACACGTATCTTGAGATCCATGACTTGATGAATTTGAGAGTACACACAGTCTAAGTACATGCATATAATACTAAAAGTGGGTTGCACTTTGAATATCTGTCCTGATTAATCAGGTCCATTATGTGTAATGTTACAACATGCTCCAAAATGCAAATGTACAGTTACTACAGCATCAGCATCCATGGTGAGGTATCAGATTTTCCCCTTCAGCCGGCCCCACTAGGCATTCATATCATATAAGGGGTCCAGCGAGGACTCGCCCCATAGTGCCCCTTAGCTCCCCTGGGGAGACTTGCACCTCACACTGACAACACTTCCCACGCATGAGTGGGACCATTCCCTTGCAGGCAGGGGAGTGAAGCAATGCACACCTCCTAGCCCTTTAATGGTGGCTTCACACACCCTCCAGACCCTCTTTTCATTGCCAGAGCACACACCCTTTTCCCCAGTTCCCCAGCCTGCTCCTTTAAGACCCCCCCTGCCCTGGCTGTCTCCTTTACTTTCTCACCAGCTGCCCTCAGGGACAAAGCAGTACCTCCCCCACCAGTGTTCGGTTTCTTATCCCCCTCCCGGCTTTCTCCTCCCCCAGTTTGGCCACCGGTCTACTGGGATACTCCCCTGGGATGTCTACCAGATGGTGCAAGTAACCTTCCCCACTCACAGCCACTAGCCGGGCTGTCCCCCAGCCCTGGTTTCACTACTGGGCCCCGTTTCCACCGCCATCTCCCATGTTCCCATGCCACATGGTGCCCCTATTTGGAGATTCAATTTATACCAGATATTAACGTTTCCTCTTGTTCAGTGCCATAGATTCCCGAGCAACAACACACAGTTGTGGTTCGCAATTTGCCTGCATCATCAGGGGGAGTGGCACAGCCATCCAGATCCGGTGTCCTTGCTCTTGCCCACCAAGCTATGGTGACCCAGTGTGAAGAAGGGACAGGGACGTACCATTAGATACCACAATAAAAGAATTCTCAGACACAGAACAGGGCCCTCGCAAATTGATGAAGATTTTGCATGCGCATATGGGGGCAATAAAGTGCCACAAAGGGCTACAGCCAAGGTTACCATGCCACCCAAATCTAATGAGGTTTTTTTAATATTGCGCTGCTGAGCGGGTTAAGGAATAGCGCTAGATCGCTAGATAGAAGATTCAAAAAGGTATTTATGTTGACATGTTCTCCCTTATGGAGAAGGCGAAGAAGGATCTTGCTGTTGCTAGGGATAGAGGGGGCTGGGGGTAGATTCAGGACGCTTTGAAGTCTTTCCCTAAGGGATTATGGGCTTTTGCTGACTCCTATTTTAAGACTAGTCCACTTCTGGTATTGCCGTGCACGCATGCGCAGAAGGCCCACGTCCCGTTACCTTGCAATGGGACGCTTCTGTTCTTGGCATGTCGGCGGTCAGGTGCATCTGACCGCCGAAATCATTTCCTACCTATCAGGGGCCATGTTAGGGTTTATCTGGCACCTCCTCCTATCTATCTGTTCCAGTGTATTGGCTTCATCTACTCCAAGTGCATTATCCTGTTCCCTTGCTCCTATTAATGTCTATTGTTTCCTGACTCCAGGCTTGTTCCTGATCACTCTCTGTCCTGTGATTTGGCTATGTTGTTATATGGCTTCCGACCTCTGGCTCGCTTCAGATCTTCCCTCTGGATCACCCTCGTGTACTGCGCTATCGTTTGGCATCCGACCTGGACTGTACGACCATTACTGTTCTCTCCTGCTGCACTGTTAACTAGCTTGGAGAACTGCTTCCTGTGGACCTCACGCAGCCAAGCCCATTCCTCCTTGCAGGGGGTCCCTGGTGAATACTGGGGGTGCATTAGACTCCGCGCCTCCCTGTCTAGTGGTGTCAATATCAGTCAGCGGCAATCTGAAAAGTCATTTTCGTGACAGGGAGTTGTCTCGATTTGCTTCACTTTTTACCAGATGATGCTCTAGTTTCCTTTTAAGGCCACGGTTCTTTATGGTTTCTGCCTCCCAGTTTACAGTAACGTACAGTATGTTGCCATAAAGAACATTTTACCTGATCTGGTGACAGATAATGGTCATAAGTAAGTTAGTTTAAGACGCATGTTTGACACTTTCCCTACTCCCTCTTTTTGGATTTAATTATAACCTGGGTCAATGTGGTCTCTAAAAAAGCAGCTGGTAAATTTAGTTTGAACCAACATTTGTCACACCATCTGGGGGGTTCGGTTAATGATGCCAAAGTTCAAAGTTACAGCTCCATCACTTACTAGTCATTTGTGTCTAAGCTGGATTTGGTTTGGTCTTTTGGTGAAGGAGCCCTCTTAACAATGCTGGACATTGAGTCCACCTTCCGCCTCCTTTGCATGTCGCATTATACCTATGGGAAAGATTTTCTGTCAAAATGTCAGTTGTCTACGTCTGGCTTTATGCAATCTCATGCTTGCATGCCTTTGTCTGACGAGATTAGTGGGTACTCGCTGTGATTTCTTTGTCCCTTTCCACAAGGAGAGCTTACGAGGTGGCCTGGAAGCATTTTCTTGGATCCAGGGTCAGCTTGACACACATGCTTTCATATATATGGGATAAATAACAAGAGGGCAACACAAAGACATCTGTGGCCACATCCCTAGTGGGCATATCAATATCATTAATGGTGCGTCTCCATGGAAAAGAGGATTTCCTGAAAGGTATTCTTCTTACTAAAGGCCTTGAGGGGTAGGGTAGGGATCTTAGGAGGCTGGGATGTTGTATCAGTTGATTAGGGCCCTCACCACTGTTGCTGCCAACGCTTGTGAAATGTTTTTATTTAACAAAGTTTATTCATTGGCATATTTTGATGCGTTCAGGGTTATTGAGTTGGAGGCGTGTTGTGGGGGCCACTTTGTTTGCTAGGTGCATGATTATTATTGCTTCACAGGTGTCGTACAAACTTTTTAAGTCTAAGACAGACCAATAGGGGAAAGTTTATTGGATAAACATACCTTCACAAGAGGACCCCAACATTAGCCCGGTAGCTCTGTGTACTCAATTTGTGAGGGTCAGACCCCCTGATGGTGAACTGTTGTTGATGCATGCTGACAGGTTCATTTTCACTAAATTTCAATTGAATAATTTATTCAAGCATTCCCTGGAATACGTTGGTCTAGACCCAGACCTTTATGGCACCCATTATTTTTGTATTGATGCAGCTACAGCCGCAGTTGAGGCAGGATCTTCCATTGCAGCCAGTTAGTCCCTGGGTAGATGGAAGTCTGATGCAGACAAACTTACATACAGCTGAGGAAATAATGGGTTCATGCCCGGGCTATCCTTCTTGCCTTTGGTAACCCAGGGCTTTGCTGCTCGTTGCTTTTAGCAAGGACGCAAAGAGATTTTTCTTATTTTTTTGACAGATCAAGGACTGATTAGTTGTTTGTCTATGGGGTTTTATGGGTTTTTACCTTCATATGGGTTACTTTGCCTCCCTCCCCTTCTATCTAGGTTTCTACTCACCTTGTTGCAGTGGTGGCTGTTGATGAACGGCTATGGCTAAACATGATGTTGGAATTGCTTTTTTTTGTTTCTTAGCACGTGCCAGGAGATCAAGTTATCGGTGGTGATCACTCATATGTGTAATAGGCATCCAGACACCAACTGATCCCCAATTGGGCCACCATTTCACACCCTGTGGTTGGGTAGGAGTGGGTTAGGATGGTCATCCCTCATTCCCTGGTTGTCTTCCAAGATAGGCTAGGTTGAACTCCCTGACAAATTTGTCATTTACCTAGGTGGTACTGATGTGGGTAAGGGAAAGTTTCTGCAGTTGTTAATCTCCATTCATAAAGGCAGCACGTCCAGTGGTAACTCTGTGTTGATTGGACATCATCTCCAGGTTCTTCTGGAGGGTCAATATTCCTGCCTTTGTTATGAGAAGTCTGCTTAAGAAAGTTAATAGGTCCATGGGACATGTGGTTAGGTCACTTGTTGGGTTGATTACTGATCACCCTTTGATTACGGTCACATATTTATTTCAGATGAGGTCCATCTTATGGTAGAGGGTTTGTGGATTTTTTTGGATTTTTTATAGATCTGGTTTGGAGGCTTGGGGTGGTGGTTCGGACACTTGCTTTGTCCATTAAAGGACTCCAGCTTTGGAGGGCATTTGCAATCAGCAACTAATTCATGCAAAGCTTCTGCTGATTGGCCGCATGTCACTGCCATCTTTGAAGTGATGTGGATTTTGGTCCTTTTGTGTGGTGGACCACTTCACCTGGTTTGTGTGGGCACATTATTGTGAGTCCAGATGGGGTGTAGTCTCTCTGATGCCATATTTACCATCAGCCAATCACAAAGGATTATATTCTGGGGCCAGTAGCAATTGCCTATCGGCCATACATTGTTTGGTTACTGCTATTAGTTGTGTTGATTCACAAATTGTCTTTTCTTTCAACATGTCTTCTTTTTAATAAACTGTGACTTTTATTGCCAAAAATTTACTGGTGTCTGTGGGCTTGATTCATTAAGGAAAGTAAAGCAAATAACGAGTAACTACTCACCTGGGCAAAACCATGTTACATTGGAGGGGGAGGTAAATTTAAAATGTTGGCACTGATTTATAGTTGGGGCATTGCATGTCCTAGAACCTAGATCAACTTCAAATTTCAGTGTAAAAATAAAGCTATCATGTATTTGTGTCCAACATGAAAAAACAGCCAGTATTTCATTATGTGCAAAATAATAAACTAATTTGCACCCCTTGCATTGTAACATTGTTTTGTCCAGGATAATTGTTTTGCCTTACTTCGCTTAATGACTCAGGCCTTGTGTTTTTATTTATTTACTTACAGTAGTAAGGCTTAGCATGTGAAGGGGTTAAGTGCAATAAAAAAGAGGCATCAGCAGTATGCAGTTTATGCTATAAATAGTCATTAAGAAGCAAAAACAGCTAAAACACATAATTTTACCTATTTTTCGACCTCTGGCCATCTTCACAAACCCTATTCTGTGAGCTTCCTACGAGATAATTGACATATGAGGAGTCAGCTGACTACAGGTCCTTCACCGCCCAGCGGCGGACAGAGGCACCCGGACAGCACGGATTCTGACATTGTTGCAGCGGCTTCTTCTCAGTGAGTCAAATACCACTATTCCTTTCCTCGATTCCTGGGAGCAGATTTCCAAGCTAAAGAGTAACTGGAGGTATTCATATATACAGAGCTCGGTTTCCACTTTATGGCTTTACACTCTGTGACTTTATATCTGGAGAACCAGTAGCTATTTGGTCGTCTATGTTGAAAACATACTATGTGGTTAGAAGCTGGATTGATTTATTTCATGTCCTCAAGCCAATGAACATTGATTCTAAATATTTGGGACAACACTATGCTCTGTTGCAGTGACTTAAATATGCAGTTATCTGTATAGTGTTTTCTCTAATATTAGAGGCTTATATCATCTATTAAGGATTTACTATATATTGTGATATTTAGTTATCATTCACTTTTTCCGAGGTTTTATTACATTTGACAGTTGAGCATTTCAATGTGGAATGTTTTTCTCTATTTGTTTATATGTATGTTTTTCAATAAATTTACAATGTTTTTATGAGAACTACTTTGAGAACATATTTCATAGTGCATGGTCAAGAGGTACTAATAGTGAGCATATTATCTAATATGTCATTAAAAAGTACTGAAAACAATCATTTAAAATACCATATATTTGAAGAATACATTTTATGTTATTAAACCCAGTCCACTGCATAACATGTTATTCATGTTTAACCAAGATTGTGTTGTTTTAAAACGTTCCACTGACTCAATAAAGCTTTTGCCTGTAAGCTACCATTGTGTCACTGCTTTTCCCAGGTCTTCGTTTACAAAATGCACAAGACATGGATAGTTTCTTAGAACCACAACCTGTGAATTGCTTGTTGAGTTCTCTTTATTCTAGTTTATCTCAGTTAATCAGATTAGAAGAGGAAGTCAGTGTAAGGAGAGAATAGACAGTCTGTATGGCAAAGATTGCACAGAGGAATTGTGCTATAAGGATCATATTATCCTTCAAGTGCCCTGTTTCAGAGTATACACTTAAATAGCTGGATATGAATACATATGATGTACAGCACACTGGAAACAGACATGGCATCCATATTAAATATAAAATGAAGAGAGCATGTGAAAGGGTTTACAATATACTTAAGTATTTAAAAGCTTAAAACTTAAATTGCAAGTTACCTACAAGAATTGTACAATGTGCAAATGCATATGAAAAATATGGACATAAATAATAACTGCATTAGCATAAAATGTTATTTGCAAAAGTAAAGACATTGACTTTTTTTTTTAAATCCATTAGGTATTGAGTGCTCAAGATTATTGCTTATAGTTGAAAAAGCAAATACTTTAAAGGTCCATGCATTTAGCATCAGTTCATATATGTGAAATTACAAATGAATTTTTAATTGATCACATCAATTTCACATTTCCACATTGATGACTGATAGTTATCATTATGTTGTCTCTAAAAGCAGATGGTCCAGTGATATTTCTACTGAAAGCCAGGGTAACTGATGTTATTGACTAGTATTAATTTGCTTAGAGGGATTCTGCACTTCTGTGTATGGAGCTCTGACCTTAGGACAGGGTGTCTTAATATTTTTGGCTTGAGACACATATTAAGGTGTCCTATTTTTAAGATGGAGTGATTACATGCCACTGACCTTCACACATCACACATTATATCAGGAGGTAGATTAATAAAAAGAGGTTTGGTGTGCGTCCACAAAATCTTATTAAAGTCACTTTAATCATTAGTTTTTAAGTTGGAAGAATAATAACAATAATTGTTTTCATGAACAGATTACTAACTCATACATTCAATATTTCAGTAAATGTCAACCTGGATGTACTATATCAACAAAATGAAGTGATTAGCCTTCACCCTGCACCTGATTTTCATGTATGCACAAGGATAAGTTTTTAACGACATTAACATAGACTATACTATGTTGACTGTTTGAACTTAATACATTTGATAGTATTTTTAACAGTTTATTCATTCAAACAGCGAAGATTACAGTTTGAGATCAAAGTTCACCATTGGCATGCCAATCCATTAATATACTATACAGTGTACTGTAGACAATAAGCTCAAACAAACTCAACCATTATGGAATCTGTTCACCTTGTTCAAGTTTCATTCATTTGTTTTCTCTAATTTAAAGTTTTAGAACTTATCACATATTTGTGGACTTTAGAACTATTTTGATGAATGTGTTCAATAACCACTTTGAAACAATTTTGTGCATTTCTACTCAGTACTACATCCATGATATAAGCATTAGAAGGTTCTGGTCTAGAACAGAATTGTCAAGTATGACAAAGATATGTATTTCCTTCTTCTTGTCGTCTTGCCAGATGATTGCTTACCCAGTCACCAAAATCATGGGGAAAATGGTGTTGGACAGTACTACATGACAAAACAGAGTAACTGAGGATAACTGAGTACAGTCCTGATTTGTATGATTATCAAGCTCTAATCTGCTTGATACATACAATTGTACACATGCTCAATATAGCCCCCCCATGCTGATATACTGTCATATTATTGGAATTGGATAGATTTACAATGGAGGCAGTAGGAAAACTGTCAGCATGAAAATTTCTGATGCCATGTGCAGATTATAGTAGATGTAATGGTGTGGGGTTTATTCTTGGCATATATTAGGCCTCTTAATGCCAAATGAGTATTGTTTAAATGACACAGCCTACTTAAGTATTTTTGCTGACTATGTGAATTATTTTAGTTTACCCATCTCCCAATGGCTACAAAAAATGCAGCCCCTGTTTTGGGGCAAAGTGAGCAGGGGGAAGGGGGGAGAGGCAGGTGATTAGTGGGTGTCCTACTAAGTATTAGAAATGTGTACCTAATAAAGTGACCACTGAGTATAAATTCCATGCTATTTATATTCTATATATTGGCATTTGGCATTGTATATTTCATTACATAAGAACTTGTCTTGTTTGTGCATCTTAAAGGGTTTGTTTTCTGTAGCAATACTCCCTGGTTTATATTATAATGCAAGTAAAGTAAATATATCATGAGGATAACTTAATTGAATAAATCAACTTTGTCAAGATGTTGAGTTTGGATCCGAAATCTAGTTTTGATTCAATTATCATTGTATATTTATACCAACAAGCTTGTCTTTATTCTAAACTTATATAATTATTGTCTATGAAAAACTGAGGATATAACCCATATTGATCTTACAGAGCATACTTTTTTTTGCATCTCCACCTGATACTAAAATGATAGTGCTTTACAGCAGCATATGTGAAATTTCTACTTTTGTTATACTTGTTACACTTAAAACAAAGAGTATTTATTTTTTTCATAGTGTCCAGTCCTTTTATGGAATCATAAAACAGTACAGAATTCATCTGACATCTCATCATTAAATATGGGATTACTTTAAACATAAATTAGCAACGTTTACTTTTCAAGAACAAATCATTAAAATATGTAACAATTAAAGAACTGACACATTTACATTTTAACATGTCTTATTAACTATTATAATGTATTTTTAAATTACTTTTATTGTTTAAGATAAAAATAACAGATTTAAACTATGAAAATGTTATGTGTTAAAACAAAAAAAAATGAACCCCATAATCAGAAATAAAATCTGCACTTTTCGTAAGGTGAACATGTTTATTTTAAGTGTAAGGTGTACAATACATATGAAAATAGATATTTAATACCTACATTTCTAATATAATGGTATATTATTCTTGTGTATAAACAAAATTAAATTGGGTGGTATTGGGATTTGTACAATTTGGGTTGTATCTTTGAAGAGAATGGTGAATAACAAGAGTTTGAACAATATCAGTCTATTTAGCCAAAACAAACTGCAAAATATGTAAAAACTGTATGAAAAATAAATATCCGAGCTTCCTGACACATTGAGAGGAAAGCTAGCTTTCAGCTCCCTCTGCCTGTGCAGAACTAAGCGTACAGGCTATATCATTGCATTAGTCACCATGGAGACATTTTGAGTTTGACTATAACTATAAATTTAGATGCACTGCTTTGCTTTGGTATCTCTAAAATAGGCATTTTAGCCTCCCGATCACATACAGACAGGAAAATGATAGAGAAAAAGGAACATAAATCTTTGTGAGTGTCCAGATCCAACAGGTCCATTTACTTTAACCTTCTCTGCACCGGAGGTATAGTAGTTATGTGATTCTTTTATATGTCAGTGCATAGAGAGCAGTGCTTTATTAACACCCCTGTCTGGTCTTTTTTTCATGAGATGTTTTATAGTCTTTTCAAGTGTGTGCTCATAATAATTACTTTGCCTAGTTAGTTCTGCAAAGATTATCTTCTAACACAAAGCAAGAATAAGAGGATTATTACTGTGGAACTATTAGAACAAGGCATAATAATACAAAAATAATTCTAAGTGAAAAAGTACATATTAGATCTGTGGTCAACCACTCTGCACTTACTTTCCACTCAAAAGCTATTTATCTACAAAAATACTCTGTTGGTAAGACTAGAGCAGAAAGCTATTTCTGAGCACTGTACATACATTTATCTTACTGCATATGATTTTAACTTTAAATAATTATCCTGAAACATAATTTTAAAAATACAATTCATTGTAGTGTAGCTACTTTTTTTTTTTTTTAAAGAACTACATTTTTGAGGGTTCAACAGATGACTGCTTAGTAAGGACAGAACTCATGCACTGTTTGCCATAACTCAGACTTTATTCCTGCAATGAGAGAGAGAGAGAGCTGTCAACGGCATGCCACTGATTGTACGAACAGCTGGTACAGAGTGAGCCTTCAGTTTGCTTTCAATTTAAAGGACATGGGGCCTGATTCATTAAGGATCTTAACTTGAGAAACTTCTTATTTCAGTCTCCTGGACAAAACCATGTTACAATGCAAGGGGTGCAAATTAGTATTCTGTTTTGCACATAAGTTAAATACTGACTGTTTTTTCATGTAGCACACAAATACTCGATAGCTTATTTGTACACTGAAATTTAAAGTTGATATTTGTGTGCTACAAGAAAAAACAGTCAGTATTTAACTTATGTGCGAAACAAATTACTACTTTTCACCCCTTGCATTGTAACATGGTTTTGTCCAGGAGACTGAAATAAGAAGTTTCTCAAGTTAAGATCCTTAATGAATTAGGCCCAAGATATACAATGCACATACAGATATATCATCTTACTATACACTGGACGCTTAACTCAGCTACTAATCAAAACACATACATAAGTAATAAAGCAACAATGATGGGGCAAGATAGAGAAATAAATGTGTCAGTTACTCAAAAAGAAGTGACTGCAAGAACAGGCTCCAACCCTCATTCAACTCCACTAGAAGTTTGTGGGTGAATGGTAGAGGCAGGTATTTATTAATTTAGAATGTAATGTAATCTAATACCTCCAGGCAAAAAGTAAAGCATATTACAAATATAATCAATAGAGCATAAAACACGTACTACTATAACCCTTTGAATGACAACATCACGTTTAACAATAGCAAATAAAAATAATCACTCATTCTGTTTTTACACAACAGTTTACCCCCGGTTGTTTCCAGAATAGTTCAAGAATTGAGTTAACTCAAAGAATACCAATAATTCACATCTTTTACTTTTGTGGAACTCAACTAAACTCTTATTTTACTCTCCATTACAGTACATTATTCTTGTGGTGGTATTCACATTACTGTATGGGTGCATCTGTGTATAATTGGCATGGGGACTGTGGAGTCCCAGGAGTCTGATCTAGCAGCCTAAGCTTATTGGAATTACTCCTAGCATTTGGATCCAGGGACCTATTAAATATCCTAATGATGTCAGCAGACATCATCAACCTCCGCTAACTGGCTCAACTCTCTGTCGGCCTAGGGCACACAGCCAGGCCCGGAGCTCCCATTAGGCAAGGTTAGGCACTTGCCTAGGGCGCCGGGCTCTGAAGGGCGCCTGGAGGACGCCACAGAATGGTAAATGACTTTAAAACTGTGCGGTGACCGCTGCCCATACCTGTCACGGCCGCCGCACAGCATTCAGATGCACGGGGAGGGGGGAAGAGGCTATTGCTCACCACCGCCGCCTCTCTGCTCCGTCTCCACCCCTCCACTCACTAGTGTCAGTGAGTGGAAGGGAGGAGACGGAGCAGAGAGGTGGCGGTGGTGAGACAAGGTAAGGAAAGACGGGGTGAGGGGGGAGGAGGGCGCCGATTTTTGAGGGGGGGGGGGGGTGGGGATCTGATTTTGTAAAAATGCCTAGGGCGCCATGGACCCTAGCACCGGCCCTGCACACAGCCCATCAGGGATTGGGGTTGATTTACTCTTCTTCCCTTCTATTACTCTGCTCTATTACTACCCTCCCCTCCTATTCTTTCCACCCCTTCTCAGTTTTTCTGTTCCTGACTACTCTCCTCCCTCTCCTCTCCTTCCCTTCTCCCCTTCTCCTGTTTCTTCACATCATTTAAGACCTACATTTTTTTTTTTTAAAAAGTCCCAAAAAAATGCTAGTCAGCACTACACCTAGCATGTGGGTGAATACATTCATTAATGAATGAACATGCATATGTAGTTAATGTGCAGTCCCGAAATAATGTCCTTATGACTGTCAATGTCTTTGATGGTTCAGAGTAGATATAAAGAGCAAAGTTTTATTCAGTGGACAATTTGTTACAAATATCTTCCTATATGTATTGTGGATAAATTGACTCAAACCTTTCAACTAGAATCTATTTAAAGATTTGGGACATTTAGGATAACAATTAGCTGCCAGCAACTTTTCCTTTATATTTATCTCATGATGATTATCATTTTTGTTGACTTTTATACTTTGATTTGGACAATCCAGTTTTCAGCAGCTCCCAAATAATTTAGTTACCTTTCCAATAGGTAATACTAGAGAGCATTTATTATTTATATCTCAGCAAAAGTGCCACGGCGGTGGAGGGATAATGGGGCTTCTAACGTAATAGGAGGGCTGTTAATACAATGTAGTGGGCTATTATTTAATGTTAATTATATTCATTTAAGTTGGTGATGATTTGATGGGCCCTAATTATAAAATGTGGGTGTTATTGATTTAATGTCATGTCTGTTTGGGAGGAGGAAGTCCTAGGATGTTCAGAGGTTGCTCGGGTTTTCAGGAGGTGAATAGTACCTATACATTTTCCAAACTGGGACCCAACATTCCAGGATCTTCACAAGCAGCAACTGAGTTTAAAAAACCAGCAACAGTCTGCATACTGTCCCAAATCTGGTGTAACACTCCCAATTTTAGGGAAGGTATGTCCTGCTTCAAGTTGCTCTGCTTATGAAAGGAGAGTCACATGTATCTAAAAGTGGAGCCTACACTTCTGATCTATTATGTGGGCGGTCTGTTCAGAACACCATTGACATAATCAATGGGAGTCACCGTAGCTCTGAAGAAAGTTACTTGCATCATGGAGCAGCAGTGGTGCAAGCTATGAAGAAGACCTAGGCCATCCCCTACCACACGCCTCAGCAGGAACGAACTTGTAGTGTGGTGGGGCTGGTGCTTGTTGAACACATGACAACAGGGCCACCTTTACTACTTTATGGGCCCCCGTGCAATGCAGTGTACCGGGCCTCTAAAAAAAAAAAAAATAATAATAAAAAAAAATAATTATATATATATATATATATATATATATATACATATATATACATATATATACATATATATACATATATATATATATATATATATATATACACACATATATATATATATATACACATATATATATATATATACACATATAAATATATACACACATATATATATATACACATATATATATATATATATATATATATATATATATATATATATATATATATATATAAATAGTGTGTGTGTGTGTAAAAAAAAATATATATGTATGTAAAAAAAAACGTGATTATATATATATAATCACTTTTTTTTACATATATATATATATAGGGGCCCCCTTAACTTACCTTAAGTCCGATCCTCTTCTTTTTTCCGTGCCGCTGAGTCTCTTCTGCCCTCTTCCGTGCTGTGGTTGCAGTGACTGCTGGGCGTGACATCACGCCCAGCATTCACTGCGAGCACAGCACAGAAGAGGGGACCAGGGAGGGAGCCGGATCACTGCTGATGTGACCGCAAGGTAAGTATTTAAAAAAAAACAATTATTATTTTTTTTTGGATTCGGACGGGCCCCCCTTGCCTGCAGGGCCCCCGGGCACCTGCCCATCGTGCCCAATGGAAGAGACGGCCCTGCTTGACAAGGGAGTATTAGTGAATGAAACATATCTGAAAAAGGGAGAGTGGGCATATTTCATATGTAACAAGAGATAAGAGATAGCTAACAAGGGAGTAATGAAGGGAAAATATGTAACACAAGAAAAAATGTGGGTAATGTAACCCAGGACCCGGAGAGATGTCCATACAGCAGAACAAATGATACTCAGCTACTGTGAAATGAATATCATGCAGCTGACAGAACACCTGCAGTGTGTGGTGTGCCAAATAATCTAAATTGTACATGTAGGGCCTGATTCATTAAGGATCTTAACTTAAGAAACTTCTTATTTCAGTCTCCGGGAAAAAACCATGTTACAATGCAAGGGGTGCAAATTAGTTTTCTGTTTTGCACATAAGTTAAATACTGACTGTTTTTCCATGTAGCACACAAATATCAACTTTAAATTTTCGGTGTACAAATAAGCTATCAAAGTATTTGTGTGCTACATGAAAAAAACAGTCAGTATTTAACTTATGTGCAAAACAGAATGCTAATTTGCACCCCTTGCATTGTAACATGGTTTTATCCAGGAGACTTAAATAAGAAGTTTCTTAAGTTAAGATCCTTAATGAATCAGGCCCGTAGTTCTCATACATGTTAGGTGAGTCCCATGTCATACATAGAGCCAAGGGCCCTAGATAATTTTAATCCACCCCTGAAAGCAGGTGAATGTCATGAAAATATGTTTAATTGAACATGCGTTTTAACAGTGTTAAAATTAGTGTTAGCGTTAAAATTACTAGTAAATAACAGTGGGTACAAGAGCTTAATCTGGGGTGTAATGTTAAAACAGGATCCTCGTTCCCTATAAGATTGCAAGGGCTATTCACATAGCCACATGGGGCAACGCAGGGTGGATGTTCAATAGGTATAGACAGAAAGAAACACCATAATCTGTGTGTTTTCTCCTTCAAGCATTTACCCTGTGCTGCCCCTAGTGGCCTTGTGAACAGCTCTTGCAATCCTCACAGGGATCAAAACTTTCTTTTAAAGCTCAACTTGAGCTGCATTTTGTTTTTTTTAGGAACAGATGAATGGAATACAGATCAAGTAGAAGGGCAAAAAAGGGCAGCATGCCAGTGCCTGATTTTTCAAACCCATTACTTGGTAAAGCCAATCAATTATTTTGTTACATTAGCTGTTATTACATTTTCACAAATTTTCCACAAATTAATAACAATTTCTCAACTATTTTTAGTCATTTTTCACTACAATGTAAGCATTGCCTGTTAATTATTTAGGTTTGTAAGGTAGTAGGTGTCACAAAATCCAGCAAGTAGCTGATCAGGGCAACAGAACAGAACTATAGAGGAGCACTTTATAGGGTATTTATGGAAATCCAATTGAAACATAAACTCCACCTATTTAGTATTAACATATATGATGCCAAAAACATACTGTTACAGTCTATGTATATTTTAGCTTATCTGTCCTCAGTGTATGTGTTGTCTATACTTAAAAAAGCAATTCCACTTTTTCTATAAAATGTACTTTTGGAATACAAAGTACTAGGGCCCAGAGTTGCCAGGGGGGGGGGGGGGGGGCTGGAAGCCTGCTCTGGAGGCCTCTTGAGATGTTTTATTGTTGTCTGTCCAGGTTTTTTTTATAGGTTATTTGTTTCATGCAGGCAGGGTGGACGGGGGTTGCTGCTCTGTTCATAATTAATTGCCCAGTCTCTGCATTCATGACAGACAGCGCGGCAGCAAATAGTTGTAGAGCGTGGGACATAAAGCTCTTAGTCTCACAAGATGAGATAATCCTTATTTTACAAGATGAAGAACTTTCCTGCTCACTCTGCAGGAAGCTTCCATGGTGTCAACTTGATGGTAATGGATGTCAGCAGCACTGCATGTCTGCACAGGTAAGATATTACTGTGGGTGGCATGACGTCACTGGGGTCAACCATAATGTGGCTGGGGGCTGGCCATGATGTGGCTGGGGGAGGCCATCATGTGGCTGCAGAGGTCATGATGTAGTTGAGAGTGGAATGATGTGGCTGTGGAGGGCTTGATGTTGCTGAGGTTGGCAATTGCTACTGGTGTAGATGTCAATGCAGGGTTTTATTTGTAAAGGGTAGGGTCACCCCGCGCTTCTTATGTGCTAGGCATGCCCCAAACAGGAGCAGCCATGCCCATATTAGGAATAGTCATACCCTTGGCGGTGCAGGGGTTGCTAACCTCTGTCCGAAAATCCTCTTGGTTGTCCTAGTAGGCCACAGTATGTCATGTCCATCCTCACATATTACAACATTGCTATTGGTACTGGAACTTTTATTTTTCATTATAATTTATGTTTGCTGCTTAAAACAGGGCATGGACTCATTACGCTGCGACTCATTGTACAGATATGACATCCCTTGAGGAATCCCAATTTTTTTGAAGGTTCCCTAAAAGCACCTACTAAAAGTCAATTTTTTTTCTAGAAAAATATAATTGTCCTTTAAATTTACCTTTAAATGTATAGTAGCAGTGAAATATAAGTTGAACAGTATTCTTTTAGGAGATACACACTATAGTGTTAAATTAGTTAGTAGCAAGCATTTCATGTTAAAGTAAACCAATTATTTCTTTCAGAAGAAAGAAAATGGTTGCTTAAAGCCATGACCGAAAGCGCTATACTATTTTTATCTAGGTGTCATTTAATGTATGCTATGTTAGGGTGTGCACAAGGGATTATGAAATACATACTCTTGACAAACCTGACAGGTCCTATTCTATATGACAAGCTAGACAGATTTTGAAAGAGGAGAAATGAACAAGCTTATAGCAAGACATTTTTTGACTACTGATTGACCACATTTCCCCTATTCAAGAGATATTGTGATCAGAATAGATTCTATCTATCTATCTATCTATCTATCTATCTATCTACCTATCTATCCTATTATTTTTTAACTGTTAAATATTTTAAATTCCCCAGGGCGAAGAGTCTATAGCACATTTCAAAAAAGACTAGAAATTGGAAACACACTTTTCTAAAGGCTTATCAAGCACAGAATAACAATGAATGCTTTTTCTGTACTCAATAGCAGATAAGGTGTGATCTGCCTTAATCTAAGACATTGACATATCTTGTCACCACTCATTTATTGCAAGTTATTCAAATCACTTTAAATTATACTGTCACATAACTTGAATTCAAAAGCCAGACACAGCAGATAGAATGTCATTAATGCTATTATAACTAGTGTTTTTGACAAGGTACTGATTAGTTATTCAGTTCATAAACAAAAGAAAGGTTCTATTTTTTAGCCTAGAGCTTGACAGCCCTACTGGGAGATAAAAGTTGAAATCATTCATCTGCTATTGTGTTTGGAGTTTCAAACTGTGCAATTGCAGAGAAATGTAACTGTAAAATGCTGGTTATGGCCATTTAGCAGTTAATGAGTCTCTCACCACACACAGGATGCATCTAAGCTTCCTCTGTGCAGTAAAACTGCAATAAGACTGTTGCTATTCATGCAATCTGCTGGATAAGCAGCCTTCTGAGAAATGACAGATTTGGAGGGAAAATTATGCTTGAGGCAGGAATTTTTGTATGTTTATCACAAAACAAGAAACTAAACCAAAGTTCTTATGATTTGCAATAGCATTGTGCAAACCTTCTGTCTTTCTCAGTGTCTTTAAAAATGTGTCTCTTCCATTATATCACTAAATAGCAGACGGTACCCTTGCAAATGACATCCTCCATCTATTACAGGTTGTTTAGAAGTGATGACAGCTGTACTCATGAGGTCAAGTATAGTTTGATTTAATACCACAGTCCTCTGATAATATTGATAATCATGACAACATTTGAAGGACAGCATTTACATATTCAGTCAATGTAATGAATGTAATGGAAAACAGAAAACAGTTAACATATTTATAACTTTTGATATCATTAAGTAAAAAAGAATTAAACTTTGGCACAAATGTCATATGCACCATAATAACAGTGTGTAGAAAGTCCCAACAGATGTTAAAGGACTGATGACAGTTGAAACATTTGCAAGGTCATTTTCAAAATTTTCAAAATGTGATTACTAAAGTAGGGCTCTACAAAATGTGCACCACACTAAAGTGATCACAGTATGAGATCTTACCTAGAAATAAAATACATAATATATGTAATATATTATGGTATGTAGACTTTGTAAATCTAGACAGCGTTGTCCAGTGTTATGCAGTTGGGTACATATAAGTCTAATTGTGTTAGGACCTATTGCAAAGACAGCTACGGATGATAGGTGGTAGTGAACTGTCAATACTAGAGATGCTCAGGCTCGGTTCTCAGTGAACCGAGCCCACCCGAACTTAGCAGATCCAAGTACCGATCTAAGCCGGCTCGGTACTTTCGCGCTCCCTCGGAATTGAAAACGAGGCAAAACGTCATTGTTACATCGTCGGATCTCGCGAGTTTTGGATTCTATAACTACCGTCCTCCACGGCGATCCAGCACCATTTCACAGAGAGAAAAAGAAGGGGTAGCACAGTTCTTGCCAGTCTATAGTGCAATTGGGCAGCGTCATAGCTAGAAAAGAAAGAGGAGGGTAGAAGTGTTCTTCAAAGTCTCCAGTGACATTCTACTGAGTTATAGCTAGTACAGAAACAGGAGAGCTCCATTGCTAATTGTCATTACTGAAATAGAAATAATAGGGCTCACAGTCTTGTTCTAAATCTGCAATCACATTGTACTGTGTTATAGAGCTAACACACAAATAGGAGAGGTCCATCGCTATATTGCTAATTGTCATTGCTGAAATAGAAAAATTAGGGCTGGCAGTCTTGTTCTAAATCTGCAGTCACATTGGTCTGTGCTATATAGCTAACACACAAACAGGAGAGTTCCATGGCTCCATTGCTAATTGTCATTGCTGAAATAGAAATAGTAGGACAGTGTTCTTCAAAATCCGCGGTCACATTTTACTGTGTTATTAAAATGGATTCACAGCAGTACACAGAAGACCAGGAGCACCCAACATTTTTCTAAAAACTAGAGATCCAAAACTTAAAACAAAAGCAAAACATGCAAGGGCGGTTTTGCAAAAACCAAAGCCAAAACATGAAGTTAATCCAGATCCAAAACCAAAACCAAAACAAGGGGTCAGTGAACATCTCTAGTCAATACTGACAACTGCAACATCCTCATCTTACAAAACAAAAGCCTACTGGATGCAACACTATTATATAACAGTTATGCACACTCAATACTTCTGTTAAAGGTTAATATGATTAGGACCTCACCTATTTGAAGCTAAAGCCCTCACTCCTACCATGCTTTGCACAGGCAAAGTTTAGACTTGAATTGCCTTGATGATGGTGTCTTGTTTAGATTCCTGTGCTTTGGCTACATCTTCTTCTTCAGCCTCAATCTGTCTTCTTCAGCCCATTGACTTCAGTTGTACTCATGATTCTACTTCTTTAATCTATTGACTTCATTTTCACCTCTCACGATTCTATCTTCTCCAATCCATTGACTCTAGTCCCATACCTCACAATCTGTCCTTTCTGGACTAAATGG